>NC_090383.1:114855030-115164196 GCF_036365525.1 Heterodontus francisci
GGAAATTTAAAGACAGGTGAAGGAAAATAAAATGAAAACATTCCCCACTTTTTTTTGGAAAATAAGAGTCAAACTTCTGTGATCCTGGAAGTTATTATTTAAAATAATAAAGAAAATATTCCCTTCCCGCAGTATTGATAGGGAAAATTTGCAGGGCTGGGGAAAGAACAGGGTTGGGACTAATTGGGTGGTTCTTACAAAGAGTTGGCACATGCTCAATAGGCCAAATGGCCTCATTCTCTCCTGTATGATTCTATGAATAGCTGAAGTGTCGAACCTGGATTCTTGGCGTGTCTTTGGAATGAATGCAGCAGCCCTTCCTCCGTCTGCTGAACAGTTAGTGTGTTTAGGATGAGGTGCAGATATTCCTCACACAGGGTGTGGATGACAATGAAGGCGCCTGCAATTTAAAAGGGAGGAAGAGCCTTTATATTTTGAATGGGAATGCTTAGGTGAAGACCTGAGGCTCATAGTGCAGGGTGATACCAAAGCTGGAAAGAGCTGGAGAGAAGACTAGATGAATCAGGAAGTCATGATCAGGTGATGCTAAGCTTGGGTTGAGGAAGGTAAGAAGTGGCAGAGGTTTCAGGTGCCTGAGAGAGATGTTGAGAATAGGAGACAGGGAGGTGAGTCTTGATTTCAACCCAACAAGGATACAGGAAAGCAGATGAAAGTATAGCAGGTTAGATGGAAGAAGCAAGAAAGTTCAGACAAGCAGTAAAAAAGAAAGACATGCATTTATATAGCACCTTTCACAACCACCCCTGACGTCTTAAAGCACTTTACAGCCAATGAAGTACTTTTTGAAGTGTAATCACTGTTGTAATGTAGGAAACGCAGTAGCCAATTTGCACACAGCAAGCTCCCACAAACAGCAATTGTGATGATAGCCAGATAATCTGTTTATGTGATATTGATTGAGGGATAAATATTGGCCAGGACAGTGGAGATATCTCCCCTGCTTTTCTTCGAAAATTGCGTCACGGGATCTTTTACATCCACCTGAGAGGGCAGACAGGGCCTCAGTTTAACACCTCATCCAAAAGACGGCACCAACCAACAGTGCAGCACACCCTCAGTACTACACTGGAGTGTCAGCCTTAATTTTGGTGCTCAAGTCCTGGAGTGAGACTTGAACCCAAAACTTTTTGGCTCAAAGTTTTGAACCCAAAACTTTTTGGGGGGGAGATTTGTTAGTGCTCTTCGGGGGGGTTTAAACTAAATCAGCAGGGGAATGGGAACCTAAATTGTAGTTCCAGTGTACAGGCTGTTGAGAGTAGTGAGGTAGGGGATAAGGTTACAGGGACGCAAGAGGGCACTGGCAAGCAAGAACTTGGTTTAAAGTGTGTCTACTTCAACGCCAGGAGCATCCGGAATAAGGTGGGTGAGCTTGCAGCATGGGTTGGTACCTGGGATCCTGATGTTGTGGCCATTTCGGAGACATGGGTAGAGCAGGGGCAGGAATGGATGTTGCAGGTTCCGGGATTTAGATGTTTCAGAAAGAACAGAGAAGAGGGTAAAAGAGGGGGGGGTGTGGCATTGTTAATCAAGGAAAGTATTACAGCGGCAGAAAGGACGTTTGAGGACTCGTCTACTGAGGTAGTATGGGCCGAGGTTAGAAACAGGAGAGGAGAGGTCACCCTGTTGGGAGTTTTCTATAGACCTCCGAATAGTTCCAGAGATGTAGAGGAAAGGATAGCGAAGATGATTCTCGACAGGAGCGAGAGTAACAGGGTAGTGGTTATGGGGGACTTTAACTTTCCAAATATTGACTGGAAATACTATAGTTCGAGTACTTTAGATGGGTCTGTTTTTGTCCAGTGTGTGCAGGAGGGTTTTCTGACACAGTATGTGGACAGGCCAACCGGGGCGATGCCACATTGGATTTGGTACTGGGTAATGAACCCGGCCAGGTGTTTGATTTAGATGTAGGTGAGCACTTTGGCGATAGTGATCACAATTCGGTTAGGTTTACCTTAGCGATGGGCAGGGACAGGTATATACCGCAGGGCAAGAATTATAGCTGGGGGAAAGGAAATTATGACGCGATTAGGCAAGATTTAGGATGTGTAGGATGGGGAAGGAAACTGCAGGGGATGGGCACAAACGAAATGTGGAGCTTATTCAAGGAGCAGCTAATGCGTGTCCTTGATAAGTATGTACCTGTCAGGCAGGGAGGAAGTTGTCGAGCAAGGGAGCCGTGGTTTACTCAAGAAGTTGAAGCGCTTGTCAAGAGGAAGAGGGCGGCTTATGTTAGGATGAGACGTGAAGGCTCAGTTAGGGCGCTTGAGAGTTACAAGCTAGCCAGGAAGGATCTAAAGGGAGGGCTAAGAAGAGCAAGGAGAGGACACGAGAAGTCATGGGCGGATAGGATCAAAGAAAACCCTAAGGCTTTCTATAGGTATATCAGGAATAAACGAATGATAAGAGTTAGAACAGGGCCAATCAAGGATAGTAGTGGGAAGTTGTGTGCGGAATCAGAGGAGATAGGGGAAGCGTTAAATGAATATTTTTCGTCAGTATTTACAGTAGAGAAAGAAAATGTTGCCGAGGAGATTACTGAGATACAGCCTACTAGGCTAGATGGGATTGAGATTCACAAGGAGGAGGTGTTAGCAATTTTGGAAAGAGTGAAAATAGATAAGTCCCCTGGGCCAGATGGGATTTATCCTAGGATTCTCTGGGAAGCGAGGGAGGAGATTGCAGAGCCGTTGTTGTTGATCTTTAAGTCGTCATTGTCGACAGGAGTAGTGCCGGAGGACTGGAGGATAGCAAATGTTGTCCCCTTGTTCAAGAAGGGGAGTAGAGACAGCCCTGGTAATTATAGACCTGTGAGCCTTACTTCGGTTGTGGGTAAAATGTTGGAAAAGGTTATAAGAGACAGGATTTATAATCATCTTGAAAAGAATAAGTTCATTTGCGATAGTCAGCACGGTTTTGTGAAAGGTAGGTCGTGCCTCACAAACCTTATTGAGTTTTTCGAGAAGGTGACCAAACAGGTGGATGAGGGTAAAGCCGTGGATGTGGTGTATATGGATTTCAGTAAGGCGTTTGATAAGGTTCCCCACGGTAGGCTATTGCAGAAAATACGCAAGTATGGGGTTGAAGGTGATTTAGAGCTTTGGATCAGAAATTGGCTAGCTGAAAGAAGACAGAGGGTGGTGGTTGATGGCAAATGTTCATCCTGGAGTTTAGTTACTAGTGGTGTACCGCAAGGTTCTGTTTTGGGGCCACTGCTGTTTGTCATTTTTATAAACGACCTGGATGAGGGTGTAGAAGGGTGGGTTAGTAAATTTGCGGATGACACGAAGGTCGGTGGAGTTGTGGATAGTGTCGAAGGGTGTTGTAGGGTACAGAGGGACATTGATAGGCTGCAGAGCTGGGCTGAGAGATGGCAAATGGAGTTTAATGCGGAGAAGTGTGAGGTGATTCACTTTGGAAGGAGTAACAGCAATGCAGAGTACTGGGCTAATGGGAAGATTCTTGGTAGTGTAGATGAGCAGAGAGATCTTGGTATCCAGGTACATAAATCCCTGAAAGTTGCTACCCAGGTTAATAGGGCTGTTAAGAAGGCATATGGTGTGTTAGCCTTTATTAGTAGGGGGATCGAGTTTCAGAGCCACGGGGTCATGATGCAGCTGTACAAAACTCTGGTGAGGCCGCACCTGGAGTATTGCGTGCAGTTCTGGTCACCGCATTATAGGAAGGATGTCGAAGCTTTGGAAAGGGTGCAGAGGAGATTTACTAGGATGTTGCCTGGTATGGAAGGAAGGTCTTACGAGGAAAGGCTGAGGGACTTGGGGTTGTTTTCGTTAGAGAGAAGGAGGAGGAGAGGTGACTTAATAGAGACATACAAGATAATCAGAGGGTTAGATAGGGTGGATAGTGAGAGTCTTTTTCCTCGGATGAGGATGGCAAACACGAGGGGACATAGCTTTAAGTTGAGGGGTGAAAGATATAGGACAGATGTCAGAGGTAGTTTCTTTACGCAGAGAGTAGTAGGGGCGTGGAACGCCCTGCCTGCAACAGTAGTAGACTCGCCAACTTTAAGGGCATTTAAGTGGTCATTGGATAGACATATGGATGTAAATGGAATAGTGTAGGTCAGATGATCGGCGCAACATCGAGGGCCGAAGGGCCTGTACTGCGCTGTAATATTCTAATTCTAATTCTAAAGGCAAAACTGGCACTAATTGACTCACTGCTGACACCTGACATAATCATAAAGTAGACAAGAAAAGTTGTGACAGAGGTTAGAGGTGAGAGGAACGTTGCCTGATGGATGACAACCATTTCACTTGTATCCTATCCAGGAATGTAAGAGTGCTTTGTAAAACACAGAGAGGAACCAGAATAAAAGTTCAAATAAGGATGATTAAATTCCTTTGAGTTTTGTATTCGTGGGCTGTGGGAGTAGATGATTGAACCTGTTTTCTGGAACAAAGAGACTAAGAGAAGGTCTGTTGCTAAAATGGTGATATGGATTGGATGCCCGCCTCTTGGACATGTATCACTGTTCCTTCATCGTTGCTGGGACAAAATCCTGGTATTCCCAACCTAATGGCACAATGGGAGCACCTTCAACACACAGTCTGCAATGGTTCAAGAAGACGGCCCACCATCACTTTCTGGCATGAACTCGAATGGCCTCCTCCTGTGCTGTATGCTAATATTAATTATCATGAAAGGTTTTGACAGAGCAACTAAGGAGAGATTGATTCCAGTGGCAGGAGAGTTGGTCACCAGAGGACACAGATTTAATGTAATTAGAAAATAACCAGAGGGGAGATGAGAATTTATTTTAAGTGGCAAGTTGTTGTGATCTGGAATGCGCTGTTTGAAAGGGCAGTGGAAGCAGATACGGTAGTAATGTTCAGAAGGGAGTTGCATACATACTTGATGGGGGAAAATTTGCAGGACTGTGGGAAAAGAATGGGGGAGTATGGGACTAATTGGATAGCTCTCAGCACAATGGGCCAAATGGCCTCCTTCTGAGTTGTATCATTCTACGATTCTAACTGCAAATGTCGGAAATCCAGTAATTGCTTAATCTGGATCTCTCTCCCCCCACCCCCCCACCCCCCCCTCAAAAAAAAGTGTCAAGACAGGGAGTCAATTGAAAATTTTGGAAGTGAGATTGCTAGATTTAGTTCGGGTTACATATCCACGTTAGGTAAATGAAGTTAAGATACAGATCAACCATGATCTCATTAAATGTTGGGATGGGTTCAAGGGGCTGAATGGGCTCCTGCTGTTCCCATGCTCACAATGCTGATGTAGCTGTTGTCTTTTTCAGGGTTTCATTTTTGATGGTCAGTGAACTTGCTTGTTTACCAGGAACGTGGTAATTATTGAGCTTTTTGGAAAATATTCTGTGCTTCTTGTGACATGACCACAAGAGTAGGACGGGGATGAGTATAGCCAGAAACCATACATTTCAACACAGCTTGAAAGTGTTAACCCATGGAAAGTTGCACAAAAGTCATAAAATTAAAAGTAAATAGATATACGAGGATATTGCCTGGACTGGAGAATTTTGGATAGGGTTGTTTTGTTTGGAACAGAGGAGCATGAGGGAAGAGCTAATTGAAGTACATAAAATTATGAGGGGTCTCGATAGAGGGGATAGGAAAGTCCCTATTCCCCTTGCCTGAGACATAGATTTAGGGCAAGGTGTGGGAGGTTTAGGAGCTCTCCCCAGTCTCCTGGCCAATAGTTATCAGTCAGCCAAAATCACTAAGTAACAGATTATCTGGTCATTATGCTGTTTGTGGGAGCTTGCTGTGCGCAAATTGGCTGCTGCGTTTCTTACATTACAACAGTGACTACACTTCAACAGTACTTCATTGGCTGTAAAGTGCTTTGGGACATCCTCGGCTCTATGTAAATGCAAGTTCTTTCTTTATTTAAATCCTGAATTCCCAATCAGCTCTCCTGTGTACAAAGTTCTGCACTGGGAATACTGATGTGCAGCCAGTGAGAGGGTGAGGAAGGGGATGTGTTGGAAATAGAACAGTGTTGTTCCATACCAAAGCTTCTTGCCTGCCGCAGGGTCAGCTCGTGCAGTGTCTTGGAGGACAGGAAATTCCAGTGTAAAGTCAGAACCCGCATGCAATCCAGAAAGGGCGATTTACTGTCTATACGGAACTGTGGAGAGCAAACAGACACCGTAAGAATGAGTCAATCATAACCAGACAAAGAACAGTGTAAAACTGTTTTTATTTTATGATCCGTCTTGTAAATCCTCCAGAGACAGATACTGGGGTCAGAATTATAAACAACTACAAGTCAAAGGTGAAGTTAATGCAATGACTTGGGGAGGGGTAAGGATTTCTCTGGCCGCTATCGACTCAATGGTCTCGGAGTTAGAAGGTAGTGTGTTGAAGTCCAGACTAACACTCCAGTGTAGTACTGAGGGAGCGCTTCATTGCCGGAGGTGCTGGGTTGAGCTTGTGTTCTGGGGTCAGGACTCCAATGTCATGCTCATTTCCGGGTCCTAATCCCGTGCTGTGTCGACGTGTGACACGATTCTAAATGAGCAGGCCGATTAGTGGTCAGGGAGCATGTTGGGCACCCAATTAGATGGTGGAGGCGGGGAGGAGGTGCCTCCGCCCCCCATTGTCTGTAATTGATCCTCTCTGCCCATCCCCGTATACGAGTGGTTCATCCCCAGCGCCACGTTTGTCCTCCCTTGCCTCCAGCAGCAAGGTCTTGGCTGCCTGGACCCTCTGCTATTCCCCCTGTAGGGTCACTCCCCCCCACCCCCCCAAGTCCTCCAGTATCTACAGAGTTACTTCTGCTATTTTGACACACTTACTGAACACTGGGTGGCGCAGTGGTTAGCACCGCAGCCTCACAGCTCCAGCGACCCGTGTTCGATTCTGGGTACTGCCTGTGTGGAGTTTGCAAGTTCTCCCTGTGACCGCGTGGGTTTTGGCCGGGTGCTCTGGTTTCCTCCCACAGCCAAAAACTTGCAGATTGATAGGTAAATTGGCCGTTGTAAATTGCCCCGAGTGTAGGTAGGTGGTAGGAGAATTAATAGAAGGTGGGAATATGGGATTAATGTAGGATTAGTATGAATGGGTGGGTTGTTGGTCAGCACAGACTTGGTGAGCCGAAGGGCCTGTTTCAGTGCTGTATCACTCTATGACTGTGTGCCTCTGTCTGAGAAGCTCGATGAGCCATTGCCCTTTAATTCACCTCAGCTAAACGAACCCTGCTCTGTGACTGGCTCCCCATTGGGCTGTCGCCTCTTATTCGGGGACGTGTCACGACCCTTCAAGGTCCTGAGAACAAAAATCACTTCCAGCCCTGTGAGTGGCTGTTGATTGCCTTATTTGCACGCTCAGGTGCTGAGCTGCCGCGTTTGGCCGACTTGCTGGCGTCCAGGTCCTGATGCCTATTCAAAAATTAATGGGAGGCGGGACTGTGTTGGAAAGCCAGTACACTGCACCTATTTCTGATTTTGTGGCCTGGTCTTCCTCTGGTCCCGCCTCCTCCAGGGATCAAAAATCCAGCCTGCTGTCCTTCGAATGAGATGTTAAACTGTCTGCCCATTCTGGTGGATGTAAAAGGTCCCATGGCACAATTCAGAGAAGAGCAGGGGAGTTCCCCTCATTATCCAGGCCAATTTTTATCCCTCAACCAGCACCATGGCTCATGGCTGTTTGTGGGGGTCTTGTGCAAATGGCTACTGTGTTTGTCTACATTACAAAGCTTTCAAAGTAGCTGATTGTCTGTGTAGTGGTTTGGAACGCTATATATATCTTCCTTTGTCAGAAGAAGAAAGTGCAATGTACCAGGCATGATGGGTTACAGTTTTGAAGTTAGGACTTTATGCACTTAGGGCTGAGAAGGTTAAAGAGACACCTTATAGAGGCCTTCAAGTTTATGATGGGCTATGAGAAAGAATGAACTTGCATTTGTATAGCACCTTTCAGGTTGTCCCAAAGTGTTTCACAGTCAATTAAGTACTCTTAAAGTGTAGTCACTGTTGTAGTGTAGGAAACTTGGCAGCCAATTTGCGCACAGCAAGCTCCCACAATGAGCTAAGTGACCAGCTAATCTGTTTTATAGTGGTGCTGGTCTTGGAATAAATATTGGGCCAGGACACCAGGGAGAATTCCCCTGTCCTTCTTTGAAATAGTGCCATGGGATCTTTTATGTTCGCCCAAGAAGGCAGCGTCTCAGGTTCAGGTCTCATCCGACAGATGGCACCTCCGACAATGCAGCACGCCCTCAGTACTGCAATTAATTGCATTTAACAATTCGGTTACGAGGAAAAGTTATCACGGTTACTCGAGAAGTTGGGTAATGTTTATTTGTGTTGTACCTTTGAGACGTATTTCTCCATAATGCTATCGAGCCAGTCCATGAAGGTCTCTATGGACGCAGACCTCTGCAGGAGTAACTCAAACTCTTTAACACCTGCAAGTTAAAGGGAAGAATTGTCTGATACTAACCGCGGAACGATCTCTCAGTTTCTAGCATTCACTGAACATCATCAGCATCAGCTCCAGCCTTACTGTATAAATTTAAGATGACAGGCGTTGCCACTGAGTTACACAGCACAAATGTGTTCAGGTGAGTCCGTGGCAATAGTCATAATGCCCTAACCTGCATAAACCATCTTCAAGGTGCATGCCTTGAATTCTTTGGTAGCAATGTGAAGCCTATAGATACCACCCCCCTCCCCCACTGACAATGATCTCCCCTTTTTGAAAATCGTTTTTAATGTGATTCCTGTGACCTCTAGTTCTATGCATGTACAGATCATTTAGAAGGCTTCCTTGGCATCAACAATGTGCATTCTGCTCAAGATCTGAAACGTTCCATCTCTCACTCTAATCAAAATAACTTTGCTTTCGGTGATCTCTTTTCCACAGAAGCCCTATGTCCCTGAGACAATAAACCTCCTGAACCCAATTCACTTCATCAAGGTTCGTTCTTAAGGTCAGATGGCCAAAATAGATCTCCACTACTTATCAGGCCTGAGACTGTCGATGTACCTTGGAGAACTGATGATTTGTCTAAAGCAAAGCTATCGTGAGGCCCGGCCGCCATGTGAAGTTGATTGAATGCGATGTTCAAATCTAACACCAGTAAGTCTCGCAGCATACAGGCCACAAGGTTCTGGTCTGATAACACTGCTCTCGCTGTCTGTGAAGAGGAGTTAAAATAAAAGTCATTATTAATAGTTATCCACAACTGGACAGGATAGGCGAGCTAAATCTGAGGAGTTAACTGGTTCCTCTCACCTGAGCAATGTAGAGAAATGAGATCTGCCTCTTTATCAATCCTAGCGTGGTCCGGGCAACTGGAATACAAGAAACAACACTCAGCCCCAGACAGGGGAGAAGGCAAGTTATACAGTTGAGGTCAACAAAAGTCTCTCATCCAGAGAAGTACCCTTAAAGCAGAATAAGTTTCACCAATGAGATCACTTTCAAAAAGGAGTTTTTGTATCGTGACTATTTAAAGAATGGTTGAAAAAGGGATCTCAAAATCGAGATTATAGGATCAACGTTAATTAGTAGCTGGGTGGGGACAAGGCCAGGTGTCCCCTCCTCCCCCCCCCCCCCCCCCCACAGGCTTCTCCGCATGAGGCCTGGTCTATTTTAACTCCCTGTCTGGCGGTATCCTGTTTATTTTAACTTAGTTGCCACCAGTGGTTTGTTTTCAAATCCCTCCATGGTCTCCCATCACCCTATCTCTGTAACCTCCTCCAGCCCCAAAACCCTCCCGAGATCTCTGCGCTTCTCTAATTCTGGCCTCTTGCGCGTCTCTGATTTTCATCCATTGGTAACTGTGTCTTCAGCTCTGGAATTCCTTCTCTAAATCTCTCCGCCTCTCTCTCCTCCTTTCAGACACTCCTCAAAACCTACCTATTTGATCAAGCTTTTGGTCACCTGACCTAATATCTCTTCATGTGGCTCAGTGTCAAATTTTGTTTGATAATCGCTCCTGCGAAGTGTCTTATATGTTATTATAACATTAAAGGCGCTATATAAATGCAAGCTGTTGTTAAAGTGATGCCAATTAGAAAATCTAGACACATGTATTTACGCATAAGCTTTGCACCTCTCAAAGGTAATCCTGTCTCCCCACCCCTCCCCCGCAGAGCCAGAAAGCCCTAAAGGCAACAGCTTCATTGACAGAGGGATGAAGTTGCTGAGAAAGCCATTGTCAGCACCAACTGGTTCCGACGGGAGGTCACAGACCTGAAACGTTAACTCTTGTTTCCCTCCCCACAGATGCTGCCAGAGGTTTCCAGCATTTTCTGTTCTTCTACCAGCAAAAGTTTGTTTGCAATAGTCAAAACTCAGTTACAGGAGGCAGGCAATAGGCCAGTAAATGTCCAGACGTTAGCCATCAGCCTACGGGGACAAACCAGCAACTAACCTGTATGTGCTGCATGCGTCCTTTAAATAGTAATGCTCACAGGTCCTTCCTGCCCATTAGCGTCACAAGTCACTGGGCAAGTTTATCACATGGCTAGTCAGCCGCTGGGGCAACCCAATTGCACAACAAGCATGTGGCCTTTATTTAAATATTTTAATGGGCTTTTTAACACTTCTGAAGTGCATCTTGAAGGCCTGCAGAGGAGCCCAATCCAATATGGCAAGCAGCACACGGAATGAGTTGTGCACAGTGGGATCGGATTTCCAGGGCATTATATCTGACAAAATACCTGTAAAGGCAGAGGTTAATCTGTCATTTCAAATTTACTGCACAAGCTTTCAAGCCCCATTCAGTTAGTTTTGAATGACATTAGCAAGCTCAATAGATATAGATGATATATCGGTATACAGGCAGCTCGATAGGGGATATGGTAACATAGTTAGTACGTTACCAGAGCTGTGGTCTAAAAAGTCACAAATGTGAGTTCAAATCCCACCACCACAGCTGGTGAATGTAACATTAATTAAATAAATCAGGAATTAAAGAGCTAATCTCAGTAATGGTGACTATTGGATTGTCATTAAAATTCCATTTGGTTCACTAATACCCTTTAGGGAAGGAAAAGTTCTGTCCTAAATGTGATTCCAGACCCACAGCAACGTGGTTGACTCTGAAATGGCTGAGCAAGGCATTCACTTGTATTCAAGAAGGCAGCTCACCACCACCTTCTCAAGGGCAATTAGTGATGGGCAATAAATGCTGGCCTGGCCAGCGACACCTATATCCCATAAATGAATAAAGAAATATAGATAGACAATATATAATTTATATCAGAGTGAGGGAGCTGTCAACCTACGTGCTGGGATATGATCCTTGGTAAAACCATTCCCAGACTGGTGATATAATAGAGAGAGAGAGAGGACACATGAGCAGAATTTATTCAATGTTACTCTACCTTGTGCTTTTTTATTCTTAATTTCAGGTGGGACTCCATCCAGACAATACACCAACCACCCCGGTAGTTGTCTTGTGAAGTTCTTCAGTTCTGCAGTTAAACTAGATGTAAAATACTTAATAGCAGAGTTGCCCCTGCACTCCAGGTTAAAATATTTAAACCTTTGTCTTTATAAATTTTACCCAAGGATCTTAAATTGATTCCTACCCTTCTGGTAAGTCCTTCATTGAGGATGGTATTAAGACGTCGATAAGTGCCTGTCAGAAATAAAATGATGGGTGAATATTTTGGATCCACTGCTAGAATCCGAATTAAGCCCAGCCTGGGCTGTGAGAAACTCTCTGGCAAAAAATACTCAAGTTTAAAAAAAAATTACTATTTGGAGTGAAAACGCCTTTCAAAAGTGTTAACTTAAGATTTCTCTTTCATCAGCCAACTCACCTGTTGGGTTTATTTAGAAGCTGTGTTCTTCATTTAATTCACCATTTAAAGATGGAGTCATGACATCAGGATTCATTTTCAAGATGGAGCTTGTCACTTTAACCTCAATAGCCCAAGTGATGTTTTGGTACCTTGGGCTATCGGTAACTGGGAACTTCACCCTGACCATTTAAAGAAATAGTCGGAACAGGACATACCAGCTTCTGCTCAAAGGTGCGAGCCATTGAAAGCCCATTTGTCCACACTGCTCAGTCCCAAAGAGGTCATTTAGTTATTTTCACCTGCCAATAAATGTCAGTTGTGTATAATCAACACAGTACAGAGCAATTCCCTCTGCTACCGTGCTTGCACAAGATGCACTGCAGCCAGTCACCAAGTGCAGGTACGTGGGAACACCATTACCTCCGAATTCCCCTCCGAATCACACACCATCTCTACTTTGCCATATGTCGTCATTTGTTCATTGTCACCGGATCAAAATCCTGGACTTGCCCACTTAAATACACTATGGAAGCAACTTAGCCAAAAGGACTGCAGCAGTTCAAGAAGGCTCACCAGCACAAACCTCTCTAGCATAACCAGGCATGGGCAATAAAATGCCAGCCTTAACAGTGACGCCCACATCCCAAGAATTAATTAAATATATATCGATACATTCAGCCAACATATCTGACGCAACAATTTCACCCTTTGTTTTCCACCAAACACAAAAACGGTTAGTTTAGTTTTGTTTCGTTCTCAGGCACTAATACTTTTCCAATATCTAGACTAGAATGAAAGCTCAGTTTGATATAATACGCTCAATGAATGTCAAAAACACAGCAGTATACAGCTGGGCTTCGGTTACCTTGTACAGAATGGAATCGTAAAGGCCGACCGTATCAACAATGAGTTCCGCACTCAGCAGCGAGTGTAGGTGATTTGGCAATCCTTGCCAAAAGTGCAGCAGCAAGCGAGGAACCTGTGAAATTGGAAGGGAAAGCAGCAGCTTATCACAGGATTCCAATTAGCACCAGAAATAAAAGAACTTGCATTTATACAGTGCCTTTCACGTCCTCAGATGCTTCACAACCAATGAATTACTTGTAAGGTGTACTCTCTGTTGTTTCAGAGGCATGTGCGGCAGTTGCCTTGCACACAGGATGATCCTACGAATGACCAGTCCTGGCAATGTTGACCAGAACATCAGGAGAACTTGCTATTCTCGTTGGAACAGGGTTGTGAAATATTTAGCCTGAGCAGGCAGACAGGGCTTTAATTTATCTCATCTGAGAGACGACACTGCCAATAAAGCAGGTCTCACTTCGCTGCAGTGTCAGTTTTAAATTATCTGCTCTCTTACAATCACCCGGTTCATGGTTTGTATTAATATTTTAGAGGTCACTTTTAGTTTTGGGAAATTAAATGTGAAGCTGTAAGAATCTCAAAAGGTTGCAGCCACCCAATATTTAAAATTCAAAAATCTCTCTATGAGTGCTTATAGAGACAGAGTTAGAGAGGTGAGAGCGATAAAATCACAGGTGGGCTTGTTTAGTTGGGAAGTTGGAACCCGAAAGTTTAGAAGAAATTGCTCTGTAATTGTTAGCAATATCAATTATTCATGTAGCTACCAGAATCAAAGAGATGTTTTGGGAGTTGCAGGCAATTAGTTTCAATTGCTATCTGGGACATCCCACATGTGTAGCAGGCAATGGAGAGAGATGATACAGGGGGTGCCTGTTGATATTTTGAGCTGTGTGCTTGCTGACAGACAAGTTGTTGGTGTTTGGACAAGCAGTTTGCTTTTGGAAAAGTAGCTGGCTTTTGGAAGTCAGTTGGACTCAGGAGTAAAGAAGCCATTGGGAACCAAGGGTGTTTCTGTTTTGAGGCAGGCCCGTGCTCAAGCGGGGAAACCCAGATTCAGGAGGTGATCTCAGACCTCAGAAGATAGCTGAGAAACTAAGGAATTGAAGTGAACTCTTAAGAGCGGTGGTACACTTTGGATTGGTCCCAGGAGAGGTGAACAAGCCACCAAGATCCTATAAAGTATAGGGGAACTCTTGGAGCAGAAGTAAAAGTTAAACAGGAGTGTTCTGTTAAGATTTTATGTTTAAAATATAAATTTGTCAAGTTGTAGAGTAAAGTTAGTAGTGTTTTGTTTTGATTATCTCTTGTACAGTAAGGATGTTTGTTCAAAATGTGAAATCTTGCGGTGTAATTCTTTCAGTATTAACTAGGAATTCAACTTTCCCTTTTTAAACAGAATTGTAAAAGCTCAAGTCCTAGTGTGTGGTCAAACCCATAACCTTCTGGCTCAGAGGTATGTGGGTCCACTTATCTCTAGGTCTCAAGTTTGAAAGTGTATTGGAAAAGCTGAGCCTCCAATTCTGTTCCAGTGCACTAAGAGCACTGCAAAATGGAGTTAAAATAACGACCCAGTGAATTCTTTAAACAAAACACTCACAATCATCATCAAACAACAATAAAAATCTTTAAAGTTCTTGAACTTCTGCACTGAAATGTCACTCTGTTTCACTGCTGTGAGCACTTCCCTTCTGCCCTTTTCACCCTCCCCGGTTCCGATTGCAACATGAGTGCTAACTTCCTGTACACAGGTCCTGCTTTAAGAGTAGTATAACACTCACCCTGTCCTCATCAATTCCTTGGGCCTTCCAGGCACCTCTCACCCATTGTGGACAGGATTCATGTCCTTGTCCCACCCATTAATATAATGAGCTGACCCCATGACTTGCCGATTGTCGGGGCCCATAGCTCAGATGGGGGTCTAGTCCCGCCACATTTCTGAAGGTGGGTCGCAGGCTTCAGAATTTCAGGGTCAATTAATTCCTCATTTTGATGCTGAACAGGAAGAATGTGGGGAAGGAAGGAGGCTTCTAACTGGTTTGGAGAGGGCTAAAGGCAAGTGAAACTGTAAAAAAAAATCACCTCATCAAAACTGGCTGCAATGACTGTGTCCAGGATCCTCTGACAGTGTATTTGGTACATCAGAAGGAAGGTATTTACCTAAGGAAAGAAAGAACTTGCATTTATCTGGCGCCTTTTATGAACTCAGGACATCCCCAATGCATTTTACAGCCAATGAAGTACAGTCACTGTTGCAATGTAGGAAACACATGAGCCATTTTGCATGCAGCAAACTCCCACAACAGCAATAATCAGGTATTCTGTTGGCCAGGACACCAGACAGAATGGCCTAGTTTTTCGTTGAAATAGTACCAGGGGATCTTTTACATCCACCTGAAAGGGCAGGCGGGACCTCGGCTCAATGTCCATTCCGAAAGACAGCACCTCTGACAGTGCAGCACTCTCTCAGTAGAGCATCGCAGTGCCAGCCTTGAGTTTTGTATTCAAGTCTCTGGAGTGGGACTTAAATCCACAGCCTGCTGACTCAAAGGCAAGACTGCGACCAACTGAGCTAAGAGTGACACGTCAGATAGCCAAATTCAATAATATAGATGAACGTGACGGAACACTGGATTCACAGACAGGAGTTATAAAGCTGTATCGTCAATCAGCTTTCTGGTTCTAGTCCATATGACTAAAACAGTGGCAAAGCCATTAACTATTCGAAATCTGAAATAACAACAGAAACTGCTGGAAATGCTCATCAGGTTAGGCTGCACCTGTGGAAAAATGAGCAGAGATCGTGTTTCAGTTCGGACAAAAAGTCATCGACCGGAAATGGTAGGCTGGATTTTGGAATGACTGCAGAGGTGGGACCAGAGGTGAGCAGGCCTGCAAAATCACCTGCCGGTTTGCCACCATGGTCCCGCCGCTGGCCAATGCTTGAAGAGATTGGTTTGGTGGGGGGAGGCGATGGCTACCCCCCCTCCCCCCTTCTCTCTCCCCCACCGACCCCTGCAAGGGGCAAGAAGCCACTTGAAGGCCACTTAAAGGGCTCCCCTCCTGATGGCAACTGGAATTTTCCAGTTGGCAGTCGGGCCCCCAGCTGAGGCCGAAGCACGGCTGATGATAGGAGGCGGCCTCCTGGTGGCAGAATGGGCATGGGGGCCAGTGCTCCATTTTGCTGCATAAATCCCATCCCCCTCTGCAGTCACATGACTGAGAAATGGCTACAGGTGTGCCCACAGGCTGTCCTGTGGAGGGGTTGCCCCTCCATAATGGTGGTCTGGCAGCTGTGGCTAGTTTTTATTTGATCAATTTGAGAAGTGTAGAGAGGGCGCCTCCATCTTGAGGAGCCCCCCCCACCTCTCTCCTCCAGCATTGGCAGCTCCCACCTCTGACAGTGAGGCTGCCACTCTCTCTGTGCTGGAGTGTGGTGGTGAAGAGACCGTTGCCCACCTCCTTCTGGAATGTGCCTTTGCAAAGCAGGTCTGGAAAGAGATGCAGTGGATTTTATCGAGGTTCATCCCCAAGCAGCTCCGCAATGATGGATTCTACGGGCTGTTCCCAGGGACACACACCGAGATAATGTCGACTGCTGCTGGAGGACCATCAATTCGGTGAAAGACGTTCTTTGGTCTGCCCGAAACTTGCTGGTTTTCCAGTGTAAGGAGCTGTCAATGATTGAGTGTTGCAGACTGGCACATTCCAAGGTCCAGGACTACGTGCTGAGGGATGCACTAAAACTTGGGACAGCCGCTGAAAAGGCTCAATGGGGAAAGACCACAGTGTAAGGTCCTCCTGCCATAGTGAACCCAGGGGCTGGAACCTGTGTAAAACCCCTCAGGCTGTATACACCAGAGAATGTTTGACAGGGAATGTAAATGTACATTGTAAATATAACCTGTAAAGGCAATTGTAATGAGGCATCTCATGTAGTGTATTGAAACAAACTGATGTTTTGCATTTTAATACCATCAAATTTGAACTGTTATGTAATCTATTTTTATGAATAAAGTATATTTTTGGAGGGAAAAAAATTGGCCGTCCAGAGTCAGGAACCTGTCCACTGTCCTTGATTGGATGGTGAGCGTGCTTTCTGGCCAGTAATTCACCTTCCACACAAAATTGTCCGGCGCTGACCTGTTTCTGGATTGGGCCCCGGAAATGCTCCTGGCGGTGGGGTCCCGCCCCACAAACGAAAAACCAGCCAGTTAATTCTGTTCTCTCTCCACAGATGCTGCCAGGCTTGCTGAATATTTCCGGCATTTTCTGCTTTTAATTTAACTCCCACCAGCAGATGGATTTAAGGCAAGGTTAGATAAACACATGAGGGAGAAAGGAATAGAAGGATATGTTGATGGGGTGAGATGATGTTGGGGTGACAGGAGGATTGAGCATATAGCACAGTGCATTCTTCTTCATATCTCCACACTGTTTGTCTAACAAATGCAGAATAAATTATTCAAATAATGAGCACTGTTTATTGCCCGTCTCCCACAAGATATAGACTGACCTCCTCAGTGACAGTGCAGTGCCCATTCTCACCCATTCAGACACATCATTATAACTGTTAAGGTTGTTTTACCTCCTCATGTCCAAGCCCATCGCTCAGAAGTAGGTTTTCAGCATCTGGGAATTCTGGTAACAGCGTGCCCATTTTGGAACTTAAAGAGTATTTTCTACAAGCTCCCTACAATAGAACAAAATGTGTAGCCACTGTTGTAATGTAGGAAATGTAACAGTCAATTTGCACACAGCAACATCCCATAAGTAGCAATATGATAATGACCAGCTAATCTAGGTTGAAATATTGGTCAGGATGCCGGGAAGCGCATCGAAATAGTGCCATGGGATCTTCTATGTCTACCCAAGAGGACAGATGGGGCCTTAGTTTAACTCCTTATTTGAAAGGTGGCACCTCAGAGAGTGTGGCACTCCTGCAGTTCTGCACTGGAGTGTCAGCCTAGATTTTGTGCCTAAGTCTCCAAAGTGGGATTTGAACCCACAGCGTCCAAGCTTAGGCTCTATCTGCTGGACACATAAAAAGTTACATTATACAATCTTAAATCTAGATGGTCTTCAGATTTACTTCCCCTTGGGTTTAGGAGCTTGAGTGGTGTGAAGGGGAGACTGATGAGGTTTGCTTGGGCAGCCCTCTTGTTCATGCATGGCTTGTGGCACAGAGAGATTAAGAAAAGGTGACAACGGTGAAACAGGAGATACCGGTTTAGCACTCAAACTAGGCACAGCTTAACTGGGGCGGCACAGTGGTGCAGTGGTTAGCACTGCAGCCTCACAGCTCCAGCGACCCGGGTTCAATTCCGGGTACTGCCTGTGTGGAGTTTGCAAGTTCTCCCTGTGTCTGCGTGGGTTTTCTCCGGGTGCTCCGGTTTCCTCCCACATGCCAAAGACTTGCAGGTTGGTAGGTAAATTGGCCATTATAAATTGTCACTAGTATAGGTAGGTGGTAGGGAAATATAGGGACAGGTGGGGATGTTTGGTAGGAATATGGGATTAGTGTAGGATTAGTATAAATGGGTGGTTGATGGTCGGCACAGACTCGGTGGGCCGAAGGGCCTGTTTCAGTGCTGTATCTCTAATCTAATCTAATCTAACTGCTACCATGCTGACGCGATGATCTCAGCTATGGTCAAGATGGCAGGATCGACACAGGAACAGGAGGAGGCCATTCAGCCCCTTGAGACTGCTTTGCTATCCAATTAGATCATGGCTGATCTGGAACTCAACTTTGTTTACCTGCCTTAGTTCCAATGCTCTTGAGACCCTTAACCTACAAAAATGACCCTTACATTAAAGCTGTGATGGATGACTTAGAATATTGCATCATCACTATCATGGTTACTTCAATAAAGAAGTTAGTAAGAAATTCCTTTCTCATTATTTAAAGTTCGATGGAGTGATTTAACCCAATATAGAGAGTTCTTTCAACATCCTGATTTTGCTTTGAACTATTCATATTTGTCCTCTTCTTACCTCCATTTTAACCTTGGTGCCCGAAAATCTTAAAATTAAAAGAAAGGTCACAGTTAAAAATATAATAAAATAAAAAATAATCACACTTTATAGAATCCCCGAAACATCTCAAATTGCTTCACTGAGTGCTGCAGTGAGTGCTGTGCAGGCAAATATGGGGGAATGTTGGCTTTCATCAGCTTAAATAATCAACTAATGATTATATTTTTTTCTGTAATAAAACACACAAATCATTGAGAGTGTCTCAATGGTCAGATTTTAGCCTTCAATTGAGGTTGTATTACTGGTGCGAAGGTTTAGCAGTAAACACAGAAGTTCTGGCGCAGTCGGATGGAGAATTCCACCCTAAATATGAATCCCATTGTTTTTCCCTTCCAGAAGCCGAAAGACCTCCCTGTGGATTCACCGTGTTTGCCGTTTTTGTTCTGGATTTGCTTTTTTTTAAACATTTCTATTTCTTTTTGCTAATTTGTGATCGTCGATGTTTCTGAGACAGTGTGGTTTGATTTTCAGTTGATATCTTTTGTCTCCCGTTCGCTGTTAGCAGAGTGACACACACACACCTTCAGCCAGATAGTGGCCGTGTTTTTTCATACGGAGTTCTTTCCCTAACACTCGTAATTATTTACTGTCTGTAACACTCTCCGACTTCCAGGTGAGATACCTGTAGTGTCAGCCACAGGGCAAGTTCAAACCACTCCCCTCTCTCCCCGGCCAGGGGTGAAGGGGTTAAAATCAGGCTATCCACTTAGCAGTGATGTGCCATGCCACTTCCATCTAGCCCCCTTTTATTTTTTTAATAGGATGTTGGTGTTGCGGGCAAAGCCAGCATTTGTTGCCCATCCCTAATTGCCCTTGACAACAACTTGCTAGACCATTTCAGAGGGCAGTTAAGAGTCGACCACATTGCTGTGGGTCTGGAGTCACATGTGGGTCAGACCAGGTAAGGATGGCAGATTTGCTTCCCTAAAGGACATTAGTGAACCAGGTGGGTTTTTACAACGATCAATGATTAGTACCATTACTGAGACTATCTTTCAATTCCAGATTTTTATTAATTAATTGAATTTAAATTCCACCAGCTGCCGTGGTGGGATTTGAACCCATGTCCCCAAAGCATTAACCTGGGCTTCTGAATTACTAGTCCAGTGACATTACCACTACGCCACCATCACCCCAGTACCATCAGTGACTTTGAAGTAGGCCAAGGCTTGCAGGCAAATGAGGGCCTCCATTGAACGTGTAACGTTCGACCCAACGACCCCATCAGTTCAGCAATATGATTTGTGTGATGACTCGGAGTGGGGAGGTAAAGGCCGGCTCGGATCTGCAAATTAAACCCGACCTGAGCCCAACAGAACCACGTCCGAGCCTGACCCGGCCCGAGTCCTTCCATTTTTTTCCGCGCCCGCTCCGACCCGACCCAACCCGACCCGACCATCAGTTAACTTACCTTCCGTTTTTCACTTTGTTGCTGATCTGCACAAGCTTAAAATAACTGTAACAAAACCACCTTTCTGGTCCAAAAATTACATTAACATTGGAGCCACATACCTGAGGTTGTGATAGAGTGTGTCTGACCCGGCCGGACCTGACCCGAGCCTGAATGCCGGACCCGGAATTGCGACCCGGCCTGACCCGACCCAACACATGTCGTCAGGTCCTGTCGGGTTCGGGCTGGGTTGCCGGCCTTTAGGGGGAGGTCCTGCCCCTGTGTCAAACCTGCCAGAGACTTCTGGTGGGATGCAGCAGAGCAGCCAGTAGAGGGCGAGTTAAACTCATCTTTTCTTTAATTCTTCAGAAGAAATCCTCAGGCCTCTCTTGCCCCGGCCCTCCCGCTCCCTCCCTACTCCCTCACTTACCTTAAGGTAGGACCTGTTACCTTCGCTCCCCAGCTCCCACCTCAATTCCCACTCTTGCCTGCTGCACGACATCATTCAAGAATAACAACAACAGCTTGCATTTATATAGCAGCCTTGATGTAGCAAAACATTCCAAGGCACTTCACAGGAGAGAGTTATCACAGAAAATTTGACACCAAGCCACATAGAAAATATTAGGACAGGTAACCAAAAGCTTGGTCGAAGAGGTGGATTTGAAGGAGCAACTTAAAGGAATAGAGAGAAGCAGAGAGGTTTGGCGAAGGAATTCTGGAGTTTCGGGCCTCGGGAGCCGAAGGCACAGCCGTCAATTAAAACTGGCATTGCTCAAGAGGCCAGAATTGGAGGAGGGCAGAGATCTCAGAGGATTGTAGGGCTGGAGGAGGTTAGGGAGATAGAGAGAAGTGAGGACAGGGATGGAATTAAAAAACAAGGGTGAGAATTTTAAAATTGAAGCATTGCCGGAACAGAAGCCAATATCAGTGAGCGAGCACAAAGGTGATGGGTGAACGGGATTCACATACATCTAAGCATACGAGTTAGGAGCAGAAGTAGGCCATTCAGCCCCTCGAGTCTGCTCCACCATTCAATAAGATCTTGTCTGATCTGTTTCTGTTTCGAATTCCACAATCCCATCTACCCCCAATAACCTTTGATTCCCTTGCCTAACAAGAATCTATCTACCTCCGCCTTAAAAATATTCCATGACCCCGCCTCCACCACCTTCTGAGTCAGAGAGAGTTCCAAAGTCTCACAACCCTCTGAGAGAAAAAATTTCTCCTCATCTCTGTCCTATAAGGGTGACCCCTAATTTTAAAACAGTGCCCCCTAGTTCTGGACTCACCCACAAGAGGAAACATCCTTTCCACATCCACCTTGTCAAGACCATTCAGGATCTTATATACTTCAATCAAGTCTCCCCTCACTCTTGTAAACTCCAGTGAAAACAAGCCCAATCTGTCCAACCTTTCCTCATAAGACAACCCGCTCATTCCAGGTATCAATCTGGTAAACCTCCTCTGACCCGCCTCTAACACATTTATATCCTTCCTGAATAAGGAGACCAAAACTGTGCACAATATTCGAGATGTGGTCTCACCAATGCCTTGTACAACTGAAGCATAACATCCTTACTTTTATTTTCAATTCCTCTCATAATAAAGGATAATATTCCATTAGCCTTCTTTATTACCTGCTGTACCTGCACAGTAACTTTTTGTGACTCATGAACTGGATCACCAAGATCGCTCTGCACCTGGAATTCTGCAGTCTTGCAATTCCCATCAGCTTTGAGCAGGGAACCAATTTCAAATGAAGCCCTTCAGTTAAAATCAACCAGACTTTCAATCCCCAGACCCACCGGTTTTTCGCCCCATCCCCCTACAGGGCTGGCACACACTGTGCCATCCCTCCTTCCCTCTTTAGAATCAGAACAACTGTCCTTTTAAATCCACTTTCAGCCGTCCTTACATTGGAACATAAGAACGTAAGAAATAGGAGCAGGAGTAGACCATTCGGCCCCTCGAGCCTGCTCCACCATTCAATATGATCACGACTGATCTTTCTCGCCAGCATTCTACCAATAGCTGGGATTGTCGTGCCTGACAGTGTGTGTAAGTACTGTACCTTGTTAGGCCGCATCCACTGTATACTGACTGATAATAAATGGACGTCTGTTTAATTCCAATACCATAATAATGATACCTGAGAACAGAAAAACAAACCCTTTATGGCATTCCGTCATACTCAGTCCAATTTGGTGTATGGTATTACACTCACTGAATCTCGATAGAGCTTTAAGACTGTACATTGTCAGTCCAGCAAATCAATTGTATTGTACACTGCAAGTACAATAAGTCTGTGTGGGGAGCATATTGTACACACAATTTAATATCCACCTCTACCTATCAGTTTAGGAATTCCACAAAGCAGTGACTCTACCCAGCCTAAATACTTTTGTGGTTTGTTCATGCTTTATTTTCAAGTGCAAGATTCCCTCTTTTTTGAACAAAGATACCTTAGATCATGCCAACTGCCTTATATCCTGATTGAGGCACCCAGTGTCGACGCCAAGCCCTCCCAGATCCAGTACAGCACAGTAAGCTGCAGGATAAAGCACCCTTTATTCTGCCCCAACACGGCGTCTTAGCACCAAACTCATATGAGTACCAGCTGCCACTTTCCACACCCATCGATATGGCCTTTCTGACTGAGATTGGAAAATTAATGTTGAATTAGTGGCTCCTCCACACCCCTTAAACCCTAAGCAATCTATTAGATTAGCACCCCATCCACCATCTTAAGCAACCACTCCCTCCACCACCGACGCACAGTGGCAGCAATGTGTACCATCTACAAGATGCACTGCAGCAACTCATCAAGGCTCCTTCGACAGCACCTTCCAAACCTACGGCCTCTACCACCTAGAAGGACAAGGGCAGCAGGTGCATGGGAACACCACCAACTGCAAGTTCCCCTCCATGTCACACACCATCCTGACTTGGAACTATATCGCCGTTCCTTCACTATCGCTGGGTCAAAATCCTGGAACTCCCTTCCGAACTGCAATGTGGGTGTACCTACACCAGATGGACTCAGTGTTTCACCACCAGCAACTAGAGATGGGCAATGATATGGAAATGATTGGCCTCTCAGCAGGCAGGGAAACATGTTGTTAACCCTCACCTGGATACTCAAGAAGAATGTTCTGATTGAAGAGTCAATAGTTCAGAGCTACAGTAACAACAGGCCAAATATTTCCTTCTTTTCTTCCAGAGAAGTGTCTGACCTACACTTGGTACCTGCTTAGAACCAAGAGCTCATTGCATGACCAACACTGTCAAGAGGAGTCCAAATGCAGGGAGTCCAAGCCAGCAAGTGGAAGTAAAAGAGTCTGGGGGTTCATTCACGCCCATGTTGAGGTTCTGACTTGTCTCCAACTTGGCTGTTGCATGGAGACTCTCTTTAAGAGCCGTATGGGGAACGACATAGTTTTCAAGTCCCATATTCTGAGGCACGGTCTATCTGCAGCATTCCTGAGAGTGGCAGAATATTTAAGATCATCTGTACTTGACAGGAATGGGCTTAAAGAGTACAAAAGAATTCAGGTACTTACTTTGATTGACCTCTGGTGCCGAGTCTCCTAGTCTTCAGTTTAGGAAATTGTTGCCTTATCAGCTGTAAATGAGGAGATCTCAGTTTGTAGTGAAAGGTATCAATTGGTTAAGAACATAAGAAATAGGAACAGGAGTAGGCCATTTGGCCCATCAAGCCTTTCAAGAAGATCATGGCTGATTATCTACCAAAACTCCACTTTCCTGCCCTATCCCCATACCGTCTTTTATAGTCAATGTATTTCTGTGAATAATTCCTTTAACATCTAAATATCTTAAAACACGCAATCTAGGCTGACGTTCCAGTTTATTACTGAGGGAGTGCTGCATTGTCAGTAGTGCAACATTCCATAAACACAATCAGATGAATAATAAGTAAATCTGTCATATTGCGTTAATATAAAAGCAAAATACTGCGGATGCTGGAAATCTGAAATAAAAACAAGAAATGCCGGAAATACTCAGCAGGTCTGGCAGCATCTGTGGAGAGAGAAGCAGAGTTAACGTTTCAGGTCAGTGACCCTTCATCAGAACAGTTCTGAAGACGAGACACTTCCTACCTGAACCTACCCCTCCCACCCCCAAGAATCCAGTCCAGGAGGTCACATGGACCGATGCTCACTAGACTGGTTCCTAGGAAGAGGGGACTGTCCCATGAGGAGAGATTGAGTATACTCGGTCTATATTCCCCACTGTTTCAAAGAATGAGAGGTGATCTAATTGCAACATATAAAATTCTTAAGGGGCTGGACAGGGTAGATGCTGTGAAAATGGTTTCCCTGGTTGGGGAATCTAGAACACGGGGTCTCAGTCTCAGAATAAGGAGTTAGCCATTTAGGGCTGAGATGAGGAGAAATTTCTTCATTCAAAGGGTTGTGAATCTTTGGAATCCTGTGGCCCAGAGAGCTGTGGATGCTCAGTTGTTGAGTATATTCAAGACAGATGTCGATAGATTTTTGGGTACTAAGGGATATGCAAGTTGAGATAGAAGATCAGCCATGAGAGGGGGGGTTACAATTGACCAGAAACTGAACTGGAGCAGCCATATAAATACTGTGGCTGAAACAGCAGGTCAGAGGCTAGGAATCCTGTGGCGAGTAACTCACACCCTGACTCCCCAAAGCCTGTCCACCATCTACAAGGCACAAGTCAGGAGTGTGATGGAATACTCTTCACTCACCTGGATAGGTGCAGCTCCAACAACACTCAAGAAGCTCGACACCATCCAGGACAAAGCAGCCTGCTTGATTGGCACCCCATCCTCAAACATTCACTCCCTCCACCACCAACACACAGTGACAGCAGTGTGTACTATCTACAAGATGCACTGCAGCAACGCACCAAGGCTCCTTAGACAGAACCTTCCAAACCCACGACCTCTAACACCCAGAAGGACAGGGAGCAGGAAATGCATGGGAACACCACCACCTGCAAGTTCCCCTCCAAGCCACTCACCATCCTGACTTGGAACTATATCACCATTCCTTCACTGTAGCTGGGTCAAAATCCTGGAACTCCCTTCCTAACAGCACTGTGGGTGTACCTACTTCCCATGGACTGCAGTGGTTCAAGAAGTCAGCTCACCACCATCTCTTTCTCAAGGGCAATTAGGGATGGGCAATAAATGCTGGCCTTGCCAGTGATGCCCACATCCCATGAATGAATTTTAAAAATGATCTTGTTGAATGGTACAGCAGGCTCCAAGGGTCATGTGACCTACTCCTGCTCCTATTTCTTATGTCATAATGTTCTATGTTCCTATGTAGACAAACACTTGTTTGGCCTTGAGGGTTTAGAAACCAGTATTTTGTACTCACTTTGCCAAAGCTCGCTGCACTGATGGACTTGAATTCCCTCTTCTTACAGAAGTCCTGGTAATGGGTGTACAGCATACACCTGGGGAGGCAGATTCCCTCCACCCACTCGTAGGTGTCCAGAAGCCTGGTAGCAAAGTACGTGTAAGTGTTGTTAACATTTCACAAGAAGAGCAATCAAGGAGGAAGAAAGGTTTAGAAGGCAACAACACAGCAGATGTTCCTAATTCTGAAGGGGGCAGGTATCCTGCCTTTATTCCCTGTATTCTAAGTACCACCTCTGTGGAGCACAGTGAGGGAAATCTGGTGGGGAACTTCACACACACCTAGCAGATCCTGCCTGATTTTTTTTCATCCCTTAATTTCCACCTGTGGTACTCGTGAATGAAGTATGCCTTCGGGTGGAAGTGGTGTAATTTTCAATCCTTCCAATCCTGCCTTCAATTGTAGCATCGTCAAGGGTGGGAAATCAGGCGAAGCACCTGTCAGGTTATTGTAAATTGGGGAGATATGAGACGGAAATCTAGCGAAAACAAGCTCCACCCTAAATTCATCTTTTCCCTGCCTGGATTAGGTCCATTTCCCTGCCCTAATAGGACTCGAACTTCTAGGCTTCTATCCCTTGTGTCCCTCAATCCCTTCTTTTGGCTAACAATTATCCAGCTCCCTTGTGAATTTGCCAACAATCTGCATCTCCCCTTTCTCCCTGTGCCAGCTGTCCTTCCCACATACATAGTGAAATATAAACACTGTTCAGCTTTCCTGTGTTGAGTGTGAGTCCACGCCCGTGGTTACTGAGTGTCGGCTCACATCAAACACTTTATTACATAGGATAAATGGCACAGAAACAGGCCATTTGGCCCAACCAGTCCATGTCAGTGTTTATGCTCCACTCAAGCCTCCTCCCATCTTTCCTCATCTAAATCGATTAGCGTAATCCTCGATTACCTTTTCCCTCAAATCCTTGTTTAATTTCCCCTTAAATGCTTCTAAACTCTTCACTTCAACCATTCTCTGTGGTAGTGAGTTCCACATTCTCACCACTCTCTGGGTGACGTTTCTTCTGAATTTCCTATTGGATTTCTTGGTCACTATCTTATACTGATGGCCTCTAGTTCTGCTGTTCCACAAGTGGAAACATTCACTCTGTATCTACTCTAGCAAAACCTTTCATAATTTTAAAAGACCTTTATTAGGTCACCCCTCAGCCTTAGTTTTTGAAGAGAAAGCTTGTCAATCCTTTCCTGTTAGGTATATTGGGGTTCAGATTATTTAAAACCCTGAGGGGGTGATTTTTGGCGGCACACTGAAGATTGAAGATTCTGTGAGGTGGCCAAGGTGGAGTCTTGAGCTGAAATCCCAGTTTAGCCTGCATTTCATTGAAGACACCATCTTGGGAAAGGAGTTGAAGCCAGTTCTAGTAACAGCTGCTTGGAGGCTCGTTAAGGGATTGATTGCCACTTAAAATGCCTGCCAGCATTCATTAAAGAGGCTGCATGGCATTTTGCCCTCTTCAAACAGCAACCAGCTATTTGCAGGTAAACAAGGCGTTAATGTGGTTTCAAGTGTTACTGAAAGGGATACTCACTGTTCATGTTCACTTGCTGCTGGAGCTATAAAAGAGGATCTCTGAAACACAACGCGAGACCTTGTCAAGACTTCACCAACACTCAAGCAACATTTATTCTGGGAATTCTCCAAGGACTGCAACTAAAAAGAGTAAGTGCTGTGCAATTCTACCTCATTGGACACCTTACAGGAATCACCAGGAGAAAGGGAACGTTTGGTCATAGTCATCTTGCTAGAGGTCTCCCTTGGTTTGGACAAGAAATCAGAGGAGAGCTTGAGGGGCGTCAGAGCGTTGCAGGAGAGAGGGTGATGAGGGTGAGCTGGCATCCTGCCCCCTTAGGGTACAGGACACCCCTTCTCTTCTGGACCTCCTCCATCAGGACCTCCAGAGAATATGTGTACCCTCTCCCTCACTCCCTGAGGCATCCTGCAACCTACCACTCTGTGCCAGCTAGCGCACTCCACATCTTCAGTGGGAGTGGATGGGAAGAGCCCACATATACTGCTTTACAAAAATTGTGTCTAATCAGCACTAAAGTGCTAAACCTGCAGATGCCTGTTTAACAACTCCGGGTAAGTACAAGTTCTGGCAATCAGCAATTAGGAGCCAAATTGTTGTTAAATCCAGATGTTTAAACAGATGTGTATTATTAGCACATCATCCATTTAGCGCCTCTATTCACTCTTTGGATAAAATAAGCCCCTGAGACTTCACTAAGGTCTCTCCTGAGCTTCAGTGTAGCCATGGAAGAAACCTCTTGGCCTTGAGCCTTCTTTGTAGACAACTATGATAATGCAAAATCTGCAGTCGAACCTCAGAGCCATAATTCTGTTGCTAGCTAATTACCAATACAAAAATAGGAATATTGTGGGGATTTGGTTGTTCAGTTTCTTTCATTACCATTTCAGGGTGGCTGAGAGCTGGCAGTGCGTTTTTGGTGACTCTTTGAAGGAAATGGAATCTTTCTCCGAGGCGGGGTACTCTGTAAAATGTAACAGTAGCTCTGTCAGATGACAGTCTTCACAAGAAACTGTTTCCTTTCAATGCACTGGCTTCGGAGGGTGTGCAACACAGATTCAACACAATGATAACAGGGCTTAAAACGTTAAATGGAAGACAAGATCCTAGCTTGTATTCCCTAGGGTATAGATGTTTAAGGGATGATCTAATCAAGGAGTTTAAAATGATTAAAGGATTTGATAGGGTAGACAGAGAGAAATTATTACCTCTTGGTGGGAGAATTCAGAACAGGGGGACATAATTGTGTCAGATTATTTAGGAGTGAAATCGGCAAGTACTTCTATCACACAAGGGTATTAGAATTGAAGAATTCTCTCCCCCAAAAGGCTGTGGATGCTCAGGATCAATTCAAGACTGAGATCAACACTTTTTTTGTTATGTTTTGGTGTCAAGGGATATGGAGCAAAGATGGAGCAATGAAGAATGAAGCATTAGCAGACTCAAGCTCTACTGCTGGCTACACATTGTGCTCCAGCCAGGCAAGATGGAGATGAGTGCTCAGCTATTTGTAATCAGTGCAGAGAGCTCACCAGCATCTGAACTTACCAGTTAAATGTTTAGCAAAGTGACAATGACACTCATATGACAATGATAAAGCTTTTTAAAAAAAAAATTAGGTTCAAAAAGTTGCACGAGTCAGGAGAAAGGAGGAAAAAGAAAGTGCCATGAATGGAAGAAAAGTGAACAATTTTAAAATTACAAAGATCTGGCAACATCTGAAAGAGGAAAAGGGAGATTAACTTCTCAGGGGTAGACTCCTCGTTAGACCAGGTCCTTTCTGGATAATCTGTTTAAACTTTACACTGTTTTCAGTTATACCGCATTTGATTTCAAACTAAAACAATGGCAAAAGGAAAAAAAAGATAACTGCATTTATATAGCACCTTTCACGACCACAGACTGTCTCAAAGCGCTTTACAGCCAATGAAGTGTAGTCACTGTTGTAATGTAGGAAATGTGGCAGCCAATTTGCGCACAGCAAGCTCCCACAAACAGCAACGTGATAATGATCAGTTAATCAGCTTTTGTGATGTTGATTGAGGGATGAATGTTGGCCAGGGCAACAGTGATGATTCCCCCTGCTCTTTTTCGAAATAGTGCAATGGGATTGTTTACATCTACCTGAGAGGCAATTTTTGTGCTTAAGTCTTGGGACTATGAACCCACAACTTCTGACTCAGAGGTGAGAGTACTACCAACTGAGCCACAGCTGACACCCTATTGCTTCATCTCATTCACACCTTCCCTTGCTTAATTAAATTCCAATGATTTCACACCCGAACAACAGCCGACAATTTCTGCCATTGCAAAGGGAAAATCCACTTCACATCGCTGCCAATCATGCTGGGTGACTGGTCGAACATTCAACATTTTCTCCACCCTTGTAATGCATCACAATTAAACTAGGAAACTGCGCCACACTTTAACACGGAATGGCTCTGATATTTGCTGAAAGGAAAATTACTGTTCTTAGAGACAAGACACCTTACCCGACCAGCTGGTCTGCATCTTGTACGATATCTGGCTGTCTGTATGGGAGAAGGTGCCGAAACTTCAGTGAAACACAATTTCTTATCTGGTAACTGGAGCACTGGGCCAGAAAGCCCATGAAAGCGTCACTGGAAGTCAGCAAGCCTCACGGTACATTTGTTTCCACGGATAAGGTGCTCCATTAAATTTACACTGTGTTGTGCTACCTGCCTTAAGGAGACATTTCTGGTAATAATGGGATTGAATGGGGGGAAGGCTTAGATTTTTTGGCCGTGGATAGGGAGAGAGGAGGCATGTGAACATCAAGATAACAATGTTATCCAATTATACACTCAGTGCAGTGTTAGATGATTGACACTTAGTTCTCCTTCTGAGGTGTCCATGCCCACAATGTGACCTAGGCTGGTTAAACATTTAACCAGATAGTTAATTGCATATCTTTGACACAGGGGACTCACTGTCTTCTCTCCAAAACCTTTTGATGTGGTTCGCAATCTCATTTATTAAACTATTTCCAAAAACCTTTTCTATCCATGATAAATTGTGGCTCCCTTCTCTCTCTCTCTTCATTCTCTCTTCCTTCCCCTTTTCTCTCCCTTCTCTTTCTCTTTATTTCTCTCTCTCTCTCTCTCTATTATATATATATTTATAGTTTGATTTTTGCCTTGACACTGACAGTCTTTGGTAACAGCTATGACCATGATATTTCAGGTCTAATTACTGCCTCTTTTAGGATAATAGGATGAAAAATTGGCAGCTATGTAACTATTTGTTTTTATAAAGATCAGAGGTCAGAGTTTACAGTGCAAACAGTATTCACTAAGTGTGGGGTGTGATTGGCGGCTGTTTGAAGCATAAAAACATAGAAATACAGGAGCAGGAGTAGGCCATTCGGCCCTTCGAGCCTGCACCACCATTCAATACGATCATGGCTGATCATCCAAACTCAGTACCCTGTTCCTGCTTTCTCCCCCTATCCCTTGATCCCGAAGAACTATATCTAACTCTTTCTTGAATATATTTAATGATTTGGCCTCAACTGCTGTCTGTGGTAGAGAATTCCACAGCTTCCCCACTTCAAAGAATCATGACTAACAGCTTCAGAGTTTCAAAGTGATCTTTATTTGCTCCCAGTGTGTTCAGTCTATTTCTTAATTCAATTTAGAGAGTTCTCCTCAGTGGGTATTTTGCCCATTTGCAAAATCTAGCAAAATTACCTCATTGGAAAAATGCTATTTCAATAAATCTACAAATAAGCATTGATAGGTCAGCTGTGGCTCAGTGGGTTCCAGTCCTCCTGGAGAGACTTAAGCATACTATGCTGACACTCTATTGCAGTACTGAGGGAGTGCTGCACTGTTAGAGGTGCCATCTTTTGGATGCAGTATTAAACCTGTGCCCTGGCTGCCCTCTTAGTTGAATGTAAAAGAAGCCACAGCATTGTTTTGAAGAAGGACATGAGAATGCTCCCTGGTGCCCTGGACAACATTTATCCCTCAACCAACATCTGATCATTAACACATTGCCTTCTGTGGGATCTTGCTGTGTGTAAATTGGCTGCCGCATTTCCCTACATTACAACAAAGACTGCACTTCAAGAGTACTTCATTGGCTGGAAAAAGCTGTGGAACAGATTGACCCGAAAAGTTAACTCTGCTTCTCTTTCCACAGATGCTGCCAGACCTGCTGAGTGGTTCCAGCATTTCTTGTTTTTATTCCAGATTTCCAGCATCCGCAGTATTTTGATTTTATTACACAAGTCTTTCTTAAAGGACTTGCATTTATATCTTTTTAAATAATCTCATTTTCTCTATTATTCTTTTCAACCTTTGTGGCATCCTGCACTATTGCCCTTTATCTCAGTTTCCTAATAATGAAGGCTGATTATTCATAGCTTTTTATCTTCAGCTGATATAATCTCAAAATCCGGCCCTAATGGGAAGGCACTGTCGTCGATGCCATGATGCAGATATTTATAATGTTTTTTTAAGAGGAAAATCTCTCTACGTTTCCCCTTTTGTCGCCCTGGAGCATATACCATGCAGTCAAGATAGACCTGCTACTAAGCCTTTGATAACATTGCTATACATTGGCCGCTAAAAACCAAGCTTGGGATGAGGACAAATAGAACAAAGAACAAAGAACAGTACAGCACAGGAACAGGCCATTTGGCCCTCCAAGCCAGCGCCGATCTTGATGCCTGCCTAAACTAAAACTAAAATGTCCTTCAATAATAGTGGAATTCTCTCTGCCTCCCTGGATGAGTGTAGCTGCAACAATACACTGTCCAGGACAAAGCAGTCCCCCAGATCAGTGCTCCATCCACCATCTTAAACATCCACTCCTTCCACCACTAGCACACTGTGGCTGCAGTGGGCATGATCCACAGGATGCACTGCAGCAACTTGCCAAGACTTCTTCATCAGCACGTCCCAAACCGCAGACCTCTACCACCTAGAAGGATAAGGGCAGCAGATGCATGGGAACACCACACCTGTGAGTTCCAACTCCGATTCACACACCATCCTGATTTGGAAGTATATCATTGTCTCTTCATCGTTGCTGGGTCCAAATCCTGGAACTCCCTCCCTATCGGCACTGTGGGAGCACCGTCACCATACAGACTGCAGCAATTCAAGAAGGTGGTACATCAGCACCTTCTCAGGGCAACAAGCGATGGGCAATAATGACAGTTTTGCCAATGAGGCCCATTTCCTGAGGAATAAATTAAAGGATTATTTTCCTCACTTCTTGTGGGGAGAAGCTTAGCCTGCGCCTCCGTAAATTGTGCATCTGAGGTGTGAGGGAAGGTGAGCTGTGCTCCAATACACTGTGGGTGTCCCCTCCGTTTGTCTACACTTTGAAACATATTGGAAGATACTATGCTGCCCTTTTCATTGGGCTGGGTGGGGAGGGGTAGTTGGCGAGGGGGGGTAGTTGGAGAGGGGGGGGGGGTAGTTGGAGTGAGGGGGGGGTAGTTGGGTGGGGGGTGAGTGGCATCTGAAAGTCAGACTGAAGCTATGTGCTGGGGAACCATTTCACTGCTTCCATGAGCAAAGCAAATACATGGGGCTGGGCAAAAGGATTAAGTTTCAAAGATGCATGATATCACTGTCTGGGATAATTCTGTGTCTGAACTTTCACAAACCTTTACATACATCATTGAGCTTATCTGTGTGACTGAGAGCTTCGAGTAAATGTTAATAACCAAACACTTAGCACACAGAAAGTCTTTGAAGTTAAAGGGTCATCATAAGCTGCTGGAAGGCAGATCTTTCTCCCCATTGTTCTGCTAATATTCAAACATAATGATGTAATTCACAGAGAGAAGCTTCTCTGCATCAACTGATGTGAGAATAAATTAATTGATCCTGCTGTCCCAGTGGGGGAGATGCATTTGAAGCAAGATCGAAAAAGAAAGATTTGTATTTATATCTTGCTTTTCACAACCTGGGATTGTCCTAAAGCCCTTTACAGTCAATGAAGTACTTTTGTGGGAAACACAGCAGCCAATTTGCGCACAGCAAGCTCCCACAAACAGCAATGTGATAATGACCAGATAATCTGTTTTAGTGATGTTGGTTGAGGTATAAATATTGGCCAGGAGACCGGGGAGAACTCCCCTGCTCTTCAAGATAATGCCATGGGATCTTTTATATTCAACTGTGCAGGTAGACAAAGCTCAGCTTAATGTCTCACCCAAAAGACAGCACCTCCAACTGTGCAGCACTCCCTCAGTACTGCACTGAATTGTCATCCTAGATTTTGTCACAGCTCAGATAGCCAGACAGTGAAGGATAGAACTGGAGCCTAGTCTTTGTAATGTTACAAGCTTTTATCTACAGAATCACACATTACATAGCTTGTATCTCCAACCCAGCAACCACAGTTTCCGCCTGCTCCTATATGTAGGAAAAATGGTGAATCCCCAGTTAAGGCCCAAAACCTGAATACAATTAAACACTCAGTTAATATACACAGATTTTGTGCTCAGGCCTCTGGAGTGGGACCTGAACCTATAGACTCAGAGGCAAAATTGTTACCACTGAGTCACAGCTGATGCCTGGAAGCCCAGGGTTGGGCATCAGGTTACAACACAATACAACTGGTTTCATGACTCTCTCTCCCTTTGAGTATGGCTCCCTACCATAGTGTGGAATTGACTCCTTTACTCACTGATGTTGCCACAGTCTTTACAGGATGGCGGATGGAGAGTGAACACTGAGTGGGGAAGGCTAGAAAGGAAGAGAGTTAAGGAGGTGGGCGGAGGGAGGGGTGGTGAAAGCAGAGTTGAAGAGATGGGTCTTTGATAGCAGGGTGGGAGATGGCAATGTGAAAGTCCTGAGGTACGGGGTTCCCAAGGGATGGGGGAGGGAGATAAGGTGCAGCTGGCAATGGTGAAGGGCAGGCAATGAGAAGCAGTCTGGTATTGGAGTGTGTGCACAGTGACAAAAGTCTGGAGGAGAGTTCACAAGGAAGGGAGGCCTCGGAGGGGTTTGAAGGCGAGAACAGCAACTTTCAAGTCACTGGGAAAGGTAAGCTGTGTGTTGCTTGGGGCAGTGATTCATCGTGCAGCACAGTAACTGCAGGAAAAGGAGGCATCAAAGACTCCATCATTAGAGAGAAGCAGAGTTAACGTTTCAGGTCAGTGACCCTTCTTCAGAACTCTGAAGAAAGGTCACTGACCTGAAACATTAATTCTGCTTCTCTCTCCATAGATGCTGCCAGACCTGCTGAGTATTTCCAGCGTTTCTTGTTTTTATTTCAGATTTCCAGCATCCGCAGTATTTTGCTTTTACTCCATCATTAGCTGCAGGCTCACTCCCTGTTCTTATGCAGCTTTCTGCTACCTGTCTCTGGTTGACATGCAGAGCTCCAGCCAACTCCAGTGATTTCCCTGTTTGCTCAGGGTGTTGTTCGCAGCTTTACAAATATGGCAATTGTTTCATTTATAACCAAAAAGACACAAAAAACTGACATTTGACCCAGTACAACATACACATGACCAGTCTTTCCCATTACAAGAGCAGACTTGCCAAAAAGGGCCAGGTTGTGTCATGGTTTGAAATGAAAACAGAACATGTTGGATACTCACGAGAGATCGATTAATGTCAACAGCTGGCATTAATATTGGGAGGTTTATACTAAGGGGGAGGTTGGACATCGAACAGGAGGCAGAAATGCTCGTGTTTCGAACTGAAAGTGTGGTCAAAGTACTGGATTTTTAAGAGGTAGCATATGAAAGAAAAAGATGGATTAATAGGAGATGAATTTCCTAATACCGTCTCCTTTTTTATTCATTCGGGAGGTGTAGGTGTCACTGGCTAGGCCTGCATTTATTGCCCAACTCTAATTGCCCGTGAGAAGGTGGTGGTGAGCTGCCTTCTTGAACAGCTGCAGTTTGTGTGGTATAGTTACACCCACAGAGCTGTTGAGTAGGAAGTTCCAGGATTTTGACCCAGCGATGGGAAAGGAATGGCAATATATTTCCATGGTATGTGACTTAGAGGGGAAGTTGCAGGTGGTAGTTTGCCCATATGTCTGCTGCCCTTGACCTTCTAGGTGGTGGGGTCACAGTTTTGAAAGATTCTGGCTAGTTGCTGCAATGCATCTTGTAGATGGTGCACACTGCAGCCACTGTGCGCCGGTGGTGGAGGGAGTGAATGTTTAAGGTGGTGGGTGAGGTGCCGATCAAGTGGGCTGCTTTGTCCTGGGTGGTGTTGAGCTTCTTGAGTGTTGTTGGAGCTGCACCCATCCAGGCAAGTGGAGAGTATTCCATCACACTCCTGACTTGTGCCTTGTAGATGGGGGACAGGCTTTGGGGAGTCAGGAGGTGAGTTACTCACTGCAGAATTCCCAGACTCTGATCTGTTCTTGTAGCCACAGTTATTTATATAACTACTCCAGTTCAATTTCTGGCCAATGGTAACCCCAGGATGTTGATAGTGGAGTACTCAGCGATGGTAATGCCATTGAATGTCAAGGGGAGATGGTTAGATTCTCTCTTGTTGGAGATGGTCATTGCCTGGCACTTGTGTGGCGCAAATGTTACTTGCCACATATCAGCCCAAGCCTGGGTATTGTCCAGGTCTAGCTGCATGTGGCCATGGACTGTTTCATTATCTATTTGTTATCATTATCTATTTCATTGAGCAGCTTCCACAGTGTGGACTGCAACACCGACCACTCCCTGGCGTGCAGCAAAGATAGACTCAAACCAAAGAAGCTGCATCACTCCAAGCAGAAGGGCCGCCAACGCATCAACACTAACAGAAGTTCTTATCCACAGCTGTTACATAGGTTTCTAAATTCACTTGAAAAAGCCCTTCAAAACACTCCTACAAGGGATGCAGAGACCAAGTGGGCCCACATCAGAGAGGCCATCTATGAGTCAGCAATGACCACCTATGGCAAACGTGTGAAGCAGAATGCAGACTGGTTTCAATCTCACTTTGAAATGTTTAGTGTTTAGAGATACAGCACTGAAACAGGCCCTTCGGCCCACCGAGTCTGTGCCGACCATCAACCACCCATTTATATTAATCCTACACTAATCCCATATTCCTACCACATCCCCACCTGTCCCTATATTTCCCTACCACCTACCTATACTGGGGGCAATTTATAATGGCCAATTAACCTATCAACCTGCAAGCCTTTGGCATGTGGGAGGAAACTGGAGCACCCGGAGGAAACCCACGCAGACACAGGGAGAACTTGCAAACTCCACACAGACAGTACCCAGAATTGAACCCGGGTCGCTGGAGCTGTGAGGCTGCGGTGCTAACCACTGCGCCACTGTGCCACCCAGCTGAAGAGCTGGAACCTGTCATAGCCGCTAAGCGCATTGCACTGTTGAACTACAAGAAAGCCCCCAGCAAGTTAACATCCGTAGCACTTAAAGTCGCCAGAAGTGCTGCACAAAGAACAGCCAGGCACTGTGCAAATGACTACTGGCAACACCTATGCAGTCGTATTCAGCTGGCCTCAGACACCGGAAACATCAGAGGAATGTATGATGGCATTAAGAGAGCTTTTGGGCCAACCATCAACAAGATCACCCGCCTCAAATCTAAATCAGGGAAACGATCACTGACCAACGCAAGCAAATGGACCGCTGGGTGGAGCACTACCTAGAACAGTACTCCAGGGAGAATGTTGTCACTGATACCGCCCTCAATGCAGCCCAGTCTCTGCCAGTCATGGATGAGCTGCACAAACAGCCAACAAAATCGGAACTCAGTGATGGCATTGATTCTCTAGACAATGGAAAAGCCCCTGGAAAGGACGGCATTACCCCTGAAATAATCAAGAGTGACAAGCCTGCTATACTCTCAGCACTCCATGAACTGCTTTGCCTGTGCTGGGATGAGGGAGCAGTACCCCAGGACATGCGCAATGCCAATATCATCACCCTCTATAAGAACAAGGGTAACCGCGGTGACTGTAACAACTACCGTGGAATCTCCCTGCTCAGCATAGTGGGGAAAGTCTTTACTCGAGTCATTTTAAACAGACTCCAGAAGCTGGCTGAGCATGTCTACCCTGAGGCACAGTGCGGATTTCGAGCAGATAGATCCATCATTGACATGCTGTTCTCCCTTCGCCAGCTACAGGAGAAATGACGTGAACAACAGATGCCCCTCTATGTTGCTTTCATAGATTTCACCAAAGCCTTTGTCCTCGTCAGCAGACGTGGTCTCTTCAGACCACTAGCAAAGATCGGATGTCCACCAAAGCTACTAAGTATCATCACCTCATTCCATGACAATATGAAAGGCACAATTCAGCATAGCGGTGCCTCATCAGACCACTTTCCTATCCTGAGTGGTGTGAAACAGGGCTGTGTTCTCGCACCTACACTGTTTGGGATCTTCTTCTCCCTGCTGCTCTCACATGCATTCAAGTCTTCAGAAGAAGGAATTTTCCTCCAAACAAGATCAGTTGGCAGGTTGTTCAACCTTCCCCGTCTTAAAGCAAAGACCAAAGTACGGAAGGTCCTCATCAGGGAACTCCTCTTTGCTGACGATGCTGCATTAACATCCCATACAAAAGAGTGTCTGCAGAGACTCATCGACACGTTTGCGGCTGCCTGCAATGAATTTGGCCTAACCATCAGCCTCAAGAAAATGAACATCATGGGACAGGATGTCAGAAATGCTCCATCCATCAATATCGGCGACCACGCTCTGGAAGTGGTTCAAGAGTTCACCTACCTAGGCTCAACTATCACCAGTAACCTGTCTCCCGATGCAGAAATCAACAAGCGCATGGGAAAGGCTTCCACTGCTATGTCCAGACTGGCCAAGAGAGTGTGGGAAAATGGCGCACTGACACAGAACACAAAAGTCCGAGTGTATCAAGCCTGTGTTCTCAGTGCCTTGCTCTACGGCAGCGAGGCCTGGACAACGTATGTCAGCCAAGAGCGACGTCTCAACGCATTCCATTTTCGCTGTCTCCGGAGAATCCTTGGCATCAGGTGGCAGGACCATATCTCCAACGCAGAAGTCCTTGAGGCAGCCAACATCCCCAGCATATATGCCCTGCTGAGCCAGTAGCACTTGAGATGGCTTGGCCATGTGAGCCACATGGAAGATAGCAGGATCCCCAAGGACACATCGTACAGCGAGCTCGTCACTGGTATCAGATCCACCGGCTGTCCATGTCTCCGCTTTAAAGACGTCTGCAAATGCAACATGAAATCCTGTGACATTGACCACAAGTTGTGGGAGTCAGTTGCCAGTGATCACCAGAGCTGGCGGGCAGCCATAAAGGCAGGGCTAAAGAGTGGGGCGTCGAAGAGACTTAGCTGTTGGCAGGAAAAAAGACAGAAGCGCAAGGGGAGAGCCAACTGTGTAACAGCCCCGACAAACAAATTTTATCTGCAGCACCTGTGGAAGAGTCTGTCACTCTAGAAGTGGCCTTTATAGCCACTCCAGGCACTGCTTCACAAACCACTGACCACCTCCAGGTACTTACCCATTGTCTCTCGAGACAAGGAGGCCAAAGATTCAAAGCTGGGATAGATAGATTTTTGATCTCTCAGGGAATCAAGGAATATGAGGATTGGGCAGGAAAGTGGAAGTGAGGCAGATCAGCTATGATTACATTGACTAACGGAGCAGTATCGAGGGGCCAGATGATCTACTCCAGCTCCTAATTTTTATATTATGAACATTTGGCTGTAATATTTTGGTTGTGATTCCTCCCCCGACTCATTGTTACACGCGACATAATCTCAGCATTGAGCCCTGGATGGATTGTCCCAATCTCTCTTTCTCTCTCCAACAACAACAGATCGATCTCCATTGGAAATGTCCTCGATCTCTGCTAGAGTTTATCCCCAGGTCAGGATGGAGTCTTCTCATGAGACTTTTTGCTTTCTATTTCTGAGTGACATGATGGGCATTTGCAACATTTTTTGGTTTTACTTCAGGTTTCTGCTGTTAGCAGCTTTTGAAAATCTGGCATTATCGTTAGGACTTGAACCCACAATGACAGTACTACCAACTGAGCCATGGCTGACCCTTATTTAGTAACAACTAAAAATAAGGAACTCCCAGAATAGAATGCAGCTGGAACAATAAATAGAATTCCATTTATATTTTCAAGTTCAAAAGTTCTTGTTGCATCAAAGTCCTTATTTATTTGATCATTTGTATTGCTGGAAGACAGTCGCATACCCGAGGAACTTCTGTATGGTGAGGTAGCCGGGGCCAGATGACCAGTGGGGCGCCCAAAGCTCTGCTTCAAGGATGTTTGCAACCATGACACGAAGGCCTTAGATGTTGACTATCGCACCTGGGAGTCACTAGCTGATGAAAGAGGGAAATGGCGACACATCCTATGGACTGGTGTGCACTACCACGATGACCAGTTGCTACAGCAGCTTGGCAACAGGCGCCAATGTCAAAACAACTCACGGCGTCACTTGGCAGCTTCACGTGCAGCACTTCTGGCAGAACCTGCCTCTCAAGGATTGGCCTTCACAGCCATCAGCAAAGGTGCACCAAGAGAAGATACCCCACCGAAATGGATTGTTTGCTGCATGTCCATCATCTTTCGTAAATGGAAGGATGCTAACCAACCATTGTTTAAAAAAATTCTACCTGAGGCCTTGAGAGTGCTGGGGACTTGACCTCATTTCATGGCTCCAGAATCAGCAACAGGTCAAATTCAACCAGGCTGTGGCTCAGTGGTTAGCATGCTTGCTTTTAAGTTAGAAAATTATGGGTTCAAGTCCTACTTAAGCACAAAAACCATGCCTAATACTCCAGTGCAGTACTGAGGGAGTGTTACACTGTCAAAGGTACCATCTCTCAGAAGCAATAATAAAACAAGGCCCTTTTGGGTGGATAGGAAAGATCCCATAGCTCTGTTTTGTAGGAGAGTTCTCCCCAGTGCCCTGGCCAATATTATCCCTCCAATCGACATCACTAAAAACAAATTATCTGATCATTATAACATTGCTGTTTGTGGGATTGTGCTCTGCACAAATTGGCTGCCATGTTTCTGACATTACAACAGTGACGACACTTCACATTTTCATTGGCTCTAAAGTGCTTTGCGGGTGTCGTGTAAGCTGCTATGCTAATGCAAGTCTTTCTCTTTTTCACACTATGACGTGAGTTTGCGAACACTTCATTGCTCCATATTCTTTGACACACAAACATACCGAAAATTTATTGATTTGATATCACCTGTCAATCATTTATACTGAGGGGAATACAAGCTAGGTTTATGCAACCTGTCCTTGATTTAACCCTTACAGCCCCAGTATCATTGTGTTAAATCTGCGCTGCACCCCCTCCGAGGCCATCTCATTGTCAGTAAACAGTTTCTTGTGAAGACTGGCATTTGACGTTTTACAGAGTACCCCGCCTCGGAACAAGATTCCAATTCCTTCAAAAAGACACCAAACACTCACAGCTGGCTGTCAGCCACCCTGAAATAGTAATGAAAGGAGGTGCCATCTTTGGAATGAGACATTAAACTGAGGCTCCGTCTGCCCTCTCAGGCGAATGTAAAAGATCCCATGGCACTATGTCCAAGATGAGCAGGAGAGTTCTCCCTGGTGTTCTGGTCAACGGATATCCCTCAACCAACATTACTAAATCAGATTATCTGGTCATTGCCACATTGCTGATTGTGGGATCTTGCTATACGCAAATTGGCTGCTGCGTAAACAGTGACTATACATCAAAAGTACTTCATTGGCTGCAAAGCCCAAAGGTCGTGAAAGGCGCTATATAAATGAAAATTCCTTCTTCTTTCAACAGTAAGAGTTTGCCAACATTAACTGTTGGAAAAGATGGACGTAATTTGCAAATTTATTTGGACTAAACGCACAACCCCTGACAGGAAGGACCTTCAGTGTTAAAGAGATGGGTAATACATCCTGTAAGTTCTTTCAGGTTCTGTGCAGTTTTCCAATCATAAATCCAATTCCCACACAGACATATTAAACTGACGTCTCTGATTCCTTACGACAGGCGAATGACGGTGCAAAAAACCAGGAAGCATTGACGGCATCCGCAAAGTGAGAACAAAAACCAGATCGGGAATACTGGGATCGGATCCCACCCAGAGCCAGGTGCCAACACGACCACTGGGGTGGGTGGGATGTTAAGGGATCAATTGAATTCCCCTGATGCAGTCAGTAAAATGAGTCTGGGGTCTGTTGTGTTTTCAACATTTATAAGCGAAGCACACTCGTGTGCATTCATCTCTCTGACCTTCTGCAAATTCTTATCATGTACTTCTCACAACTTCAATTTGTATGAAGTCGATAACATTATATATATTTTAAAAACTGAACTGTCATCCACATTATAGAAATTTTATGTGGGCTTCATTCAGCAGTCACTATTGATTTTAATATTAAACATTCAAACTACACAAACTGGGATTCCGGTCTTGATTATAACACCATGATATTAACCTGCAAATGAAATGCATTCGCATGAAAAGGCGTAGCTTGTTCATTTATGTTGGGTTAAGTTCTCCGTTAAATTAATGGCTTTCGCGAAAATTCAGTAATCATTTGCATGCCAGTATCTGGAGTCTTTACACATTAAACCCAGGCCCTATCTGCCCTCTCAGTTGGGTGTAAAACATCCCCACAGCAGAGCAGGGGAGTTCTCTTGTGTCATTGCTAATATGGACCTCGAAACAAAATCACGAGTCAGATTATCTGGCCATTATCACGTTGCTGTTTGTGAGAGTTTGCTGTGTGCAAATTGGCTGCACATTACAACAGTAAACGTTCTTCAAAAGTACTTCATTGGCTGTAAAGCACTCTCGGGGGTCCTGTGGTTGGGAAAGGTGCTAGTTCTTCTTTCATCCAAAAAATCTTTTTCGTTCTTGGTTGTTTGGGGATTTAGAGTTATGACTCATTTCCATTGCAATACTGGACACAAGGGACATGACGGTGACTTACGACAGAATTTATGCCAGTGCACCAACCATTTGTAAACAAAGAGGAAAATATTTTTCAAACACTTAAAAAAATTCTGAAGACGTTGCCCCTTTAATAACAAAAGACCAGAAATGACTGTCAGTGATTTACTTATTTATGTCAAACTCAGTTGTGTGACTACCTTCAGTCTAGTATTTGATGGAGGTCTTTAATTTAAATTATTTCACCCCTCCCTTATTTTTAAAAAAATTCATTCTCGGGATGTGGACGTGGCTGGCAAGGCCAGCGTTTATTGTCGGTCCCTATTTATCTTGAGCAGGTGGTGGTGACTTTTTCTTGAACCGCCAGCGGTTTGATACCATTGAGTGCTTGCTAGGCTCTTCCGAGAGCAGTCAGAAGCTAAGCACGTTGGCACGGGACTGGAGTCACATATAGGCCTAGACTGGGCAAGGACGGCAGGTTTTCTTCCCTCAAGGACATCAGTGAACCATGGTGGGGTTTTCCTCTTGGGGACTCTTAGGCATAGGTTTAATGAGATGGCTCTTTCAAAGAGCCAGCACTGACTTGATGGACTGAATGGTCTCCTCCTATGCTGTAAACTAAATACCATGATCAACCTCTGCTTGGGAAGCCATGCGTTTTTGGTAATGCAGTGGTCTACAGCTACAGTTGCGATAAAGTCTCCATTTATTGGCCACACTAGATCTTTTTGCTCTAACTTTCTGCTGCATTTGTCTCTTTCTCTCTCTCTGGCGTTCTGTGTTGCAGATGTTTGAGTCTGGCTGATACAGATGTTTCAGCTCCGACTCTGTTGTGGATAGTTTTGCTCTGACTCACTGCTGCAGGTGTATTTGTTTTTTTCTGCTCTTGACTCTCTCTCTATGCACATCTTTGCGCCTCATGGACTCCGGTTCCAGGGTTTGCTGGATGTCAGGGATCTGAGTGTGTGTCTATCTCTCCACTCGGTCGGTCTGGAGCGCTGGGCAGATGAGGGTATCCAGCGCCTGCAGACAGTGCATTAACAGCGCTGCAGGAACTGTGTCTCAGACATCTTCCTAAAAAGCCTGCAAACCCCGCCTCCTCCCGTGATATTTATATCTATAATCTATGTTTTTTTTTCCCAAACAGGGAGACGTGTCCCTAGATTTCTCCATTAGACGATTGGCCTTGTGTATTTCAATCCCCCTTAATGTTGTCTGCTTGCACAGTGATTCATCCCCAGGTAACATCTCAACCTGATTTATATCCCCGTTTCAAATAAATCTATTTATCTTGTCCATCTCCCCCACGCCCCCCGATTTGTGGCGTAAAAATGGATGAAATTTTGAAGAGGATTTCGAAGGAAGCGACTGGGAATAAGTACAAGGCTATTAGGGATGCTTGCAGCTTGGCATGCGGTAAGAACCAATCTCCCCCCTTTTCAGCATCGTTCATTATAACTTCAAACATTTTTTTTGGAGAGCACAGGATTCCTGCGGGTAGGAGAAGCTGGAGGTTTGGAATTTGCAGGTTAAATTGTCTTGCAAGCCACTTAATTGTGTTTATACACCGGGAAGCCCAGAGTTGAGCTAGGTACTGTGACTGCTTTTATTTCTGTCTGGGCTTCAATTATGGAATCATGCAAGATAGGAGAATGTCATTTTGCCCATCATTGCCTGTGCTAGCTCTTTGAAAGAGCTTTGGCCCACTTATCCCAGATCTTTTTCCGAAGCCCTGCAAATTTGTCCTTTCTGAGTACATTTTTAAAAGTTATCACATCTTCCTCCGCTGCCCTTTCAGGCAGTGTGTTCCAGATCGTAACAACTCACTGTGTAAAAAAAAAAGTGTCCTCATCTCCTGCCCCAAGTTATCTTAACTCTGTATCCTCTGGTTACCAACTGTCCTCAGAGTGAAAACTAATTAAAATCCTTTATGATTTTGAATACCTCTATTAAATCTCCTCTTAACCTTCTCTGCTCTAAGGAGAACAATCAAGTTCTCCAATCTCTCCACATAACTGAAGTCCCTCAACCCTGGTATCATTCTAGTAAATCTCCTGTACACACTCTCCAAGGTCTTAATATGCTTCCTAAAATGTGGTGCCCAGAATTGGATGTGGAATTCCAGCTGAGGCCTAACTAGAGATTTATAAAGGTTTAGCATAACTTCCTTGCTTTTGTACTCTATGCCTCTAGCCACAAATCCTATTTTTTTTTTAACAACCTGATCAACTTAATTTTTGATTTAATTGTAAAAATTGGAGTAATCTTGGGTTGTAGGGGTGCAGAGTGATAAGTTAGGTAAACACATGGCATGGTATGGTACTTAGCTACATGGTATGTAAGAGCCCAGGTTTAACCCATGCTCGGTGCCTAGGTGGCTGACCTTAGTCAAGTGTGTGTGTGTGTGGGGGGGGGGGGGAGGTGGTGTGTGTGTGTGGTGGGGTGGGGGGGGGGGGGTGCTGGGGAAGTGGGTGATGGTCAGACTGCCATGATCAGTCGTGCTACATCTAGACTGCAGAGAGGAAGTTCCAGCCTTGATCACTGTTCTGTCCCAACCTTGTTGGAAAGCCCATGTGTGGGGAATTCCAGGGCCAGGATAGGTATGTGATGCCCCTTGCAGTCAAATTGCCTGTCAACACTCGCCATCAGAGCTCAGATGTGAAGGGGGACGTCTTGGGCAAGGGACTGCAAGGCAGCCAGCACTCTCGAAGGGTTTGATCCCAGCGTGAGTTGAGAGAGGAGTAGGGACAGTAATATTCCTGACCGGTAAAATTGTGCCTGAACACAGGTATATCACTACGCCTGTATTATTGCCCCGGTGCCCAGTCTGTAGCAGAGGTTTATTTGGAGCAGGATGTTTCCTGATGTAAAAATTCCGGAATGGAGTGATCCTACCCCTTTCAGTAACCACGCTGATTTGAATGAGTCAACTTTTCTGTTTTAGCCTCGCAGAGATACTGTGTTTCTCCCAAGTGACTAGTCTCTGATGATTATTTATCTTTTTAATAAACTGCATAAAGCAGTTCTACAAATTGTTGCAAACATAATAACATTATTATGAAGCGGTTTTAATATCTTCTCATATTGCAATAGAACATGGGGTGGGGGTTGGGTTTGGGTTTGGGGGGGTGGGTCGGTTCTGAGCCATAGACTCTGTAACATTACCATTCCCTTGCCTCATTTTGTCGTGGGGTTTTGTTTTAATAAAACCTTGCCAGTCTCCACTGTCATTCCCGCTGAAAAACAAACCGGCTCAGGAATTCTGAATCCCAGCTGAGATCCTGTAATCCCCAGCAATGTAAATTCAGTCACAGTGAATCAGTAGCTCCCATTACAAGGAGCAGCAGCACCTTTTGTATATTGCAGCCAGGACTGTATTGGTTTCCACTAGAACATGGAATGTGGCCCCAGCTCTTTGACCAAAAGTTTTGTCACCTATTGTAATGTCTCCTTCTCTGGCTCGGAGTCAATTGTTTTGTTTGATAATTTGAGTTCGGAGGTTCTACTACTTTAAAGGCGCTATATAAATGCAAGACGTCGTAACAGTGAATCTGAAGGCCCCAGGAATGTGACGCTACTTAGAAGTAGAATGGAACCAAAGACTGTCAGGAAGAGCTGTATTGGAACAATGGGTTATCTTTAAGGAAGCGATGCTTCAGGTACAGAGTAGGAACATTCCAACAAGGGTGAAAGGTAGGGGAACCAAAAACGGGGCTCTTTGGTTGATGAGGGAGATAGAGATGATGATAAAACAAAAAAACAGAGGGTGATGCATGTCAGGTGACTCATCAGGTGAGATCCAGGCCATGTATAAGAAGTTGAGAGGGGAGGTGAAGAGGAAAATAAGACTGGCAAAGAGAGAATATGAGAATATAATGGCAGTTAACATAAAAGGGAACCCAAATATCTTCTACCAGCATGTAAATAGTAAGCGAGCAGTAAGAGGTGGAGTGGGACCTATTAGGGACAGAGAGGGTAACACATGCTGGTGCAGCGCGAGGCTAATATACTTGGTGAACACTGATACAAAGTATTCATTGAGGAAATGGAGGCTGACAAAATATCAGCAGAAGCAGAGAGAGTAGAGGCAACGGATAGAATAAAAATTGAGAGGGGGGAGGTACTAAAAAGGCTGGCTATGTTTAGGGTAGATAAGTCACCTGGTCCGGATGGCTTGCATCCCAGGTTGCGAAAGGAAGTGGCGATGGAGATAGTGGAAGGGCTTGCCAGAATCTTTCAATCTTCCCTGGATACAGGGGAGGTGCCAGAGGATTGGAGAGTGGCAAATGTGACACCCTTATTCAGGAAAAGGTGTAAGGACAGTCCTAGCAACTACAGGCCAGTTAGTTTAACATCAGTGGTGGGTAAGGTTTTACAAACTATAATCAGGGAAAAAAATCAACAGACACTTGGAGAGGTTCAAGTTAATTAAGGATAGCCAGCATGGATTTGTAAAGGCCAGATCATGCTTGACTAATCTAATTGAACTTTTTGATCAAGTAACAGAGAAGGTTGATGAAGGGAATGTGGTGGATGTTGTTTATATGGATTTTAGGAAAGCATTTGATAAGGTACCACATAAAAAGCTGATTAAGAAAATTGAGGCTCATGGAATAGGAGGGTCAGTGTCCAATTGGATAAAAAAAAAATTGGCTTAAGGACAGAAAACTGTAAGTCATAGTAAAGGGTTGCTTTTCAGACTGGAGGATGGTTGACAGTAGCATTCCCCAAGGGTCAGTGCTGGGACCACTGCTTTTTTGCCCTATATAAATGAGTTGGATCTTGGAATACAGAGCAGAATCTCAACATTTGCTGACAGCACCAAACTGGGAGGTGAGGCAAACAGTGAGGTTGATCTGAACCACCTGCAACAGGACATGGACAGGCTAGCAGAATGGGCAGAGAGGTGGCAGATGGAATTTAATACTGACAAGTATGAGGTGATGCATTTTGGCAGAAGGAACAGGGAGAGGCAATATATACTTAATGGCACAGTTCTAAAGAGTGTGCAGGAACAGAGGGACCGGGGTGGGAGTGCATGTGCATTGATCTTTGATGGTGGTGGGACATATTGAGAGAGTGGTTAATTAAAGCATATGGGATCTTGGGCTCATAAACAGAGGCATTAAGTACAAAAGCAGGGAAGTTATGCTGAACCTTGATAAAGCTCTGGTTAGGATCCAACTGGAGTATTGCATCCAGTTCTGGTCACCACACTTTAGGAAGGATGTGAGGGTCATTGAGAGGGTGCAGAGATATACCGGAGATGGGGAATTTTAACTACAAGGTTAGGTTGGAAAAGCTGAGTTTGTTCTCCTTAGAACAAAGGAGGTTGAGGGGAAATTTAAAGAAGTGTAAAGATTATGATAGACTTAGATAAGTTAGAGAAGGAAAAACTGTTCTCATTAACAAATAGTACTTTGTCTAGGGGACACAGATTGAATGTTTTGGGCAAGAGCTGCAGGGGGAATATGAGGAAGCTGTTTTTTACGCAGTGAGTGGTAATGACCTGGAACTCGCTGCCCACAAGGGTGGTGGAAGTGGAGACGATCAGTGACTTCAAGAGGAAGTTGGATGGCCACCTGAGAGAAATAGACTTGCAGGGCTGCAGAGATCGAGCTGGGGAGTGGGACTGACTGCGTAGTTCCTTGGAGAGCTGGCATGGACTTGATGGGCCGAATGGCCATCTTCTGTGCTGTAAATGACTTACGACCCATTGTTACTGTGACTTTCCTTTTAGGTAAGTTATGCCAGGGCTTTGGTTTGCCTGGCCTTGATATCCATGCTGCAGAGGGTGGGCATGTGGGCTTTTCCCAGTCCAGCCCACATGTGTAGCGGACTGTCAGGAGATTTCAGGACCCACTTGTATCCCTGCCTACTGTTTTAAACACCCTATCTCCTATGGCCTTCCAGGTGGTGCATTTAACCAACTTGGAAGGATACAAGAAAAGCCAGGGAAGAAAAAAAGTCCTTTGGCTTATTGGAAACTGTCCTTCCAGCCCAATGAGTTACATGGATAGATTGGAGAAGCTGAGGTTGTTCTCCTTAGAGTAGGAAAGATTGAGGGGAGATTTGATAGAGGTTTGCAAAATCACGAGAGGTCTGGACAGAGTAGATAGAAACTGGTCCCATTGGTAGAAGAGTCGAGAACCAGAGGACACTGAGTTAATAGTTAAAGAAGCAACAACGACAGGAGAGAAAACTTATTTACTCAGCTATAATAAAAGCAAAATACTGCGGATGCTGGAAATCTGAAATAAAAACAAGAAATGCTGGAATCACTCAGCAGGTCTGGCAGCATCTGCGGAAAGAGAAGCAGAGTTAACGTTTCGGGTCAAGGGTCACTGACCCGAAACGTTAACTCTGCTTCTCTTTCCGCAGATGCTGCCAGACCTGCTGAGTGGTTCCAGCATTTCTTGTTTTTATTTTATTTACTCAACAAGTGGTTTGGATCTGGAATGCACGACCTGAGAGAGTGGTGGAGGCAGATTCAGTCGTGGCTTTCGAGAGGGAATTGGATAATTATGTGAAGATAAAAGATCTGCAGGGCTTCAGGGAAAAGGCAGGGGGAGTGGGATTAGGTGAGTTGCTGTTACAGAGAGTCAGCATGGACTTGATGAACTGAATGGCCTGCTTTTGTGCTGTAACCATTCTATGATTCTAGCCTGGTTTGTCTAATTGCATTTTGAGCAGCCCTACAGCCTGTGTCTCCACAATCCCTCCCTGGAAGATTACTCTGAACATGTATCACACCTTGTATGAAAGTGGTTCCACATTAAAGGGACAGTGTCCTTGTGGGACTGCAGCAGCTCAAGGAGAAGGTGCAACGTCATCTTCTCCAGGCAACTGCGAATGGACAATAAATGACAGTCTTGCCATCGCCACCCATATCACAAGAATGAATTTTAAAAATAGAAGACATTTATCAAGTTTTTAAAAAAAGATGGAGGTTTAACCCTCACAAGGAAAGCACGCACAGCTTTCCATCTCTCTTCTGCTTCCCCCATCTGCCAAATGCTTATGTATCTGTCGCAGAGAATGAATGGTCAGGCCCAGAGGGCACTGACACCATCTGTCAATGTACCCGACCAGAGACAGGCCGGAGAGAGGTGTAGGCAACCATTGTACCTGTCTCAAAGAGAAACTTGCATTTATGTAGCACCTTTCATGACCATGGGATGCCCCAGAGCACTTAGAACCATAGAAAAATTACAGCATAGAAGGAGGCCGTTCAGTCAATCATGTCTGCGGGGCCGAGAAAACTAGCTGCCCAGACTAATTCCACCTTCCAGCACCTGGTCCATAGCCTTGCAGGTTACAGCACTTCTGGTGTACTTTTGTAATGTAGGAAAACAGCAACCGATTTCTGCACAGCAGGATCCCGCAAACAGCGATGTGATGATGACCAGATAATCTGTTTTTTTTTAGTGGTGTTGATTGAGGGGTAAATATTGGCCCAGGCACCAGGGAGAACCCTGTTCTTCTTGGAAACAGTTCAGTGGAATCTTTTACTTCACCTGAGGGAGCAGACGGGGCCTCAGTTTAACATCCCGTCTGTCTCAGAGACAGTAGGAGGGGCCAGATGGGTTGATTGGCAGCTCTCATAACCAATCTATCTGGCCATGAGAAAAAGAAGCTGGAATTGGCTTTGGAAGGGTAGAGGTCGGAGCATGGTGGGAAGAATTCACGGTGGAGAGAGAGAAGGGTTAAAGGAGCATGAATAACAGAGATAGTGAACTGGAAATACATTTGAATTGTTTTCAAAAGGTGAACTAAAATAAAGGGCCTTCTGAGGATGGCGCAGACATTAGTGAGTCATCCCTGCTGCTGAGGAAACGTCAACAGCACAGAGATTCATCCAACTGCAGTCGCTGGGTACCTGGCAACAGGGTCCAGCTCCTACTCTGTTACCATAGAAACCAGGTATTACCAACATCACACTTGTAGAATTATAGGTAATTAAGTCTGCCCTTCTATAACTCAGGAAACATGTTGTTCCGTTGATAGGTGAGTGTTGCGCAAAAGACCAACAAACATCTTTTAAATTTACTCATCAATATTTCGCCCAACAGCAACTTTCATTTACATAGTGCCTTAATGTAATAAAACATCCCAAGATGCGTCGCAGGAGCATTCTAAAACAAAATTTGATACCATGCCACTTCAGGAGATATTAGCCCAGATGATCCAAAGCTTGGTCAAAGAGGTAAGATTTAAGGAGCGTTTTAAAGGAGGAGAGTGAGGTGGAGAGGCAGAGAGGTGTAGGGAGGGAATTCCAGAGGTTACGGCCTATGGAGCCGAAGGCCCAGCCTCCAGTGGCGGAACGATTAAAATCAGGGATGGTCAAGAGACCAGAATTAGAGGAGTGCAGATATCTCGGATGGTTGTGGGGCTGGAGGAGATTACAGAGATAGGGAGGAGGCAAAGCCATGTAGGATTTTGAAAATAAGGACAAGAATTTTTAAATTGTGGCATTGCTTAACCGGGAACTGTTATCGGTCAGCGAGCACAGGGGTGGTGGGTCAGCAGGGTTTGGTGTGAGTTAGGACACGGGCAGTAGAGTTTTGGATGACTTCAGGTTTACAGAGGGTTCTGAGGGCACTGTATGATGCCAGCGGTATGGTGCCCTAATACCTTTCCCATTGTAAAAGAGTCATGCCCGGTGAGTTTCAAGCAGGCCATTCGACCATGGGGGTATCATTAGCCTAGCCCAATCTTATCCCACCTGAAGCCCACACAGATGCAACGGGGGTTGTTCTTATTATGATCAGTGGCTGGATCCCTGGTTGATTATGTTACCCCCTCCCACTGTCCCCCATTCCCCCCCCCCCCCCCCCCCCCCTCTGACCCCCATCTGGGACCTTGTACTGTGCTCACTGCTGCACAGGATGCGACAGTTTAGCTCAGTGCAGGCTAGGGAATTAAATTCAGGACCTCAGCTCAGCAAATTGCTGAGCCACTGCGTGGCAGAGGGAGAAAGCTCTTGTATGTCTGTTTTTTTTGCTGTTTATCAATCATGCCTCTGATCCCCTCTGCCCTCTCCCCTTTATCTATGACACAGCAAAAGTGCCAGAAGGAAGAGTAGGAATTTTTTTTTAACGCAGCATGTTCCTTGTGATCTGGAATGCGCTGCCTGAAAGGGCGGTGGAGGCAGATTCAATTGTAACTTTCAAAAGGGAATTGGATAAATATAAGAACACAATAGGAGCAGAAATAGACCATACGGCCCATCGAGCCTGCTCCGCCATTCAATACGATCATGGCTGATCTTGGGTTTCAATTCCACTCTCCTGCCCGCTTCCCATATCCTTCAATTCCCTGCGAGACCAAAAATCCGTCTATCCCAGCATTAAATATATTCAATGATGGAGCATCCACAACCCTCTGGGGTAGAGAATTCCAAAGATTCACAACCCTTTGAGTGAAGTAATTTATCCTCATCTCAGTCCTGAATGATTGACCCCTTATCCTGAGACTGTGTCCCCGTGTTCTAGATTCCCTGACCAGTGGGAACAATCTCTCAGATTCTACCCTATCAAGCCCTTTCAGAATCTTGTATGTCTCAATTAGATCATCTCTCATTCTTCTAAACTCCAGAGAATATACTTGAAAAGGAAAAGTTTGAAAGGCTGTGGGGGAAAGAGTAGGGGAAAAGTGAGACTAATTGGATAGCTCTTTCAAAGAGCTGGCACAGGTATGTTGGGCCGATTGGACTCCTTCTGTGCTGTAAAATTCTATGATCTTGTGGTTGGAAATAGTACATTATACATTGTGTTTGAGAGATCATTTTAAAAAGCAACTGCAGTAGCTCAGTGACCTGAAAGAAAGATGACATTGATCACAGTATAATGAAGTGAAAGATAACTCCTGCTGCAGTTACTTTGAATTATAGAACCATCGAGAAAGTACAGCACAGAAGGAGGCCATTCAGCCCATCGTGTCCATACCGGCCAAATAAACTAGCCGCCCGAACTAATCCCACCTTCCAGCACCTGGTCCATAGCCCTGTGGGTTATATATAGCACTTCAGGTATATGTCTAGGTACCTTTTAAGAGAATTCAGAGATGCTGTCTCCACCACCATTCCTGGCCGCCAATTCCAGACACCCACCACCCTCTGGGTGAACAAGTTTTTCCTCATGTCCCCTCTAATCCTTCTACCAATCGCCTTAAATCTGTGCCCCCTGACTTCTCTGCCAGGGGAAACCGGTCCTTCCTGTCCACTCTATCTAGGCCCCTCTTAATTTTGTACACCTCAATCAAGTCACCCCTCAGCCTCCTCAGTTCCTGGGAAAACAACCCTAGCCCATTCAATCTTTCTTCATAACTGCAACCTTCAAGCCCTGGCAACATTCTTGTAAATCTCCTCTGTACTCTCTCCAGAGGAATTATGTCCTTTCTGTAATGTGCTGACCAGAACTGTACGCAATACTCCAACTGTGGCCTAACCAGCATTTTATACAGTTCCAGCATTACATCCCTGCTTTTGTATTCTATACCTTGGCCAATAAAGGAAAGCTTTCAATTTGCCTTCTTTACTTTATCTACCTGTCCTGCCACCTTCAGGGACTTGTGGACATGCACTCCTCGGTCTCTCACTTCTTCTACCCCTCTCCATATCCTCCCATTTATTGTGTATTCCCTCGCTTTATTTGCCCTCCCCAGATGCATTTCCTCACACTTCTCAGGATTGAATTCCATTTGCCACTTTTCTGCCCACTCAACCAAACCATTGATATCATTCTGGAGTCCATGGCTTTCCTCCTCACTATTAACTACACGGCCAATTTTTGTGTCAACAATAAATTTCCCAATCATGCCTCCCATATTTACGTCCAAATCATTAATATATACCACAAACAGCAAGGGACCCAGCACTGAGCCCTGTGGACCACCACTGGAAACCACTTTCCATTCGCAAAAACATCCGTCGACTACTACCCTTTGTTTCCTGTCACTGAGCCAATTTTGGATCCAATCTGCCACATTCCCCTGTATCCCATGGGCTTTCATTTTACTGACCGGTCTGCCATGTGGGACCTTGTGAAATGCCTTACTAAAATCCATGTAAATCACATCCACTGCACTTCCCTCATCAATCCTCCTTGTTACTTCCTCAATAAAACTCAAAGTTAGTAAGACATGACCTTCCCTTAACAAATCCATGCTGACTATCCCTGATTAATCCATGTCTTTCTAAGTGACAGTTTATCCTGTCCCTCAGAATAGATTCTAACAATTTACCCACCACCGAGGTCAGACTGACCGTCCTATAATTATTTGGCCTATCCCTCGCACCCTTTTTAAACAATAGTAGAACGTTCGCAGACCACCAATCATCTGGTACCTCTCCTGTATCTAGTGAGGATTTGAAGATGATCCTCAGCACATCTGCTATTTCCTCCCTGGCTTCCTTTAACAACCTGGGTTGCAATCCATCGGTCTTACCGATTTATCCATTTTCAAGGATGTCAGACCCTCTAGTACTTCCTCTCTCATTACGGTTATCGTATGTAATATTTCACACTCCTCCTCTTTAACTACAATGTTTGCATCAACCCCCTCCTTTGTGAAAACAGAGACAAAAAACTCATTAAGAACCCTGCCACATCTTCTGCATCCACACATAAGTTCCCTTGTACATCTCTGACAGGCCCCACCCTTTTCCTTAGTTATCCTCTTGCTCTTAATGTACTGATAAAACATCTTCGGGTTTTCCTTGATTTTACCTGCCAATAATGTTTCATGTCCTCTCTTTGCTTTTCTAATTTCCTTCTTTACTTCACCCCTGCACTTTCTATACTCCTCTAGACTTTCTAAAGTATTAAGATTTTTGTGATCATCATAAGCTTTCTTTTTTTGCTTTAACTTACTCTGTAAGCTTTTAGATAACTGGGGTCTCTAGATTTGGCTGTAGCACTCTTTATCTTTGTGGCCATATGCCTACACTGTGCCTGTAGTATCTCACTTTTGAATGCCTCCCACTGGTTTGCCACTGATTTTCCTTCAGGTAGCTGTATCCAGTCCACTTTTGCCACGTCACCTCTCAGTTTTGTAAGATTTGCCTTCCCCCAATTTAGAACTGTTGCTTCTGTTTTATCTTTGTCCTTTTCCATAATTATGCTAAAACTAACTGCATCATGGTCACTATCTCCAAAATGGTCACCCACTGCTATTTCATCCACTTGCCCAGTTTCAGTACCAAAGACTAAATCTAGAATTGCACCCCCTCTCGTTGGGTTTGTTATTTGGGTCATAGAGTGATCCAGCACTGAAATAGGCCCTTCGGCCCACTTGAGTCTGTGCTGACCAACAACCACCCATTTATACTAATCTTACATTAATCCCATATTCTCTACCACATCCCCACCATTCTCCTACCACCTACCTACACTAGGGGCAATTTACAATGGCCAATTTACCTATCAACCTGCAAGTCTTTGGCTGTGGGAGGAAACCGGAGCACCCGACGGAAACCCACGTGGTCACAGGGAGAACTTGCAAACTCCGCACAGGCAGCACCCAGAACTGAACCTGGGTCACTGGAGCTGTGAGGCTGCACCACTGTGCCGCCCCACTAAAAAAGTTCTCTTAAACACAGTTCAAGAAATTTGTCCCCTCTGTGCCCTTCACACTGTTTGTATTCCAGTTGATATAGGGGTAGTTGAAATCCCCAACTATTATTGCCTTATATTTTTTGCACTCAGAAATCTGCCTACATATTTGTTCTTCTATCTCCCTCTCACTATTTGGGGGTCTGTAGTACACTTGCAGTAATGTGGCTGCCCCCTTTTTATTTCTGAGCTCCACCCATATGGCCTCATTTGATGATTTTGTTTTGGGTTCTCGCCCCCATGGAGGGGGGGAAGCTGCATCGCTCCTGGAGACACTGCAATACCAGGTCGATGCATGGAGTGGACGGGGCAAGCCCCTGTTCCATCTCCCTGTCCCAAAAATCAATTTAATATTTGGTCCCCAGATAGGGGACGTATCAGATATTAAACTGATAAGAACAGATTTTTTTTTTCCAAAATATACTTTATTCATAAAAATCTGTAAAAATTACATTCCCAAACAGTTTGAAACAGCATCAAGTCAAAAAGTACAAACAGTGCAAAGGTGATCAGTTTCCTTCTGTACAATTATGAGTTGCCTCACAACCCTTCCATTTCATTGTCATGCCATATACATTTTTACATTTACAGCACACTAAATTTCTCTGATACAGTTCGAGGGGTTTCCCATGGATCCAGCCCCTCAGTTCAGCTTGGTGGGGGGGACCTTACACAGTGGTCTTTCCCCATTGAGCCTTTGCTGCGGCTGCCCCAAGCTTTAGTGCGTCCCTCAGCACGTAGTCCTGGACCTTGGAATGTGCCAGTCTGCAACATTCGGTCATGGACAACTCTTTGCGCTGGAAGACCAGCAAGTTTCGGGCAGACCAAAGGGCGTCTTTCACCGAATTGATAGTCCTCCAGCAGCAGTTGATGTTTGTCTCGGTGTGCGTCCCTGGGAACAGCCCGTAGAGCACAGACTCCTGTGTTACAGAGCTGCTTGGGATGAACCTCGACAAAAACCACTGCATCTCTTTCCACACCTGCTTTGCAAAGACACATTCCAGGAGGAGGTGGGCAACCGTCTCTTCCCCACCTCAGTGACTGCGGGGGCATTGTGCGGAGGGGGCGAGACTTCGGGCGTGCAGGAAGGATCTGACGGGGAGGGCTCTTCTCACCACCAGCCAAGCTACATCTTGGTGCTTGTTTGAAAGTTCTGGTGATGAGGCATTCCGCCAAATGACTTTGACGATCCGACAGGATCCACCATCTCCTTTTCCCGAAGGGCCTTGAGGACATTCCGTGCAGACCACTGCCTGATGGACCGGTGGTCAAAGGTGTTTTCCTGCAGAAACTGCTCCACGAAGGATAGGTGGTACGGCACGGTCCAATTGCATGGTGCGTTCCGCGGCCATGTGACCAGGCCCATCCTTCGCAACACCGGGGACAGATAGAACCTCAGCACATAGTGACACTTGGAGTTTGCGTACTGGAGATCTACACACAGCTTGATGCAGCCGCACACGAAGGTGGTCATCAGGATGAAGGCCACGTTGGGTGCCTTTTTCCCGCCCTTATCCAGAGATTTGAACATCATGTCCCTCCGGACCCAGTCCATTTTAGATGCCCAGATGAAGCGGAAAATGGCTCGGGTGACCGCCACAGCGCAGGAGTGGGGTATGGGCCAGACCTGCGCCACGTACAGCAACAACGTGAGCGCCTCGCACCTGATGACCAGGTTCTTACCCACAATGGAGAGAGATCGCTGCCCCCACATGCTCAACTTTTGTTTTACCTTGGCTACTCGCTCCTCCCAGGTTTTGGTGCACGCCCCGGCCATTCAGAGCCATATCCCCAGCACCTTCAGGTAATCTGACCTGACGGTGAAGGGGACAAAGGATCGGTCAGCCTAGTTCCCAAAGAACATGGCCTCGCTCTTGCCGTGGTTAACTTTGGCTCCCGAGGCCAGTTCGAACTGGTCGCAGATGCTCATCAGTCTGCGCACGGACAGCGGATCCGAGCAGAAGACGGCGACCTCATCCATGTACAGGGAGGTTTTAACCTGAGTGTCTCCACTGCCTGGGATTGTCACCCCTCTTATGCTCGCATCCTTCCTAATAGACTCAGCAAAGGGTTCAATACAGCAAACAAACAAGACCGGGGAGAGAGGACGGCCCTGTCTGACTCCAGATTTGATCGGGAAACTTTCCGATTCCCACCCATTGATTGAGACTGCGCTACTGATGTTTGTGCAGAGCAGTTGGATCCAATTGCAGATTCCTTCCCCAAACCCCATTTTGGAAAGCACGTCCATCATGTAGGTGTGCGATATCCTGTCAAAAGCCTTCTGGTCCAGGCTGATGAGGCAGGTGTCCACCCTCCTGTCCCGCACATAGGAGATCGTATCCCTGAGTAGCACGAGACTATCAGAGATCTTCCTGCTGGGTACAGTACAGGTCTGATCAGGGTGAATCACCAACTCCAGAGCAGATTTGACTCGACTGGCTATGACTTTGGACAGAATCTTGTAGTCAACATTAAGCAGTGAGATGGGCCGCCAATTTCTGATTTCTGCCCTCTCCCCCTTCTGCTTGTAAATGAGGGTGATGGTGCCTTTCCTCATGGATTCTGACATGCTGCTGGCCAGGAGCATACTCTCGTATACTTCCAGCAGGTCCGGGCTCACAGGGCCGAGTACAACTCGACCGGTAAGCCGTCGCTTCCGGGAGTTATACTCGTCTCGAAGGACTTGACGGCCTTTGTCAGCTCGTCCAGAGTTAGCGGCTTGTCCGGTCTTTCCCTCCTGCCGTCATCTAAGACCTCTGTCATAGATGACAGGAAGGACTGGGAGGCTCTGCTGTCTGTGGGCTTCGCGTCATACAGCCCAGCATAAAAGGATTTGCTGATCCTTAGTATGTCGGACTGCGAAGATGTTACCGAGCCATCCTCTTCCTTCAGGCTGCTGATAACAGAGCTCTCTCTGTGTACCTTTTGGAAGAAGTAACGCGAGCATATCTCATCCTGCTCGATGGAGCGGACTCTGGACCGAAAGATGATCTTGGAGGCCTCCTTGGCAAAGAGCGAGGCCTGCTGGCTCTCCACCTCTTGGAGGTCCTCCTTGACTTCGACCCCCCATCGACTGCAACCGGAGCAGATTTTGCATACTTTTCTGGAGTCGGGACATTTCCCTCTGTCTCTCTCTCGCTCTCTTAACCCCTTTGCAGATAAAGAGCCTCTTGATGTTCTCCTTGATCCAGTGAACTGGAGACTGAAAGAGGGGTTTCACGGTCCTCCAACCTTTGTAATCCCTTTTGAGTTCCTCAACGTTCTGTGGGGTCAGCAGTGTAGCATTGAACTTCCACGTCCCTCTGCCAACCCGCTGGTCGTCCTGTAAGTGACAGTCGGCCAGTAAGAGGCAGTGGTCGGAGAAGAACACTGGCATGACGTCGGTGGATCCGACCGTGACGGGACGGGACACAAACAGGAAGTCAATCCTGGAACGGGCAGACCCGTCCGATCTTGACCATGTGTATCTGCGCTGCGCTTCGTCTGCAGGTTTGCTGAAGACGTCGTGCAGTTTGGCATCTTTAACTGTTTCTATTAGGAATCTGGACGTAACGTCCAGTTTGCTGTCGTCACTGCCGGATCGTCCAGCCGCATCGATGATGCAGTTGAAGTCACCGCCTAGGATGACCGGCCTGGACGTCGCCAGCAGCAGTGGGAGCTGCTGGAAGACGGTCAGCCGCTCGCTGCATTGAACCGGGGCATACACGTTGATCAACCGGAGCGGAGCGTTGTTGTACATCACGTCTGCTACGAGGAGGCGACCGCCCACCACCTCCTTAACTTTGGAGATGATGAAGTTACCTCCCCGCAGCAGAATACCCAGGCCGGAGGAACGGCAATCATTACCCCCCCGACCAGATTGATTGCCCGTGGGACCACCATCGCGACCACTGCCTGTAGGTGCTGAGGTGTGGTATTCTGCACTCCTGCAGAAACAGTAGGTCGGCTTTGACCTTGGCGAGGTAATCTAAGGTTGAAACACATCGTGTAGTAGATTTAATGCTACGCACATTAATGGAAGCAATCTTTACACCCATTTTTAAAAAGTTAGTTGTTGCTTCCCATACCATTTGTCCTTGCTAGTCCCAGTCCTTCGGGATGTTCCTGCATACCCATCGTGTGAGCAAGCTGTTTCACGTTGGTTGGGCTCAGAAACCCCTCCTGGTTTTTCATGCAGTGTTTGTTCCGCTAGGGTGACATCGGGGGGGTCTTGTAGTCAGCAAAGATTGGGTTGTCCTCTGCTGCTTCCATCTGTTCCTCCTCGAAAACATCACTGCTCCTGGCCTCCCGGAGCTGAGGTGCGCCAGACGTGTCTTTGCTCCCGGTGTCCCGGAGCTGGATGCGCTGGCCATGTCGTTCCGTGTGGCGCTTTGGGGTTGGCCATCTCCTTGGAGTTCTGCCGCCTCTTTTGAAGGGGCTGTCGTTCCAGCATTTCCCCGTCCAGTGAAGAGGAGCTGTTGTAGTTTGATTCAGAAGGTAGCCTCCTCTTGCCACTGGTTTGGGTGGTGACCTGTTCCGCTTTTGGATGTTTTTTCTTTGTGGTTTTCCTCCGGAGTACTTGCCACTGAACTGTTTGTCCATCTGCTGCCTCCTCCTCCATTGATTCTGTCTGTGGAGGAGGGGTTTCCAGGCGCAGGGTAGATGCTGGGTCGCTGGTTTCAGATGCCTCCCCTTCCTTCTCCTTCTCAAGTTGAAGTTCCTCACTGCGGAGAAGGTTGCTGATCTCCTTTCGAACACCAGACCATATCATCCCTCTTCAAAGCTGTTATTGATTCCTCAACTAATAATGCTACACCCCCTCCTTTTTTTATCTCCCTCTCTATCACACCTCTTTAAGCCAAGTTTCCGTTATAGCAATGATATCATGTTGCCATGTGTCTGTCTGTGTCTATCGAAGATACTGAGCAATAAAAAAATACATTGTTTTACAGCTGCTGTTTTCAAAGGAATCATGAGGGAAGGTATCTTTCAATTCAAATTAACATACTCCTGTTTTGCATAAGAAGAGCTTTAGTACTTTTTATTGGGGGGCTGGTGAGCACTGCCTAGTGGCAACTTTAGAAGGAGCCCAGTGCAGACAAGTTTCAAGTGAAATTCCTCCTGCCAATAGCTTCTTGGAATTATCGAATGGTATAGCACAGAGGAGGCTGTTTGGCCCATCGTGCCTGTGCTGGCTCTTTGAAAGAGCTTGACAATTAGTTCCACTGCCCCCTTGCTTTTTCCCCATAGCCCTGCAAAATTTTTGCCGCTCGAGTATTTATCCAATTCCCTTTTGAAAGTTACTATTGAATCTGCTTCCTCCGCCCTTTCAGGCAGCGCATTCCAGATCGTAACAACTCGCTGTGTTAAAAAAAATTCTCTTCACCTCGCCTTTCTAGTTCTTTTGCCAATTACTTTAAATCTGTGTCCTCCGGTTACCGACCTTCCTGCCACTGGAAACAGTTTGAAGCGGTGTCAATACATATATACAATACAGTGGACCCGATATGGGAAATCCTGTCGCATACCGACACTGGCGTTTCTGGTATCATTCTTGCCCAGTACAATTTCACTCCCCCAGGTGAGTTTTCCATCAATTGCTGGCAGAAGCACTGCCTCAGGTGCCTGGGCTGTGGCCTGGATTGTGGGCCATTGTCAGCCCTGTATCACTGGCCGACAGGGAATGCTCCCATCCAACAGTCCGGCAGTGTTTTGCTGGACAAGGCAGGGAGGCCTGGCACATTACATTCCTGTCGCTGGGACTATGGGTCACTGATTTTATAGAATGCCCTTCTATCCTTTGCTAGTGCAAGTATGTCATAACTTCAGAACAGGAGGAGGCCATTCAGCCCGTCCAGCCCATTCTACCTTTCAAGTAGATTGTGGATGATCTCTACCTCAATTCCATTTTCAACAACAACTTGCATTAATATAGCACCTTTAATGCAGCAAAATGTCCCAAGCTGCTTACCCACTTTTCCTCCATGTCTCTTGATACCCTTACCCCATTAAAAACCTCTCAGTCTCATCTTGAACGCTGCAGTTGAGCCTGAGTTGTGCACAGCCTTTTGCGGAAGGGAATTCTACTGCTGTTTTGTGGAAAAGCACTTCCTGATCTTCCTTCTAAATGGCAGAGCACTGATTTGAAGATCATATCCCCTCGTTCCTGATTCTCCCACCAGAGGGTTCCTGAAAGTCAAACCTGTTGAATCCTTTTAACATTTTAAACATCTCGATTAAAACTCCCCTCAATCTTCTATACTCGAGGGAATACAAGCTATGTTTATGCAGCCAGCCCTTATAATTTAACCCTCTATAAGCCTCATATCATTCTGCTGACTCTTGGATTGCACCTCCCCAAAGCCAAACGCTGTTTCCTGAGATGCACAGGAATGCTGATGGGGGTTTGCCCAAGGCTCCACATGACTAAAGCATTGCCGCTGCCAATTTAGTCCCCTTGAAATAAAGACTGTTATCTTGTGACTTGGGCCTATGACATTTGGCACATGTGATAGACTGCAGTACCCATGTGCGTGTGTGACTGTAGTGCATGTGTCTGCGCGTGTGTGATTGCAGTAGTCTGACACAAGCGTGCCCTTATCTTGTGGGCAAGATGTTAAACCAAGGCCCCGCCTGCCCTCTCAGGTGAGCAAAAAAGATCCTGTCTCCAAGAAGAGCAGGGCAGTTCTTCCCAATGTCATGGCCGGTATTTATCCCACAACCTACATCACTATTATCCAAGCATTATCTCATTGCTGTTTGTGGAATCTTGCTGTGTGCAGGTTGGCTGCCGTGTTTCCTACATTACAATAGTGACTATACTTCAAAAGTACTTCATTGGCTGTAAAGTTCTCTGCGATGTCCTGAGGTTGTGAAAGGCGCTATATAAATGCAAGTCTTTCTTTATTGTGAGAGAAACAGCTGTTGGAGAGTTCACTCTGTCCCATGTACCATCGAGTGATAATACTGAGCTAAAAGTAGACGGGACCTGACAAAAAAAGGAACTGGTTCTGCATCAGACCAGGCCTGCAGCTCTCCCATTGCCTTACAGGGTAAAAGCATCATCTACTGTTATTGTAATCTGCACAGGACTGCAGTAAGTGTGTGACATTTTGCCTCAGTGCCCCTGGATTAGCAAGGTCCCTGTTCCCGATAACTATCCAGTGACTCCTGCTGGGAAGCAAGTGCTAGTGCGCCAAGAGAGGAGCGTAGGAACATAGAAAATAGGAGCAGGAGTAGGCCATTCGGCCCCTCGAGCCTGCTCTGCCGTTCAACCAGATCATGGCTGATCATCTACTTCAGTGCCATTTTCCCGCACTATCCCCATATTCCTTGACACCTCTAATGTCTAGAAATCTATTGATCTCGATCTTGAACATGCTCAATGACTGAACCTCCACAGCCCTCTGGGGTAGAGAATTCCAAAGATTCACCATCCTCTGTGTGAAGAAATTCCTCCTCATCTCAGTCCTAAATGGCCTACCTCTTATTCTGAGACTGTGTCCCCTGGTTCTAGACTTCACAGCCAGGGGAAACATCCTTCCTGCATCTACCCTGTCGAGCCCTGTAAGGATTTTGTATGCTTCAATGAGATCACTTCTCACTATTCTAAGCTCTAGAGAATATTGGCCCAGTCTCCTCAAACTCACCTCATAGGACAATCCGTCATCCCAGCAATCAGTCTGGTGAACCTTCATTGCACTCCCTCTTTGCCAAGTATATCCTTCCTTAGGTAAGGAGACCACAACTGTACACAATACTCCAGGTGCAGTCTCACCAAGGCTCTATACAATTGCAGCAAAACTTCTTCACTCCTGTACTCAAATCCTCTTGCAATGAAGGTCACACAGACCATTTGCCTTCCTAATTGCTGCAGCTGTATGTTAGCTTTCAGTGACTCATGAACAAGGACACCCAGGTCCCTTTGGACATCAACACTTTCCAACCTCTCACCATTTAAGAAATACTCTGCATTTCTGTTTTCCCCACCAAAGTGGATAACTTCACATTTTTCCACATTATATTCCATGTGCCATGTTCTTGCCCACTCACAGCCTGTCGAAATCGCCTTGAAGCCTTTTTGCATCTTCCTCATAACTCGCATTTCCATCTAGTTTTGTGTCATCAGCAAACTTGGAAATATTATATTTGGTCCCCACATCCAAATCATTGATATAGATTGTGAATAGCTGGGCCCCAAGCACTGATCCTCGCAGTACCCCACTAGTCATAGTCTTCCAGCCTGAGAATGACCCATGTATTCCTATTCTCTGTTTTCTGTCCATTGACCAACTCTCAGTCCACGCCAGTATATTATCCCCAATCCCATGTGCTGCAATTTTGCTTACTAACCTTGACCGGGATTTTACTGAGCTCCTGACGTCAGGCTCTATGGCCAGGAGGGAAGCTGGAAGATCATTCTGGCAGTGACCTGCCACAGAGCCCAACGCTGGGAGTGCCAGGCCCGATCTTCCTGGTAGTGGCAAGGCTCCGTGGCAGCCCCCCTCCCGCCACGGGAGGGAACCAGCTCTAAAGCAAATTAATAGTGTAGGGAGGGTGGGATGGGGAGACCTCTGCACTTTGATCAGTTTGGATGGGGGAAGGTCAAGTGTTGAAAGTAAGTGGCAGCATGGTATGCAGGCTGCCATTTATTTTAAAAGAAAATCCAGCCCCCCCCTGTGTGGGACCTTATTGAAAGCCTGCTGGAAATCCAAATACACCACATTCACTGGCTCCCCCTTATCTATCCTGCTAGTTACATCCTCAAAAAACTCTTAACAGGTTTGCCAAACATGATTTCCCTTTCATAAATCCATGTTGACTCTGCCCAATTCTACCATTATTTTCTCAGTATCCAGTTATCACATCCTTTATAATAGATTCTAGCATTTTCCCTACTACTGATGTCAGGCTAACAGGTCTGTAGTTCCCCGTTTTCTTTCCTCCCTCCTTTCTTAAATAGTGAGGTTACATTTGCTAGTCCAATCTGCAGGAACTATTCCAGAATCTATAGAATTTTGGAAGATGACCATTATCTCTACAGCCACCTCTTTCAACACTCTGGGATTTAGATTGAGGTCCAGGGGATTTATAAATTTGCAGTCCCATTAATTTCTCAAGTACTATTTTTTACTAATTTCTTAAAGATCCTTATTCTTGCTAGATTGGACTCAACTGTGACGCCCTCATGGTTGAATGCCCACTGACAGTCACCATCCAAGCGGCAAACGTCGATCGGCAAGAATTGACGCCTTTGGGAGAGGACAACACCTTAAAACAAACACAAAGGGCCAGACACATGGCCAAATCTCGACTAAGTGGCGATGGGCAGGGTGTGTCCAAAAGCACTTAAATTCCCAACAGGCTAGCAGAAATGGAGTCGGAGGTTTGGTTAATTGGATCTCGGATGTTTAACGTCAGCTGTGGCTCAGTGGCTGACACTCTTACCTCTGAATCAGAAGGTTTGTGGTTTTAAGTCCCACAAGACTTGAGTGCAAAATCTAGGCTGCAGTACTGAGGGAGTGCATCATTGTCAGAGGTGTTGTCTCTCAGTTGGCCCTCTCTGCCCTCTCAGGTAGATGTAAAAGATCCCAGAGCATTATTTGAAGAAGCACAGGGGGAATTATCCATGGTATTCCGACCAATATCGATCCCTTAACCAATATCACTTAAAAAAAACATATTATTTGATCATTATCACATAGCTGTTTGTGGGAGCTTGCTGCGCACAAATTGACTGCAGTGCTTCCTTTATTACAACAGTGACTGCACTTCAAAAGTACTTAATTAGTTGTACAGCACTTTAGGTCCTCCAAAGGTTGTGCAAGGTGCTACGTAAATGCAAGTTCATTCATCTCTTTCTTTAACTTGACATCAGTGCTGCATCAGGAAAGAATAAACTTCCCCCATGCCACCAACAGTGTGCATCAATGACATAATGGTCACTCTTATTGACATCCACCCTGCACATACATAGCACCAGAGTAGCATTCATAGAATTGTACACCACAGAGGGGGGCCATTCAGCCCATCATGCTTGTGCTAGCTCTTTGGAAGAACTCTCTGATTAATTCCACCCCCATCCCCAACCCTCTTGCTCTTTCCTTACTGTCTTGCTCATTTTCCCTTTCTCAAGTATGTATTCGACTCCCTTTTGAAAGTTACTATTGACTCTGCTTCCACCGCCCTCTCAGGGCAGTGTGTTCCAGATTGTAACAATATCCTATATCATAGCTCTTTCAAAGAGCCAGCACAGGCATGATGGGCTGAATGGCCTCCTTCCGTGCTGTATCATTCTTTGACTTTAAGATTCTATCCCGTCACAGGCACAGCAAATCTGCTGCAAGGAGATCCTCTATTAAATCCGGTTCCGTTTCATGAAAAAGCAAACCTACCTTCCATGGCTCTCCTTTGCTCAGGTTGTCAGGGATGAAGGAGTTCAGATAGGAGGAGAGCTTGGAAAAGTTAGGACTGTTCTCCTTGGAACAGAGAAGGTTTAGAGGCGACCGAATAGAGATTTTGAAGATGGTGCGAGGTTTTGATAGAGCAGATCGAGAAAAGTTATTCCCTTTGACGAATGGGTCAATAACCAGAGGTGATAGATTTAAAATCATTGGCAAAAGATCCAGAGGGGAGAGGAGTAGAATTTTTTTTACTCTGAGAGTCGTCAGGATCTGGAATGTTCTACCTGTAAAGGTGGTGGAAGCTGTCTCTGTAAATAATTTTAAAAGGGATTTGGACAGGTCCTTGAGGATGAGGATCTTACAGGGTTATGGACAAAAAAGCAAGAATGTGGAACTAACCATGATGCTATATCAAAGAGCGAGCACAGACACAATGGGCCAAATGGCCTCCTTCTGTGCTGTAGGTTGCTAAGATTCTGTGACTAACTGCCATTGCTCCAGTGAATGGGACGCGTTTGTATCTGATTGCAGTACGCATGTGTCAGTGACTGACCTGGGCTGTTAATCTTGGGCAGTCACCGATTGGACATGGGGTTTTCGGGTCAAGTTAGTGTTGGGATTTGGTTTTCTGGATAGTTGGAAGTGTAGTGGTAATGGGAATGTTACTTTGGAATTTTATATCAGGCTTTCCATCTAATGGGAATGAAGAAGAGCAAAGACAAAAGATAGACAACAGCAATAATAATAGCCCAAGGGGCTTCACAGGAGAGTAATCAGACAAAAATTGATGCCAAGCCACATGAGGAGCTGTCAGGACGGGTAACCAAAGCCTTTGTCAAAGAGATAGGTTTTAATGAGTGTCTTTAAAGAGGGTAGAGAGGTAGAGAGGTTTAGGGAGGGAATTTCAGAACTTAAGGCCGAGGCAGCTGAATTCATTGGCGCTAATGGTGGGGTGAAAGGAGTGGGGGAAGCACAAGGGGCCGGAATTGGAGGAGCTCAGAGCTCTCGGAAGGTTGCAGGGCTGGTGGAGGTCACAGAGATAGTGGGGGACGAGGCTGTGGAGGGACTTGAAGACATGGATGTGAATTGTAAAATCGAGACATTGGTGGACCAGGAGCCAATGTAGGCCAGGGAGGACTAGGGTGATAGGTGAATGATTGATCTTCGATGGTCTTTCTCCTTATGCCTACTGGAGAAACCTTGAGGGGACAGGAACGTTAACATATAGAGTACCCGCAGAGCCTGACGTCAGGGATATACTCCAGACTGTGCGACTCTACTTTAAAAATAATTGAATCCTGTTTACTCATTTTTCAGAGACACTGGAATCTGAAAATGGTGCTGCCAGACTGCCTACTTATCAACTGAGGTAAGCCTTTCAGTTTTATTAAAATCTTAAGCATGTAGATTTGAATGTAGCCTGTTTTTCATGCGTTAGAACTAACCCTGGGATAATCCATTATCTAACATAGTGTTCTTCGAAGCAGCCTATTCTTCATGTAAATATTACAAGTACAAAAGAATGAAAAATTCCACTGGTTACTACTCGGGTTTTCACCCAATATCTTTAACTTGGTTATCACCACAAAGGCATCCTCCACAGGTGAGCCTGTGATCTGAAACTTAACCCTGTGAATATGGAAAGTTACTGGGCACAACCTCCAACTTGAACTGGGGCCTTTCCCCCGTCTTCAGTGTATAGAAGAATAGGGTGGGCTGTATTAACTAATGGCCGATAACACCTGCCCATTTTACACCCCATTAATGTTGAAAGGATAACATTTGCATCACAGGGGCATATAATTGTCTGACTGCAATATAAACCTACTACTGGATAGTATGTGGGTTTGGAAGGTGCTGTTGAAGGAGCCTTGCTGCATTGCTGCAGTGCATCTTATAGATGATACACGCTGCTGCCACTGTGCGTTGGGTGGTTAAGGGAGTGAATGTTTAAGGTGGTGGATGGGGTGCCGATCAAGCGGGCTGCTTTGTCCTGGATGGTGTCGAGCTTTTTGAGAGTTGTGGGAGCTGCACACATCCAGGCAAGTGGAGAGTATTCCATCACACTCCTGACTTGTGCCTTGGATAAGTGGGAGTGTCAGAAGATGAGTTACTCGCTGCTGAATTTCCAGAATCACAATCACAGAATTGTTATAGCACAGAAGGAGGCCATTTGACCCATCGTGTCAGCACTGGCTCTCCGAATGAGCAATTCACCGAATGCCATTTCCCTGCCTTCTCCTTGGAACCCTGCACATTCGTTCTTTTCAGATAATAGTCTAATTCTCTTCTTGGAATGCCTCGATTGAACCTGCAGCAAGGGGAGATGGTTGGATTCTCTCTTGTTGGAGATGGTCATTGCCTGGCAGTTTTGTGGTGCGAGTGTTACTTGCCATTTCAACAGATGGATAACATCAGCTACCTCAGAAAACTCTTCATAACCTGGTAAACAGGTTTCTTCACCAATGGAATCATTTAGAGAACTTAGGTGAGATATTGAACATATCAATGCAGTATCAGAAGTCTGGAGATTGATTAATTGAAACAAACCAGTCACAAACGCCTCTGAATTCCTCATGTACACATTTGACAGTCCTGCTGCACAGCAAGCTATTGCGTAAACTTTTAGATCCTGATTTATGCACAGCCAGAGGAACTGACCTGCTCACACCTATACTGATATAATTGTGCTGATGAACCTGACGGCTGTGAAGGCTATTTTTAAAATTATTATTCACTGTCGGGATGTGGGCGTTGTAGAAAAGACTCACATTTATTGCCGATCCGTATTGCTATAGAGTCATGTGTCACCCAGATCAGGAATGGACAATCAATTTCCTTCCTTTAAAAGGAGACAGGTGAACCAGTTGGGTTCTGTCAGATAAAGGTGATTAGCTGAATACACACACTCAAAGAATAAGAGGGTAAGCACTTAGGGTTGGTATGAGTTCTGTAGAAAATACCATGTCTGAGTTTGGCAATTTGAACCCACAACAGCCATCAGACGCAATCCCCTGACATGACTCATAAGTGCATTTAAATTTGATTGATTTTTCTGGTTTAAAGCAAGTGCTTTCTTCCTGCGACCCTTCCTAATGGGCTCAGCGGCGGGTGTTCTTGTGGATATTATGCTTCAGCAACTTTTGTAGACTCACACGCAATAAATCACTGCCCGGGACAGGTTCTGGGGTGTTGCTGGCAGCCATTTCTCTTGAGTGCCACAGTCACCTGCCTCGTCCTGTTCAAACTTGTCATTGTGAGATAGATTTTTTGTGATTCAGTATCTGGGGCTGAATTTGCCATTGTACCTCAACTCAGTACGTTACTAAACACGAGTTTAACCCCCTGGATGATTGGGTGATGAAGGGAAGAGCAGTGGCATGGTAAAGCTGGGTTTTACACTCCCTGCTTCGTCGCACTATGTGCCGTGCCACCTGAGCTGTGCCGTGCTGCAGAGGAAATGTTGGAGGAAGAGACCTCTTACTCATAGAATCATAGAAAGTTGGAGGCACCAAAAGAGGCCACTTGGCCCATCGCGTCTGTGCGGCCGAAAAACAATCCATAGATTCTAATCCCACCTTCCAGCATTTGGTCCGTAGTCCTGCAGATTACGGCACTTGAGGTGCATATCCAGACTCCTTTTGAATGAGTTGAGGGTCTCTGCCTCAACTACCCTTTCAGGCAGTGAGTTCCAGACCATCACCACCCTCTGGGTGAAAAAGTTTTTTCTCATCTCCCCTCTAATTTTACTACCAGTCACTTTAAATCTATGCCCCCTCATCACTGACCTCTATGCTAAGGTGAATAGACCCTTCACCTCCACTCTAACCAGCCCCTCATTTCACCAGCAAACCTTTGTACATTTCAATCAGATCTATCCTCAGCCTTCTCTTTTCCAAGGAGAACAACCCCAGCCTATCCAATCTTTCCTCATAGCTGCATTTTTCCAGTCCTGGCAACATCCTTCGTAAATCTCTGTATCCTCTCTAGTGCAATTATATCCTTTCTGTAATGAGGTGACCAGAACTGCACACAGTACTCAAGTTGTGGCCTAACCAATGAGTTATACAGTTCCAGCATAACCTCCCTGCTCTTATATTCTATACCTCAGCTAATAAAGTAAAGGATTCTTCCCACCTTATCGATCTGTCCTGCTACCTTCAGGGATCTGTGGACATTCACTCCAAGGTCCCTCACTTCCTCTGTTTCTCAGTATTTTCCCATTAATTGTGTATTCCTTTGCCTTGTTTGACCTCCCCAAATGCATCACCTCACACTTCTCCAAGTTGAATTCCATTTGCCACTTTTCTGCCCATCTGACCAGACCATCAATATCTTCCTCCAGCTATCCTCCTCGCTATCTACCACACGGCCAATCTTTGTGTCGTCTGCAAACTTCTTGATCATGCCCCCTACATTTATGTCCAAATTGTTAATATATACTTATGACTCTTGCATGCCTCCAAGGTGCTGGCTATACTGAGACATCGGCAGAGGAGCAGGAGCAGACTTGGTTTGGGTTATTGACATGAAACAGGGAGAGGGAGAGAGAGCTGAAAGGTAACTTTCTGCAGGTTATGGACCTGGTGTCTGACAAACTCAAGGGAAGTTTTACCTTTACAAGGTGCTTCATAAAATCCTCTGAAAGGTGATTTTATATCGGGAGTCAGAAAGGAATTTCACAGAATCGAGTTTTTTTCCCTGAATCGCCCGAGGATTATTTTTTCTCACCTCTGGGAGATAACATGGCTGCTGGTGCTTTAGGAGCACTGGGGATGATGTGGCCTAGTTACAATGGGACAGACTCAGTGCAGCTGCTGCAGTTTCTGTCGTTCTCTTGGTATATTTGTAACGAGCCTGTTAAGATTGGTACACTCCTCTGACACATCGCAGCAATGCTATGGCAAGTTACTAATTTATTTCTAACAATGCAGAATGTGGGTTCAACCTTCCTTTCAAAATAAGAATAACTTGTATTTATATAGTGCTTTTAAAGTAGCAAAACTTCCCAAGGCACTTCACAGAAGCTTTATCAAACAAAATGTGAAACTGGCCCACATAAGTAGGTATTGGGACAGGTGAAGAGGTAGGTTTTAAGGAGCACCTCAAAGGAGGAGAGAGAAGCGGAGAGGTTTAGGAAGGGAATTCTAGAGTTTAGGGCCCAGGCAGCTGCCAATTTCGGAGCAATGAAAACTGGGGATTCCCGAGAGGCCAGAATTGGAGGAGCGCAGAGATCTCGGAGAGTTGTAGGGCTGAAGGTGGTTACTGAGATAGGGAGGGATGAGGCCATGAGGAATTTTAAAACAAGGAAAATTGTTGTTCAATGTACCATTCGATATTGTGGAGCTGAAGATTGTCCTCGGGATTGACAATTCAGTGACGTGGCTACACTTCAAAAGTTAAGTATGAACATCCTGGGATGGAGAAAAGCACTATATAAATGCAAATTTCTTTTGATAATAGGATGCACTGGATTATTAAAAGTCTTTGACTTATTCTCCTTGAATCTTCCTATTAGGGAGCGATGCCTAGTTCCTCTGAAGCTTGCTCTGGAATCCAAGAATGTCAAACTAGCTCAGCATGCATTAGCTGGAATGCAGGTTGGTACTGAAGCTTCATTTTAAGGGGGATTTACCTCATTGGTTTGCAAAGGAGTTTTCAAACCGCATCGGTAAATAGATGCTACAAATCTGAAATAAAAACTGAAAATGCTGGAAATACTCAACAGGTCTGGCAGCATCTGTGGAGAGAGAAACAGAGTCAGTGTTTCCGGTCTGTGACCTTTCATCAGAACTGGCAAAGGTTAGAAATGTTTTATGCAAGTGAAAGGGGGGAGGGTGGATAAGGGAAAGGTCTGTGATAGGGTGGGGGGCAGGAGAGATTAAATGACGAAAGGTTTCATGTGCAAAGCCAGAGGGAGTGGTAATGGGACAAGTAAAGAAACAAAAGATGTGTTTAGAGGAGGTGTGATTGAACAAAGAACAAAGAAAGAACAAAGAAAATTACAGCACAGGAACAGGCCCTTCGGCCCTCCAAGCCTACGCCGATCCAGATCCTCTATCTAAACCTGTCGCCTATTTTCTAAGGGTCTGTATCTCTTTGCTTCCTGCCCATTCATGTATCTGTCTAGATACATCTTAAAAGACGCTATCGTGCCCGCGTCTACCACCTCCGCTGGCAATGCGTTCCAGGCACCCACCACCCTCTGCGTGAAGAACTTTCCACGCATATCCCCCCTAAACTTTTCCTCTTTCACTTTGAACTCGTGTCCCCTTGTAATTGAATCCCCCACTCTGGGGGAAAAAGCTTCTTGCTACCCACCCTGTCTATACCTCTCATGATTTTGTACACCTCAATCAGGTCCCCCCTCAACCTCCGTCTTTCTAATGAAAATAATCCTAATCTCCTCAACCTCTCTTCATAGCTAGCGCCCTCCATACCAGGCAACATCCTGGTGAACCTCCTCTGCACCCTTTCCAAAGCATCCACATCCTTTTGGTAATGTGGCGACCAGAACTGCACGCAGTATTCCAAATGTGGCTGAAACAAAGTCCTATACAACTGTAACATGACCTGCCAACTCTTGTACTCAATACCCCGTCCGATGAAGGAAAGCATGCCGTATGCCTTCTTGACCACTCTATTGACCTGCGTTGCCACCTTCAGGGAACAATGGACCTGAACACCCAAATCTCTCTGTACATCAATTTTCCCCAGGACTTTTCCATTTACTGTATGACAGGATGATTGACAGGATGATGAACAGCTAGCGTCCCAAAAGTAAAAACAAAAGAAAAACGAGAGGAAAACCAAAACCTGCAAAGAAAAAGGAGACAAAATGGGGGAAGAGATTACAGTCTGCAATTGTTGAACTCAATGTTGAGTCCGGAAGGCTGTAAAATATCTAAATGAAAGATGAGGTGCTTTTCCTCGAGCTTGCTAGAACACTGCAGTAGGCCGAGGACAGAAAGGTCAGAGTGGGAACAAGGTGGAGAATTAAAATGACAGGTGACTGGGAGCTTGTGATCAAGCTTGCGGACTGAATGGAGTTGTTCCACAAACCGATCACCCAGTCTGCGTTTGATCTCCCAATGTAGAGGAGACCTCACTGTAGGCAGCGAATACAGTATACTAAATTGAAAGAAGTACACATAAATCACTGTTTCACCTGGAAGGAGTGTTTGGCGTCTTGGATGGTGAGGAGAGAGGAGGTGAAAGGATAGGTGTTGCATCGCCTGCGTTTGCATGGAAAGGTGCCATGGGAGTGGCAGGGGTGTTGGGGACGATTAGGAGTGGACGAGGGTGTCGCAGGGGAAATGGTTCCTTTGGAATGCTGAAAGGGGTGGGGAGGGGAAGATGCGTTTGGTGATGGCATCACACTGGAAGTGGCAGAAATGGCAGAGGATGATCTGTTGAATATGGAGGCTGGTGGGGTGGAAGATGGGGACAAGGGGAGCCCCGTCGTGGTTCTGGGAGGAGGGGAAGGGGTGAGGGCAGAAGTGTGGGAAATGGGACAGACACAGTTGAGGGCCCAGTCAACCACAGTGGCAGGGGGTGGAATCCTCAGTTGAGGAAAAAGGCAGACATATCAAAGCGCTGGTGTGGAAGGTTGCATCATCAGAGGTGATGCGACGGAGATGGAGAAACTGGAAGAATGGAATAGAGTCCTTACAGGAAGCTGAGTGTGAGGAAGTGTGGTTGAGGGAGCTGTAGGAGTCAGTGAGCTTATGGTGAGTATTTGTTGTTAGCCTATACCCAGAAATGGAAACAGAGAAGTCGAGGAAGGGAAGGAAAAGTCAGAATGTTTGGAATTCTCTACCCCAGAGAGTTGTGGATGTTCCATCATTGAATATATTAAGGCTGGGATAGACGGGAATCAAGGGATTTGGGGAGTGGGTGGAAAGTGGAGTTGAGGCAGAAGATCAGCCATGATCATATTGAATGGTGGAGCAGGCTCGAGGGGCCGAATGGTCTACTCCTATTTCTTATGTTCTTATGATATACCATGTGAAGGTGAAAGAAGGGTGGAAATTGGTAGCGAAGTTGATGAAATTTTTCAGTTCAGGGAACCTGTATTGAAATCTTGCTCTTTTTTGATTGGGAACAATTTAGCTTCCCACTTCCAATTTCTCTCGTTTGTCGGTGGGTAAAATCCAGGATGGTAGCCGCCACGGTTACGACCGGTGAGAAAGGGGTTCCCTCTCAGCCTTCACCTGGTCTTGCTGTAACAGGGTTTTATTTTAAACACACCGTTTTTTTTAGTTCGCCCTCATGGATCCCTGTTCACCAACTTCCAATTATAATGCAAAGAAACTAGCCAAACAGGTTTTCTTAGGTTTAAAGAAAAAAGGTTGAACTTTATTAAACTTAAACTCTAACTTGGTTAACGCCTATGGATATGCGACGCGCCCATGCTAGCATGCATACGCGATACACACATGCAGATAGAGACAGAAAAGAGCAGAAGAAATAAAGTGGAAAAGTTTGAGGCAATATCTGAAGATAGTTTTAGTTACAGTTCTTCGAGCTCGCTGGAAAGGCCTTGATTGTAGATAGGTCTTGCTTTTCGTTGGGGCCCAGTATTCTTCTTAAACATTGTTTGATGTAGGAGACTTTTCTCCCTTGAAGTTCATGTGTCCTCAATGGGTCCAGAGGCTTGTGAGAAAGAGATGGGAGCAGACAGGAGAGGTCTTCTCACTCCAGGAGCAAACAGTCTTTTCCAGTTTAAACTCTTCGTACAATTCAGAAAAACCCAGGTTGCCAAGCAGGTTAGTCATGTGACTAGCTGGTCTGACCACGTGGATTCTCTTGTCTTAGCTGACCCTGGAATGTCTCTTCTTACACACAATACCTGGTGCTCAAAGACCATTGTGGGTTAAATTGGAGCAGGGAGTAGCCCCTTTGTCCCTCCAACTACTGTCTGTTAGTATACAAATGTTTTTCCAGCCACAGCTGATCTGTTTAACAAGTCATTTCCTCACTCCAGCAACAGTAAGAAAAGCAAAGTTCATATGACAAAATTAATATGCCTCATTCTTGGCAGGTGGAAGGGTCTGCATGACAGTGGGAAGAGATTGGACATGCGGAGAAAAAATAGAGTCGAGATAGGAAGAAATCATTTCAGTGGGGCAGGAACAGGCTGAAACAATGTGTCTACCAGGACAGTCCTGTTTATGGATCTTGGGAAGGAGCTAGAAGCAGACTGTCCAGGTTTGAGGGACAATGAGATTGGAGGCACTGGAGAGATGAGATGAGGTCAGTGACAGTCCTGGAAACAATAGCTTGATGTTCGGGGATGGGGTTGTGGTAGGAGGAAGTGTTGGATGCATTGCTGGTGGGGAGCATTGTCCACTGCTCTGCGTATCATAGAAATCAATGAACAGAGATTACAACACTTTACCTGATATTCAGCTGTTGGTCATGTTGCTCACACTTCCTGCTGGCTGCATCCTCCAGGCAGTGCTCCCCCTATCAGTGTGCAGCCCTGGACTAACCCATTACTCTCACTCACTGCCGGACTAACCCATTACTCTCACTCACTCTTAGACTAACCGTTAGTCTCGCTCACTCCTGGACTAACCCGTTACTTTCGCTCACTCCTGGACTAACCCGTTACTCTGGCTCGCTCACTCCTGGACTGACCCGTTACTCTGGCTCGCTCACTCCTGGACTAACCCGTTACTCTGGCTCGCTCACTCCTGGACTAACCCGTTACTCTCGCTCGCTCACTCCTGGACTAACCCGTTACTCTCGCTCGCTCACTCCTGGACTAACCCGTTACCCTCACTCAGTCCTGGACTAACCCACTACGGTCACTCCTGGATTAACAGGTTACTGTCACTGAGTGCCGGACTAACCCGTTAATATCACTCCTGGACGAACCCATTACTGTCACTGCTGAATTAACCGGTTAATGTCACTCTTGGACTAACAATTATGTCGCTCCTGGACTAACCTGTACTGTCACTCCTGGATTAACCTGTTACTGTCACTCACTCTTGGATTAACCTGTTACTGTCACTCACTCATGGACTAACCAGTTACGTCACTCCTGGATTAACCTGTTACTGTCATTCACTCCTGGACTAACCTGCACTGTCACTCTGGGATTAACTGGTTACTGTCACACTTGGACTAACCTGTTACTGTCCAAGTAATTTTGATTAGGTTCTGTCTACCCCATCAGCCTTGTTGCTGATCCGGCTCACTTTACTGTGAGCACCCATGTTGGTAACAATCACAACGACCTGTTTGAAGGGCAGTGTTTATTTCAAAGCTGGAGGATTCAGTTCCTGTTTGAGCTGTTCTGCTGCTGGGCAAGGTAACTAATCCCAGAGGCAGCAACACTTTTTGTAACAGGTTTCACAATAACAAAATTAAAACGAATCAGTAACATCACTTTATTCGCAAATATCACAACCACGATTTTCAGTATTTGTGAACCGCACGTTCTGGAGTTTCTGCAGCTGTTTCCCCGGGTTACAGTGGGTGAGCAGGTGTTGGTGAATTTGTCACATCACCGCTCATGCACACCATACATTAGTAAAATTCATGATACATACAAAATAATCATAACATAGCTGGACAAAAGGACAAATTATATCCACACAAATCTATAACTACAAGTTAGATACAAATTTAATAATTAAATCATATCTGACTCAAATAAAAGTTCAGTATTAAAATGGAAGCTACACAAAAGGTTAAGTCATGACATCAGTGAATAACTAGAAGTTACATATAAACCAATTAATCAAACCACATCAGACCTGCAAACAGAGTAAAATTCAGAAGATGCACTGACATATATCTGGTGCATAATATATCTAATTAATCAAATTTACATCCCCTTTAATTAATTAATCACAACGCTTAAAATCACACAAAGAAAGCAACTCAAGGCATCATAAATCCCTTCCCTGTTCTTTTGACTAATTCTAACCTGGTAACCTTCCAGAATTGCCCCTTGTTACTTCCTATCAGGAGACACATCTTTCTCTGCCCAAAATGTGACTGTTGTTTCCAGGCTGCAGCAGTTAGTCCCATATGGATGGAGAGAGAATGGGAGCATAGCACGATATTCTATCTCACTAGTTTACTGAGTAGAAATCAGTAACTGCTGGATTGTGATTGCTGATAGTCATCCCCACTCTGTCCAACTCTTTCAACAGTCAAGGTCATCGTTTAGGAGAACTCCTGTGACCTTTGAGAGCATCCACTGTTTCCACTGCCACTAACAGAGCAGAAGACTACATCCCCTGAACGTTCAGTGGTAACAGGGGGTCATTGTGCTGAAGGAGACATAGCCGAGTAAACCCACTCCACGTCAGTGTAATGTTTTTGGTGCCACACCATAGTTTCTTTTAATGGAGCACTGACCACCCACCGCCTAGTAGCTATGGTAACTTTGTCTGTGCTGGAGAACATATTATAACTCTTATTTTACCAGCTCATACAGTCCCGTTCACTGCATCTAGCTTCTGATCTTCCCAAAAAAACTTCTGATTTGTCTGGGCAAACTCCTAAGTACCTTAAACTATTACAAAGAGAATCCCCCCCAGTCAAGACCCCTGTTAAAATGATGAACAGACTCGAATGGATAGGCATGGGCCAGAATCTAGAATTGATGAATTTTAATTTGTTTGACCAAAAGCAGGTTCCCAATTAGATGCTTCCCTTATTTCCCCACTTTTAGTCATGTAGGGAGACATCTATTCTGGTGTCAAGGTTCTCCCAAGGCTTGATGGACCATCTGTTCAAGGACGATCACACATTCATCATCCTATTGGCCTCCAACCACTGCAGGGCCAGTTCAGGCTGCTTTCACTGTGCTAATTGGGGCATCAGGTTCTACCAGAATGGGTGACTGCATTGTGTGTGTTTACAGGACTCTGAAAATGCAAGAGCTAATCTTTTTAGCTGAGGACATCCTAAAATGTGCTTGGTACACCCATAGTTACTGGCACTGAAATAAAACCTTTTTTTTATTCATTCATGGGAGGTGTAGGTGTCACTGGCCAGGCCAGCATTTATTGCCCATCCCTAATGGCCCTTGAGAAGGTGGTGGTGAGCTGCCTTCTTGAACCGCTGCAGTTCATGTGGGGTAGGTGCACCCACAGTGCTGTTAGGAAGGGAGTTCCAGGATTTTGACCCAGCGACAGTGAAGCAACAGTGATATAGTTCCAATTCAGGATGGTGGGTGACTTGGACGGGAACTTGCAGGTGGTGGTGTTCCCATGCATTTGCTGCCCTTGTCCTTCTAGTTGGTAGAGGTTGCGGGTTTGGAAGGTGCTGTCTAAGGAGCCTTGGTGCATGCGTTGCTGCAGTGCATCTTGTAGATGGTACACACTGCTTCCACTGTGTGTCGTTGGTGGAGGGAGTGAATGTTTGTAGATGGGGTGCCAATCAAGCGGGCTGCTTTGTCCTGGATGATGTCGAGCTTCTTGAGTGTTATTGGAGCTGCACACATCCAGGCAAGTGGAGAGTATTCCATCACACTCCTGACATGTGCCTTGTAGATGGTGGACAGGCTTTGGGGAGTCAGGAGGTGAGCTACCTGCCGCAGGATTCCTAGCCTCTGACCTGCTCTTGTAGCCACGGTATTTATATGGCTACTCCAGTTCCGTTTCTGGTCAATGGTAGCCCTTGGGATGTTGATAGTGGGGGATTCAGCGATGGTAATGCCGTTGAATGTCAAGGGGAAATGGTTAGATTCTCTTTTGTTGGAGATGGTCATTGCCTGGCACTTGTGTGGCGCAAATGTTACTTGCCACATATCAGCCGAAGCCTGGATATTGTCCAGGTCTTGCTGCATTTCTACACGGACTGCTTCAGTATCTGAGGAGTCACGAATGGTGATGAACATTGTGCAATCATCAGCGAACATCCCCATTTCTGACCTTATGATTGAAGGAAGGTCATTGATGAAGCAGCTGAAGATGGTTGGGCCAAGGACACTACCCTGAGGAACTCCTGCAGTGATGTCCTGGAGCTCAGATGCTTGACGTCCAACAACCACAGCCATCTTCCTTTGCGCTAGGAATGACTCTAACCAGCAGAGATTTTTCCCCCTGATTCCCATTGACTCCAGTTCTTCTCGGGCTCCTTGATGCCATACTCAGTCAAATGCTGCCTTGATGTCAAGGGCAATCACTTTCACCTCACCTCTTGAGTTCAGCTCTTTTGTCCATGTTTGAACCAAGGCTGTAATGAGGTCAGGTGCTGAGTGGCGCTGTCGGAAACGAAACTGGGTATCACTGAGCAGGTTATTGCTAAGCAAGTGCTGCTTGATGACACTGTTGATGACACCTTCCATCACTTTGCTGATGATTGAGAGTAGACTGATGGGCGGTAATTGGCTGGGTTGGACTTGTCCTGCTTTTTGTGTACAGGACATACCTGGGCAAGTTTCCACATTGCCGGGTTAGTGCCAGTGTTGTAGCTACACTGGAACAGCTTGGCTAGGGGTGCGGCAAGTTCTGGAGCACTGATCTTCAGTACTATTGCCGAAATATTGTCAGGGCCCATAGCCTTTGCAGTATCCAGTGCCTTCAGTCGTTTCTTGATATCACGCGGAGTGAATCGAATTGGCTGAAGACTGGTATCTGTAATGCTGGGGACATCAGGAGGAGGCCGAGATGGATCATCAGCTCGGCACTTCTGACTGAAGATTGTTGCAAATGCTTCAGCCTTATCTTTCGCATTGATGTGCTGGGCTCCCCCATCATTGAGGATGGGGATATTTGTGGAGCCACCACCTCCAGTTAGTTGTTTAATTGTCCACCACCATTCACGGCTGGATGTGGCAGGATTGCAGAGCTTAGATCTGATCCGTTGGTTATGGGATCGCTTAGCTCTGTCTATTGCATGCTGCTTATGCAGTTTGGCATGCAAGTAGTCCTGGGTTGTAGCCTCACCAGGTTGACACCTCATTATGAGGTATGCCTGGTGCTGCTCCTGGCATGCCCTCCTGCATGCCCTCATTGAACCAGGGTTGGTCTCCTGACTTAATGGTAATGGTAGAGTGGGGGATATGCCGGGCCATGAGGTTACAGATTGTGGTTGAGTACAATTCTGCTGCTGCTGATGGCCCACAGCACCTCATGGATGCCCAGTTTTGCATTGCTAGATCCGTTCGAAATCTATCCCATTTAGCACGGTGATAGTGCCACACAACACGATGGAAAGTATCCTCAATGTGAAGGCAGGACTTCGTCTCCACAAGGACTGTGCGGTGGTCACTCCTACCAATACAGTCATGGACAGATGCACCTGCGGCAGGCAGATTGGTGAGGACAAGGTCAAGTATGTTTTTCCCTTGTGTTGGTTACCCCACCGCCTGCCACAGACCCAGTCTAGCAGCTTTGTCTTTTAGTACTCGGCCAGCTCAGTCAGTAGTGGTGCTACCGAGCCACTCTTGGTGATGGACATTGAAGTCCCCCACCCAGAGTACATTTTGTGCCCTTGCCACCCTCAGTGCTTCCTCCAAGTGGTGTTCAACATGCGACCTTCCAATCTGCAGGAACTGCTCCAGAATCTATAGAATTTTGGAAGATGATCACCAATGCATCCACTATCTCCGTAGCTACCTCTTTCAACAATGGGTTAATAGGAGTTAATTTTAATATTTTTCTAGTTTACTCTTACAAACAGGAAATTTTACTCAGGGTTCATCTGAGTAACCAATTGTAACACGCCTGCAAAAATAACTGGCACTACTGGGCAGGTCATTCGGCATATGCAGTGAGAGCCATGAGTTCAACATGGAGGAGTACTGACTCATCAGCTGAGGGAGAGCGGTAGGTGGTAATCAGTAGGAGGTTTCCTTGCCTATGTTTGACCTGATGCCATGAGACTTCATGGGGTCCAGAGTCGATGTTGAGGACTCCCAGGGCAACTCCCTCCCTACTGTAGACAACTGTCCCGCCACCTCTGCTGGGTCTGTCCTGTCGGTGGGACAGGAAATACCCAGGGATAGTGATTGCAGTGTCTGGGACATTGTCTGTTAGGTATGATTTGGTGAGTATGACTATGTCAGGCTGTTGCTTGACTAGTCTGTGGGACAGCTCTCCCAACTTTGGCACAAGCTCCCAGATGTTAGTAAGGAGGACTTTACAGGGTCAACAGGGCTGGGTTTGCCATTGTCGTTGTCGATGCCGGGTGGTCCGTCTGGTTTTATTCCTTTTTATTGACTTTGTAGCAGTTAGATGCAACTCAGTGGCTTGCTAGACCATTTCAGAGGGCATGTAAGAGTTAACCACATTGCTGTGGGTCTGGAGTCACATGTAGGCCAGACCAGGTAAGGACAGCAGATTTCCTCCCTTAAAGGACATTAGTGAACCAGATGGGTTTTTACAACAATCGATAATGGTTTCATGGCCCTCATTAGACTCGCTTTTAATTCCAGATTTATTAATTAAATTCAAATTCCACCTTCTGCTCTGGTGGGATTCTAACCAATGCCTCCAGATCAATACCCTGGGTCTCTGGGTTACTAGTCCAGTGATAATACCACTACGCCACCGCCTCGCTTGAGCTCCAACTCCTACCTGGAGCTACCATGGAGACTGTCCTGTCCTTAAGGACAAGAAAGAGTGAAGATAAAAGTTAACAAAAGTTGGTATTGACGAATCTCAAGGAGCACAGCAGCTCTGACATGGTAATGCCCATGTTAATACCAACAAACCTGCAGCAGTTGGCAGGGTCAGCATCTGTGTCTTCATAAACAGTACAGCTGACTTTGGCTTTGGAAAAGTTGGCTTTTCAAATATCTTTAAGGTTTGTTCTCTTGTTTAACATTCCAACATCAAGAGTGACAGTCGGAAATATCCCAGTAAGAAACAACCCAATTGTTGAGTTTCCAGACATGAATCCTCTTGAAAGGGAAGTGAACCTTGCATTGCTGAAAGGCAGTTTATCACAGAACATAACGTTCCACCACCAGAAATACTTTGTAACAAGACCTATACTCTTGTTGCTCTGACACAGGTAGAGAGGCAATCTTTAACAATTTAGGTCAATTGGAAATGGGATTCTCTTCAGATTTTGGAATTGTTGGCAAGCAAATTTCCTTGGATTGGGGGTTGGGTTAGGGTTAGAATTTGAATTGCACTGGGACAGGCCTCTTAGGAGATATTGGGAACTAGACTCTGACATTGTAGATCGATGAAGAACAGAAGTGAGAGAGAGAAAAGATCCATTGATTGGGAAAAAATTCCTCGGAGGAATTAAACTACTTGGGAACAATATTCACTGGGTTTCTGAATTGTTAATGAGTTCCTGAAATGACTTCCTTCCTTTGGTTTGATTACAATGAGACTCAACAAATACTGTTGAGTTATTTAGCATTGACTGTCAGGAGGTCGATGAATCTGTTGGCAAATGAACACCAGAAGTCTATTCAGAGTCTTGGAAAACAAGGACGGGAAAGCGGTGAGGGGCGTGACAATGATCAGTTGCAGATGGACATTGGTAGATTAATTGAGGAGCAAAACTGTGACAGACGGAGTTCACCCTGGGGAAGTGTGAAATCATCCACTTTGGGCCCAGCAAAAACCAATCAGATTATTTTCTAAAAGGCAAGAAGCTGGGAACTGTGAAGGAGCAGCGAGATTTAGGATTCCTTCTTCAGAAATCCCTAAATGTTAGCGGACAGGTGTAAACAAATAATTTAAAAGGTTACTCTGTGGGTGGATCTAGACAGAGTAGATGGAAAGAAATTGTTCCCATTGGCAGAGGGATTGAGAACCAGAGGACCCCGATTTAAGATGATTTGCAAAAGAACTAAAGGTGACATGAGGAAAATCCTTTTTATGCTGTGAATAGTTAGGATCTGAAATGCTAAGTGTGGTGGAGGCAGATTCAATTGTTGTTTTGAAAAGACAATTTGATGAGAAAACAAAATTGCTAGACTATGGGGAAAGGGTGGGGAGTGGGGCCAGCTGAGTAGCTGTTTTGGAGAGCTTGTACAGATTTGACAGGCTGCACTGTAACCATTCTATGATTCTATTCTATAATTCTACAATGGAATGTTGGCCTTTAGCTCAAGGACACTAAAATACAAAGGGGTGGAAGTTCTGTTACAATTCTATAAAATTCTGGCTGTACTGCATTCAATTTGGGCACCACACATCCGGAAGAAAATACTGGCCTTGGAGGGAGTGCAGTGTAGATTCAGCAGAGGCAAAAAGGGTTCAATTATGAGGAGAGTTTGCACAGACTAGGCTTGTATACCCTTGAGTGTAGAAGATTAAGCAGTGGATCTAATTTAGTTGTTTAAGATCGTTAAAGAAGTTGATGGGGTAGATAGAGAGAAACTATTTCCTCTGGTGTGGGAGACTAGAATTTGGGAGAATAACTTTAAAATTAGAGCCAGGCCGTTCAGGGGTGATGTCAGGAAGCACTTTTTCACACAAAGGGGAGTGGAAATCTAGAACTCTCTCCCTCAAAATGCTGTTGAGACTGGGCTTCAATTGAAAATTTCAAGAGTGAGATTGAATTGACAGTTTTCTGCTAGGTAAGGGGATTAAGAGTTATGAGGCTAACGCACTAAATTAGCATTACCGTGAGAACTCACAGCAAATTTGACAATCCTCAGCTACTAAATCCATTTGAACCCGATCTCCGAGAGGACACAGCACATTACTGCAAATACCCATGACCAGCTCCTGACCGACTCTGCTCCGTTTTTGTAGTTGGCTACTTCCTCTATCAGACCTGTCACTGCTTTGAAAGTCTCTTCCTCATCATCTGCACTTGTTCCTCTGCAACTGTCAAATATCTTGCCCACTCTCAATTCATTCTGCAGCTCTCTCACAGTCAGTCTGACCGCGGCCTCTTCTGGTGCCATCTTTTTCATGAATGCAGCAGAAAAGTCTTTACCATATGTCGGCACATTCTGCTCCTCTGACTCCATGTTGTTGTTTAGACAGGGGTCATTATTCTGGTGCAGTGAAGATGTGCAGCAAAGAACAGTCCAGGCGAGCTCAGGCACTGTGACCCTGTTCTTCAGTTTGATGTTGGTTTGATTGGTTGAGCCTGTCATCACATACATCGACCGGTTGGATTTGTGGCATATCTTTGCCAAGTTCAGGACAGTAGATTCTGCCTCCTTATTCCAGTTCACGTTGGCTGTGTGTGTCTGCGGGACTGCATTAGTCAGGGTGCAGGTGGCAGTGCCACTGTCGTTCTTATTAAAGGAAAATGGGTACAGATGGCCTCGGTCATATCCTGAGTTCTGGTAATCTGTATCCACTGCCTGATGCTCACTGGAAACATCTTTGCTGCTTGTCATTTCAGGCGAGCCTTGTGGATCATCAATCTAAAACCAGCATACATCCACACATTAGAAAATATTCACAGTTTAAGAGATGAGCAAAAGGGAAATCTCATTAACCCCAACTAACATATCCCTTTTCACAGCTCAATCTGGTATTCTCAGTACAAGAATGAAATTACTCAGGACCACAGAAAAAAATCGTGGTTAGGAACAAAGGACCAGGAGTAGGCCATTCAGCCCATCGATCCTGCCCCGCCATTCAATATGATCATGGCTGTTCATCCACTGAAATGCCTTTTTCCCAGACTATCCTCAAATCCCTTTATGTCATTGATATTTAGAAATCTGTCAATCTCTGCTTTAAACACACTCAATGACTGAGCTTCCACAGCCCTCTGGGGTACAGAATTCCAAATATTCACAACCTCTGAGTAAAGAAATTTCTCCTCATCTCTGTCCTAAGTGGCTTCCCCCTTATTTTGAAATTGTTTCCTCTGGTTCTAGACTCTGCAACCAGGGGAAACATCTTAGCTGCATCTACCCTGTCTATCCCTTTTAGTATTTTGTAGGTTTCAATGAGACCACCTCTCATTCTTCGAAACTCTAGAGAATACAGGCCCAGTTTCCCCAATCTCTCTTGGTAGGACAGTCCCGCCATCCCAGGAACAAGTCTGGTGAACTTTTGTTGCACTTCCTCTGTGGCAATAAAACCCTTCCTAAGGTTCGGAGACCAAAACTGCACATGATACTCCAGGTGTGGTCTAACCAAGGTTCTATACAATTGAAGCAAGACTTCACTACTCCTGGACTCAAATCCTTTTGTGATGAAGGTTAACATACCAATAGTCTTCTTAATTGCTTCCTGCACCTGCATGTTGACTTTCAGTGACTTGTTGACAAGGACACCCAGGTCCCTTTGTACATCTGCACTTTCTAATCTCTTAACCATTTAAGAAATTATACTCTGCACATCTGTTCCTCCTCCCAAAGTGGATAACATCACATTTTTCCACATTATATTCCATCTGCACATTCTTGCCCATTCACTAAATCTGTCCAAATCCCCTTGAAGTCGCTTTGCATCTTCACAACACACATTCCCACCAAGTTTTGTGTCATCCGCGAACTTGGAAATATTACATTTGGTCCCCTCATCCAAATCATTGATATATATAGCGAACAGCTGGGGCCCAAGCACTGAGACCTGCGGTACCACACGAGTCACAGCCTGCCAACGTGAGAATGACCCGTTTATTCCTACTCTCTACTTGCTGCCTGTTAACCAATCCTCAATCTATGCCAGTATATTGCCTCCTATCCATGTGCTTTAATTGTGCTAACCAACCTCCTGTGGGGGACTTTATCAAAAGCCTTCTGAAAATCCAAGTATACCACGTCCACCTACTCCCCTTTATCAATTCTGTTAGTAACATCCTCAGAATGCTCCAACACGTTCATCAAACATGATTTCCCATTCATAAATCCATGTTGACAATGTCCAATTAGATCATTATTATCCAAGTGTCCATTTATCGCATCCTTTAGAATAGATTCTGGCATTTTCCCAACGAGTGATGTAAGGCTAACAGGTATGTAATTCCCTATTTTCTCTCTCCCTCCCTTCTTAAATAGTGGAATGACGTTTGCGACCTTCCAATCTGCAGGAACTGCTGCAGAATCTATAGAATTTTGGAAGATGATCACCAATGCATCCACTATCTCCGTAGCTACCTCTTTCAACAATGGGTTAATAGGAGTTAATTTTAATATTTTTCTAGTTTACTCTTACAAACAGGAAATTTTACTCAGGGTTCATCTGAGTAACCAATTGTAACACGCCTGCAAAAATAACTGGCACTACTGGGCAGGTCATTCGGCATATGCAGTGAGAGCCATGAGTTCAACATGGAGGAGTACTGACTCATCAGCTGAGGGAGAGCGGTAGGTGGTAATCAGTAGGAGGTTTCCTTGCCTATGTTTGACCTGATGCCATGAGACTTCATGGGGTCCGGAGTCGATGTTGAGGACTCCCAGGGCAACTCCCTCCCTACTGTAGACAACTGTCCCGCCACCTCTGCTGGGTCTGTCCTGTCGGTGGGACGGGAAATACCCAGGGATAGTGATTGCAGTGTCTGGGACATTGTCTGTTAGGTATGATTCGGTGAATATGACTATGTCAGGCTGTTGCTTGACTAGTCTGTGGGACAGCTCTCCCAACTTTGGCACAAGCTCCCAGATGTTAGTAAGGAGGACTTTACAGGGTAACAGGGCTAGGTTTGCTGTTGTTGTTTCCGGTGCCTAGGTCGATGCCAGGTGGTCCATCTGGTTTTATTCCTTTTTATTGACTTAGTCGCAGTTAGGTACAACTAGACCATTTCAGAGGGCATGTAAGAGTTAACCACATTGCTGTGGGTCTGGAGTCACATGTAGGCCAGACCAGGTAAGGACAGCAGATTTCCTTCCCTAAAGGACATTAGTGAACTAGATGGGTTTTTACAACAATCGATAATGGTTTCATGGCCATCATTAGACTAGCTTTTAATTCCAGATTTATTAATTAAATTCAAATTCTGCCTTCTGTGCTGGGATTCTAACCCATGTCTCCAGATTAGTACCTGGGTCTCTGGGTTACTAGTACAGTGATAATACCACTACGCCACCGCCTCCCCTCTGGTAATTGCCCTTGTTATCAAGGGGCCATTTGGCCAAGTATGGCATCAAGGATCCCTAGCTAAATTGAAGACAGTGGGAATCAGAGGAAAAACTCTCCACTGGTTGGAGTCTTACCTAGCACAAAGGAAGATAGTTTTGATTGTTAAAGACCAATTATCTCAGTCCCAGGACATCACTGTAGGTGTTCCTCAGGGTATTGTCCTGGTCCCAACCATCTTTAGCTGCTTCATCAATGACCTTCCCTCCAAAATAAGGTCAGAAGTGGGGATATTTGCTGATGATTACATAGTGTTTAATACCATTTGCAACTTCTCATACTGAAGCAGTCCATGCCTGCATGCAGCAGGACCTAGACAATATCCAGGCTTGGGCTGATAAGTGGCAAGTGACATTCACGTCCCACAAGTACCAGGCATGACCATCTCCCCTTGACGTTCAACGGCATTACCATCGCTGAATCCCCCACTATCAACATCTTGAGTGTTTCCATTGACCAGAAACTGGACTGGACCAGCCAGATAAATACTGTGGCTGCAAGAGCAGGTCAGTGGCTGGGAATTCTGCGGTGAGTAACTCACCTCCTGACTTCCCAAAGCCTGTCTACCATCGATAAGGCACAAGTCAGAAGTGTGATGGAATACTCTCCACTTGCCTGGATGAGGGGTAAGAATGGAGCTGGGGCGAATAAATTGGAGTCAAAAGTTGGAAGAAAAACCAGTAGCTGAACAATGGGCTACCTTCAAAGAAGAGATAGTTCGGGCACAGTCAAGGTATGTTCCCTCAGAGGGGAAAGGTAGGACAAACAAATCCAGAGCTCCCTGGATGACAAAAGAGCTAGAGATTAAGATAAAGAAGAAAAAGTGTGCTTATGACAGATGCCAGGTAGAAAATGCTATTGAGAACCAGGCTGAATATAGAAGGTCCAGAGGGGAAGTGAAAAAGCAAATAAGAGAAGCAAAGAGAGAGTGTGAAAAGAGACTGGCAGCTAGCATTAAAGGAAATCCCAAAGTTTATGATAGACCTATAAATAGTAAAAGGGTGGTAAAAGGAGGAGTGGGGCTGACAAGGGACCAAAAAGGGGATTTCCACATGGAGGCAGAGGGCATAGCTGAGTTATTAAATGAATACTTTGCATCTGTCTTTACCAGGCAATGGTGAAAGAGGAGGTAAGTAAGACACTAGAAGGGTTTAAAATTGATAAAGTGGATGTATTAGATAGGCTGTCTGTACTTAAAGTGGATAAAGCACCAGGACCGGATGAGATGCATCCAAGGATACTGAGGGAAGTGAGGGTGGAAATTGCAGCGGCACTGGCCATAATTTTTCAGTCTTCCTTAGACTCGGAGGCGGTGCCAGAGGACTGGAGAATTGCAAACGTTACACCCTTGTTCAAAAAAGGGTTGAAAGGTAAGCCCAGCAACTACAGGCCAGTCAGTTTAACTTCGGTGGTGGGGAAACTTCTGGGAAAAAAAAAATTCAGGACAAAATTAATAGTCACATGGACAAATGCGAGTTAAGGAAAGCCAGCATGGATTTCTTAAGGGAAAATCATGTTTAACTAACTTGCTGGAGTTTTTTGAGGAGGTAACAGAGAGGGTTGATGAAGGCAATACTGTTGATGTGGTGTACATGGACTTTCAAAAGGCGTTTGATACAGTGCCTCACAACAGACTTGTATCTCATGGAATAAAAGGGATGGTAGCAAAGTGGATATGGAATTCGCTGAGTGACAGGAAACAGAGGGTAGTAGTTAACGGATATTTTTTGGGCTGGAGGAAGGTTTGTAGTGGAGTTCCACAGGGATCAGTGTTGGGACCCTTGCTTTTCCTGATATATATTATTGAGCTAGACCTTGGTGCACAGGCACAATTTCAAAGTTTGCAGATGATACTAAACTTGGAAGCATTGTGAACTGTGAGGAGGATAGTGTAGAACTTCAAAAGGACATAGACAAGTTGGTTGAATGGGCAGACAGGTGGCAGATGAAATTCAATGCAGAAAAATGTGAGGTGATTCATTTTGCTAGGAAGAACATGGAGAAACGATATAGAATAAAGGGTACAATTCTAAAGGGGGTGCAGCAGCAGAGGGACCTGGGTGTATATTTGCATAAGTCATTGAAGGTGGCAGGACAGGTTGAGAGAGCGGTTAATAAAGCATACAGTATCCTGGGCTTTATTAATAGGGGCATAGAATACAAGAACAAGAAGGTTGTGTTGAACTAGTATAAGACACTAGTTGGACCTCAGCTGGAGTATTGTGTCCAACTCGGCGCTGCACTTGAGGAAGGACCTGAGGGCACTGGAGAGAGTGCAGAAAAGATTCACGAGAATGTTTCCAGGGATGAAGAACTTCAGTTATGAAGATAGATTGGAGAAGTTGGGACTGTTTTCCTTGGAGAAGAGAAGACTGAGAGGTGATCTGATAGAGGTATTCAAAATCATGAGAGGTCTGGACAGAGTAGGTAGAGAGAAACTGTTCCCACTCGTGAAAGGATCGAGAACGAGAGGAGACAGATTTAAAGCATTTGATAAGAGAAGCAAAAGTGACATGAGGATAAACTTAACCACTCGCTGCGTGAAAAAGGTCTGGAATGTGCTGCCTGAGAACGTGGTGGAGGCAGGTTCAATTGAAGCTTTCAAAAGGGAATTAGACAGTTATATGAAAAGAAAGAATGTGCAGAGTTATGGGGAGAAGGTGGGGGAATGGAACTGAGGGAATTGCTCTTTTGGAGAGTCGGTGCAGACATTGTGGGCCGAATGGCCTCCTTCTGCACTGTAACGATTCTGTGAGTGCAGCTCCAACAAAACAAGAAGCTCGATACCATCCAGGACAAAGCACCTCGGTTGATCAACACCCAATCCACTACCGTCAACATTCACCTCCTCCGCCATTAGTGCACAGTGGCAGCAGTGTGTACCATCTACAAGATACACTGCAGCAACTCACCAAGGCTTTTTCGACAGCACCTTCCAAACCTGCGACCTCTACCACCTAGAAAGACAAAGGCAGCAGACACCACCACCACCTCCAAGTTGCCCTCCAAGCCACACACCATCCTGACTTGGAACTGTATCGCCATTCCTTCACTGTGGCTGGGTCAAAATCCTGGAACTCCCTCTCTAACAGCACTGTGGGTGTATTTATACCAGATGGACTGCAGTGGATCAAGAAGGTGGCTCACCACCACCTTCTCAAGGCCAATTAAGGATGGACAATAAATGCTGGTTTTACCAGCGATGCCCACATCCCACAAATGAATAAAAAAATCCATTAAATTGAAAAAGGAGTATATTGTACTCATTTCCTGCCAGTCACATTTCAATTAATTGGGCTCGATTTTAACTCTGTGTAATGATAGGATTTCGAGCGTGTTAATGTCAGAACATTTAGTGGGGCTTTGTGCGTTGGTATGTCCCATAGCAGTGAAAGGCGCTATATAAATCCAAGTTCTCATACTCTTTCACAAGTTTAAATATTTTGGAAAATTCCAACTATATTTCCCTTGTTGACCAATGACAGCAACAACCTAATCTCTCAATGATCAACATAGAGAAATCTCAGGGTGTACGGAAACCTCAGCGATACATGGTAATCGTTGGAATTGCCTTGTGATGCACAAGCAACGGGTTGGTTTCGGATATAAAGTAAATGGTATAGTCGCAATCAACATTATTGCTTACCTGTGGCTCATAAAACCATGGTGTGGGTCTCTGCTTCTTATCGACACCAATGGTGCAGGGATACCTGTAAGCAGAATAGACTGGAATTCGCAGGTCTGGACGGTACAGCGTTACAAAGTGATAGTGGTTCTTGTATCTCTGACAGATTTTGGCTCGGTTTTGAGTGGCGAATCCTTGCGGTGGGATCTTGCCCTGAAAGAACCAGTTGCATTTACTCAAATCCTGGATCACCTCCCCCTGCACTATCCCGAGATTGAGGACTCCCAAGAGCAGGAGTATGGCCAGATTTCCTGTCCCCATATTCAGGCTCCGCAAAATGATATTCCTCTCCCAGTTAAATAGCAAAGTGATTAGTCTGTTTCACTCTCTCTGCTGCTCCAGTTTTGCTGGGCTCAGTTCCACAATGAGGGTAACTCTGGAACACTCAAGAATCACTTTGAGAAGGATGTTCTCAGTGCAACGTCCAATATAAATTCAATGTTTTGTTCCTCAGTGCGTACAACTCCACTCCCCTTTTAACTAGTCAGGTGCCAGTTTCCATGGAAACCACTCAGTTTCAGGAAAGTCTCTGAATATTTCTCTGTAATAATCTATAGACTGTGATAAGAATAGTTAGCCCTGTGACTGAGTTTCTGTTCCTTTTTCTTTCTGAAGCTGTAACATAACGGTCATTGTATCCCTGACTGACTGAGCACTGAGGTGATTATAGTATTTTTTTTAACAGTTTCGCCTGTGCTGTTTTAAAAACCATTAAACGGTGGATTAATTTGGTTAAAGAGTTAGTGTTGCTTCAGTGTAGTTTAGTTCTCATCTCCAAGTCAGAAGGTTGTGGGTTCAAGTCCCACTCCGGAGGCTTGAGCCTATAATCCAAGCTGACACTGAGGGAGTGCTGCACTGTCAGAGGTGCCGTTTTCCAATGAGACATTAAACTGAGGTCCCGTCTGCCTCTCTCAGGTGCATGTAAATGATCCCATGATACTATTTAAAGACAAGTGGCCGAGCTCTGCCCGGGGCCCTGGCCAATATTTATCTCTGAGCCAACACCTAAACACAGATTATCTGGTAATTTATCTCATTGCAGTTTGTGGGAGCTTGCTGTGTGCAAATTTCTGACATTACAACACTGACTCATTGGCTGTGAAGCCCTTTGAGACATTCTGAGGTGCTATATAATTACAAGTTCTTCATATTTACTTCTTGTCATAGCCCTACTTTCAGTGGCTGCTTTCCTCAGCATCAGAGCACGAAGGCATCATCAGACCAGTTCTACAGAGCACAGAGGCAGCAGAGAGGGGTGCAGTTGAATTCAGCACAACACAAGTGGCCACTGGAGTTACAGAGCAAGCTTCAAAGCAAGTAACCTCTGCTCTCTGCTGCCCTCAGCACCTCAAGCACACGAGCCACCCTCAGACTAGCCTTTGTTGGCCCTGATCTGGGCCATTCCACCATTTCCTGTCTCAAGTTTTCCTTTCAGGACAGTTTCTCAGAAATTGGACTCGTCACTCTTCCTCGCATTGAAAATTGTGTAACGCTTCCTGGTCAGTAGTTGGAAGCGCTAATTACTATCTGACTAGCTCTGGGCTCACAGTTCCTCCAATGTGTGAGGTCGGTAGAGTTATTGAGAAATTTTCCAGTCCTTGTCGTAACTTATTTGTGATAACAGTTGAATACAGTAAAGAGCTTAAAGCATAATTGGCAATTGACAAAGTCACACACTGTGCTTGTACTTAACAAGCCGGGGCAGGGGGATGCGCAGGTTGTTGGAGGGTGGAGTTGGTTGGGTGGTGGTTGGTAGGTGGGGGGGGGTTTGATTGGGGAGATGATGTTGGATAGTTAACATTTGCAATGTGCAATAACGCACAAGCAAAAAGGGAAGAGAGGTTGAAAATTTTAGCTACTGTAAGGACTGTTGCAATTTGCAATTGGGTTCAAACACAACTGTGTGTGTTTTGGTGAACCACTGTTCTACCACGAATGGTACACGAGTGTTTTCCCAGAAATTGAAATTCAGAAAAAAATAAATTCTGTGTTCAGTCGAAACCTTTCTAAGGAAATGGACGTGGTAGTGAACAAAGAAGATGGGAAAAATATCCTGGATATTTGGACTTGAAATGTGTTGGACTTCAAAACATTCAAAACACAAACTGGCCCACTGATCACTGAATTGTTAATTATACCCAATTAGTCTAAACACAAAGCAGTGAAATATTCTTTTGCATGTTCATTTCCTTAGAAAGCCCCCTGACTCCCACAGCTACCTTGATTCTTATAAGGAGTCTATTCCATTCTCTCACTTTCTCCATTTCCATTGCACCTGTCCTGATGATGCAACCTTCCATATCAGCACTTCTGATATGTCTTCCTTTATCTGTAACCAAGGAATTCCCCCCCCTCCCCCAAACCATGGTCGATAGGGCTCTTGATCCTGTCCATTCCATTTCCCGCACTTCTGATCTCGCGCTTTTCCCTCCCTCCCAGAACCATGATAGGGTCCCTCTTATCCTCATCCTGCCCTTTCACTTCCTCTCTCCTCACTGCCCAAGACCCCAAACGCTCCTTTCAGGTGAAACAACAATTTCCGTGAATTTCTTTCAATTTGGTCTACTGTATTTGCTGCTCACAGTGCGCTGTGCTCTGCACTGGGGAGACCAACCGCAGGCTGGGTGACCACTTTGCATTCAGTCCGCAAGCGCAACCCCAAGCTTCCGGTCGCCTGCCACTTTAATTCTCCACTTCGCACCCACTCTGACCTTTCTGTCCTTGGCCTGCTGCAGTGTTCCAGTGAAGCTCAACACAAGCTCGAGGCACAGCAGTTCATCTTTCAATTCGGCACTCTACAGCCTTCTAGACTTAACAATGAGTTCAACAATTTCAGACCATAATCTCTCCTCCCCATTTTGTTACCTTTGTCTTTCCAGGTTTTGGTTTTCCTCTCGTTTTTCTCTTGTTTTTGCTTTCGGATAGCAGTGGTTCATCATTCCCCCCTCCTCTAGACACATCTTTTGTTTCTTTACTTGTTCCATTGCCGTTCTCTTTGGCCCTACACCAACAATTCTTTTGTGACTTAATCCCTCCTGTACCCCATCCTATTATAGGCCATCCCCTTTTCCACCTTTCCCCATTTCACTTGATTTGAAACGTTTCCAACTTTTCACCGTTCTGATGAAGGGTCATTGACTTGAAACTTTAACTGTTTCTCAGTTAAACAGATGCTCTGGCCACAGATGCTGCCAGACCTGCTGAGTATTTCTGGCATTTTCAGTTTTTATTGCGGGAAAGAGTGCAGCAGGAGTGACCTTGAGTGCAGGTTTCTCCCCACCTGGTTGTTGATCTCACAAAGGATAGGGCGAAGTCTCGTCCCAAAACCTGCACAAAGTCTCCCTGATGTGACGCGATGTCCCTCAAAATCCTGTTGGCAGCAGTTGCCCATGTACTGAGCGTTACAACATGGCAAGAAGTCATGGGTGAGGCATTGAGTCACAAACCAATGTACCTTTTATGCTAAAGCTGATCACTGTTAGAAAGTTGTAAAGATGTAGAAACATTCACAGTTTAAAGGGGACATCATCTCGTCCTTAAATGTCTTGGGTCAGCTGTGGCTTAGTGGGTAGCACTTTCATCTCTGGGTCAGAATGCTGTATGTTGTAGTCCCACTCCTGAGACTTGAGTCTATATCATAGTGGAGCACTGAGGGAGTGCTGCACTGTCAGAGGTGTAATCTTTCACTTGAGACATTAAACCAATGAACACCCTGTCTGCCCTCTCAATGGATATGGAAGATCCCGTGGCATTATTTTGAAGACAAGCAGGGGCGTTCTCCCCAGTGTCCTGGCCAATGTTTATTCCTCAACAACATCACTAAAACAGATTATCTGGTCATTATCGCACTTCTGTTTGTGGGATCTTGCTGTGTGTAAATTGGCAGCCAGGTTTCTACATTACAACAGCAACTACACTTCAAAAAGTACTTCGTTGGCTGTAAAGCACTCTGGGACGTCCTGAGGTCATGAATGGTGCTATAGAAATGCAGGTCCTTACTTTGTGTGTACATTTATGCATAAACACATGACAATGAATGCTGGAGCAATCTCAGCTGTGCTCTGGTGTATTTAAATCCCTGTCATTTCACGCCGGGCAAGTGAATACACAGCAGAGCAGAGAGCTCATATTGCTGATACCCGATACTCAAATCTAGCCTTCCCGAGACAGGAAACAGCACTATTCGAAATACTCATTCAATTAGACCTTTGAAAATGGATTATTTCTGTTGCCTCATTGAAGTTGATGAGGTCAGATTAATGTATGAAACAATCATCCTCATCAATGTTTATTTGATTGGAGCAGAGCTTGTTTCCCAGATGTACACTAGTTAAATCATTTTTCTGAAAGTGACATTGACAAACTGGTGTACCTGGAACTATCATTAAACACAATCATGTTCCAAAAAACATTCACCATTTCATTTCCCAGGCAAAGAGACTTTCCAGCTGATGTCGTTTTAATATACTTCAATAAATCCCTCTGTGCACTTCTTAAATGCAAGTGTTCATCTGCATGACATCAACAGGCTCCTCCCCACCTTTGTTCCCCCACCATTCAACACTAGCTACCTAGGTCTCACTCTCCTGAATTCCCTCCGTAAACACCTCTACCTCTCCCCATCTGCAGAAGGGAATACAATATATTTAATCAGATATTGCTTGTGGTTTGAAGGCCTTAACCTATTATTCTAGATACCCCAGTGTTGCCAATGGGCAAATAGTTTCCAGCTGACTGGAGCTCATTCTGTTAAGTGGAGCCTGTGAAGGTGTGCAAGACTATGACTGACTCAAATCCTGATGGATTTTATTCCTCCCCAAGGGAGGAATCCTTTCATATCCTCCTTCCCCCTCCCCAATGCCCGCCTCCCCCCACTCCCCCACTGGCCCAGTGGAGAAAATTTGCCCGCTGTACATGTATCTGCGTCTGACTGTATCATGACACCACATATTATCGAGCCTAGGATTTTCCTTGGTCTCAGGAGCTGTAACTCAACAACAACAACACCTTGCATTTATATCGCACCTTTAACATCATAACACTTCTCCAGGGCACTTCACAGGGGCATTGTCAAAGTAAATTTGACACTGAGCCATATAAGGAGATATTAGGACAGATGAGCAAATGCTTGACCAGAGATAGGTCTTATGGAGCGTATTAAAGGAAGAGAGAGGTAGAGAGTTGGAGAGGTTTAGGGAGGGAATTGCAGAGCTTAGGGCTCAGGCAGCTGAAGGCCCGGCCGCCAATGGTGGACCATAAATGGGCCAGAATTGGAAGAATCGTGGAGGGCTGAAGGAGGCTGCAGAGGTAGGGATGTGAGAGGCCATGGAAGGGTTTGTAAACAAGGATGAGAATTTTTAAATCGAGCCGTTGACAGACTGGGAGCCAATGTAGGTCAGCGAGCACCGGTGTGATGGGTTAACCAGATTTGGTGCGGGTTAGGACACGGGCTGCAGGGTTTTGAATAAGATCCGGTTTACGGAGGGTGGAAAGTGGGAAGTTGGCCTTGAAGAGCCTCGGAATAGTCGGGTCCAGAGGTAACAGAGGCAGGGATGAGGGTTTCAGCAGTGGATGAGCTGAGGCAGGGGCGGAGGCAGGTGATGTGACGGAGGTGGAAGTGGGCAGTCTTGGTGTTGCAGAGGTAACTTACGTGCATGTGCTTCGTTAGAAACTGCTGGCGGACAAGAGGCTGGTGTCTACGGAGGAGGAACTGGAGGAGAAGCAGCTGCTGAATCAGATGCTGGACTGCATGAAGGTTACACCCTTTCTCAATGAGGACCTGCAAGTGGAAGTGATGAAGGTTGTCGCTGATTTATAAAATGCTGACTTATATAAGGGTGATTGAGCCCTTGAAGGGATTTATTTTTTGATGGGGTGCCCCTAATCTATGCGTGGTTCCGCTTAAAGAGATGGGCCTCAAAACTCCAGGGAATACCTATTCTGCTCCTGGACTGATTTCCAACCACCAGCATCTAGTGCTCCAAACCCTCATGTGAAATCCCAGGGACAGGGACATTTCACTTGTCAGGGTCCTTGGCTCGTTCTCATTCACAGGATTCCCTCCTGACTGAGATGAGGAGAAGCAGAGGGAGCAACCTGTAGAATCAGAGGGCCTTAACTGGGGAAGGCAAAGGCCATACATGGCTAGCTATATCAATATTATTAATTTCTTTTAGGTGGCTCAGTGGGTAGAACTCCTACCTCATGAGGCATAAGGTTGTGGGTTCAAGTCCCACTCTAGGCTGACACTCCAGTGCAGTACTGAGGGTATGCTGCACTGTCAGCGGTGCTGTCTTTCAGTTGAGACATTAAACGAAGACCCCCATCTGCCGTCTCAGGTAAAAGTAAAGGATCCCATGGCACGATTTCAAAGACCAGTAGGGGAGTTTTCCCCGGGTACCCTGGATAATATTTGTACATCAACCAACATCACGAGCACAGATTATCTGGTCATTATTACAATGCTGTTTGTGGGAGCAAATTGGCTGCTGTGTTCCCTACTTTACAGCAGGACTGCATTGGCTGCAAAGTGTTTTGGGATGTTAAAGGCACTATGCAAATGTAAGTCTTTTTCTTTTCTTCTTGGGGCCTTTGGAAGGCCCAGGATGGGATGTAAGTCTGTTTCCACCTGGCAAAGGTCGGACTGGGCCTAGATAGCGAGTATGGACCAAATTCCCAGAATATCGTCCTGAGACACACCTTCAGAGGGAAGGCAGAAGAGTCCCTTGTACATGATGTTCAAGGTGCAGGGTAACCAGAGCACCATTCAGCCCCACGGCCTCGATCCTAACTTCTCCTCATTTGCCACAGTTGTTCCCTGAGGCAAACATTGATGGAACAGCCGTTGGTGTGTAGAATTCTTGAGAAACCGTTTCTGTTGCGGATGTGCGGAGATTGTGACTGGGTTTGAGATTTTATTACTGCCTATCCGCTGATATTTTTCTTCCTCATTAACAGGTGCTACTTTGCATCACGTATTCATCGACGTTTGAAATAAACGGAAGCGCTGTGCTGAAGATTGCTGAGGTAACGCTGCCGGTGTGTTCTTCACACCATGTCTGTTTTGACAAAGCTTGTCTCCGCGTATGTGTTTATGCGCGTTTATGTACATGTGCATGTTTGTGTATACGTGTGTTGTGTTTGTGTTGGCTGCAAAGCATTTTGGGGTGTTCTGAAGTCAAGAGAGGAACTTTACCAATACAAGCTTTTTTTTTTTCAGTCCCCATTCTCAAGTTAACATTCTGAGTGTCAATGATGGTTGGGGGGGTCAATTTTAACTCTAAAAACCCGGTGGGTGGGAAATTAAAATTGCCCACGTTACTTACCTTCTCTGGAGCCCCGCCATTATTTAGTCACTTCTGTCATTGCTGATGATGGGATCCTGCTGTGCTGCACATTGGCTGCTACATTTGCCTCTATTCCAACAGTGACGACATTTCCTATATGCTCACCCCACATACAATCGTATGAAACAAGCAGTGACAGATATATCGTGTTGAATTTCCATCAGTGGGTTCCCCTGATCCTCCTCTGTAACATTGATGGAAGGGCTGCAGAAACCGGCAGGGGAGCGCAGGACACTCAGAGACCAGCTGTTCCCCCCCCCCCCCGCACCCCCACCCAACTCCATTTCCCACCCTCCGCCATAACTCAACCCCGTGAACACGGTTAATCATGGCTTTTACTGCTCATCTAAAGTCCCCTCTCCTTGTTGTTGCGAACCAGGTTTGCATCGAGACTTACGTCGCCAGCTGTCACCAGCGCAGTATCAACACCGCCGTGCGGGCCACGCTCAGCCAGATGTTGAGTGACCTAACTCAGCAGCTCCGTCTCAAGCAGGAGGGCGAGGTGAGGCGTTGCGTCAACGACAGGAGGCGTCGCTGCCGCCTGTCGCTCGGTATCTTGCCTGTGGTGTGTTTCTGGGCTGGGTTTCCCCAACTGTGAAGCGTGTCCTGGGTTGGAGGTCAACTGTGTAAAAAGGTCGGGGAGGGGAGCGAGCCACGATGTAAAGGCATTATCGTGACCCTATTGCAAGCCAGACAATGTGATTCAAAACAAATGGGAGCTGTAAGGAAGTGGGGTTAGAGTAACAGTGTTATAGTGGTGAAGCGCTAAATGTTCTCAAAATATGCCCTTCATTGTGGAGAGCAAAGAGCGAAAACAATCCTGCAGATGTTGGGGATTGCAACTAATTGGATAGCACTTTTTAAAAGAGCCAGTAGAGGGACAATGGACTCTTTCTGTGCTGTTTCATTCCCAGGGCATTAGCTAAGTGATATTACCACTATGCCACCATCTCATCATCCAGTGTGACGTTGATGACCTGACCTCACTAAATATGTAATCTTTTTTCTCTTGACAGAACGAGGAAGGGTGCCCATTGCAGGAGGAACATCACAATAAAGGTAAACCCTGGCATGGGCCAGTTATGCCAATGGCCTGTTTCTGTGCTCTTAATACTTTGTAACTCTTGGTGGTAGATACTTGAAACTTATTTTGAAGGTTACAGAGTGTCACCTAGCTTGCTTATAGAATCATCCAGCACAGAAGGAGGCCATTCGGTCTGTTGTGCCTGTGCTGACTTTCCGAAAGAGCTGTCTAATTAATCCCTTGGAGCAAAGGAGATTGATGGGGAGATTTGATAGAGGTGTACAAGATTATGACAGGTTTAGATAAGGTAGACAAAGTAAAGCTGTTCCCATTAGCTGATGGTACAAAGACCAGGGGACACAGATTTAAGGTTTTGGGCAAGAGATACGGGGGGGAATGTGAGGAGGAAGTTTTTTACGCAGCAAGTGATAATGACCTGGAAACCGCTGCCCACGAGGGTGGTGAAAGCGGAGATGATCAATGATTTTAAAAGGAAATTGGATGGGCATTTGAAGGAAATAAACTTGCAGGGCTACGGGAATTGACTGATGAAATGGGACTGACTGGATTACTCTACAGAGAGCTGGCATGGACCCGATGGGCCGAATGGCCTCCTTCTGTACATCCACTCCCCCTCTGCCCTCCACCCTTATCCTATGGCTCTGTAAGTTTTACCTCTTCAAGTATTTATCCAATTTCCTTTTGAATGTTACGATTGAATCTGCTTCCAGCACACTTTCAGGCAGTGCGTTCACAACAACTCACTGCATTAAAAAAAATTCTCCTCATCGCCCCTTGGTTTTTTAGCCAAATAAGCTTCTTAGGTGGTAATTTAATTCATCAGTCATGTGTTCCCCCCAACATCTCCGCTTGTACCTCTCCCCAAGACTGTGGCATCAGTCAAAATGCCCTCTCCAAGCACAGTCCAGGTTCAGAAGGATGGAATCTGTGATTGTTCTTCGAGGTAGTTTTTCACATGTCTATCATTGTGCCTTGCTGACATCGCCATGACAACACTGGGTTAAATGAGTGGGGGTTTGTAAGCTCCTCCTTTAAGAATCTCCTTACAACCCACTCTTTGACCAAGCTACTAGTCACTTATTCTAATATTTCCTTATGTGGCTCGGTATCAAATTTAGTTTGATTTTGCTCTTGTGAAATGTCTTGAGGGTGTTTTACTCTGACAAGCTGTTCTTGTTGATTGGGATTTCCTCATTCTGCGTTTTCTCCTGTTATTATTAAAGTCAATGGAAGGTTTACAATACCTTGAGTACAGTGGGCCTGAAGTGTTTGAGTTGTTCTGAGCCTTCTTGTGTTGGACTCCTTTTGCCAGGTTCTTCAATGTCGGCCGAGTCTCTGTGTGAGGATGTGGTCTCAGTGCTCGCTGTGCTTTGCGAGAAGTTGCAAAGAGTTGTGAAGTAAGTGGACTCTATCAGAACGTCGTTCCGTGCCTAAACGTTTTCCCAAGAATTCATAAGCCTCTTGAGCTCGGACCCAATCTCCGCCCAAATTCGCGGCATGGACTCGTCACCACTTTGCCTGTGTAATTAACATGATTCAGTTTTGAATTTCTAGTTGAATTTGCCCAGGCTGCAGTCCCTATTCTAACTTCTAACCTCTTGCTTTCAGTAATAACCAGCAGTTGCAGCTCCTTTATCTGGAGTGTATCCTGTCCATGCTCAGCAGCTCCTCTCCTATCATGCATCGTCATAAAGGTTTCACAGACCTGTTATGGTGAGTGGTGTTAATGGTTTATTTGTAATCTACCTATTGGAATTGGTGTTGTTTTACACTCCCTGACGCGCTGGGCTACAGCTGCACCAATACCTCCTGAAGCAGCTCTCCGCCAAGTGACTATTCACCATACTTCAGTTGCAGCATTGAATTTCTCTCACTGGTTTTATGTTTCTGTCGCATGCTGCAGGAAGCATTGACTGAAATGGTGGTGCGGGAAGGGCAGTAAACTGTCAGTTAGTCAGGGCGTGTGTGGTACTAACTAATGGACTCATTTTGTATTAGGCAGACTATTCGACTTCGAAGGGCATCACAGCCCATCCCAATCCTTCCTGACTTGACTTCCAAACACTTTCTGGTAGACCGCCACTGAACTGCAAACAGAACAGGAGTCCAATCGACCCATTCTGCCTCTGCCAGCTCTTTGAAAGAGCTATTCCAATTAGTTCCATTCCCTAAAACCTAGTGTATTTTTTTTCTCCTGTCACTCTGTGCAGTGCAGGACTCTGAGGTCAGTTGACAGTGATCCAAGCACTGACCCTGGACGAATTAGTGAATCTACCCTGCTCCTGAATGTTCGGGCACCACAACAGGATGCCAGATTTACCGACTGTGCTACTAGGGGACGGCAGTGGTGGAAATGGCCACCCACTGGGACCATACTATGTGAGTTAGTTCATGTTTAAATAGACATTGGGTCCAGAACATGCCACACCAGAAAGTAAATTATTCCCCAGGACTTACACTCTAGGATTGCCCTGGAGTCTGTAGGAATTGAAGCTAATTTTCCTGGACACTGCTGCCAATAAACTTGGGGGAAAACACGTTGTCTGATTGGGCAGAGTGGTTGAAGGCCGGAGGTCATGTGATGAAACCTCCAAGTACAACCCAAGTTGGTATGCAAGCCTCCCTACTCCCTATAAAACAATAGCAATATAGCACTTATTTTTGTGGCGATCTGAATCTTCACTCAGTTACCAGTCTGATAGAGAATCATAGAACTTGCAGTGGAGGAAGGCCATTGGGCCTGTACCAGGCTATGTACTCTCATCCCATTTCTCCTCATTCCATTTCCCAGCCATTTTCTCCGAGCCCTTCAGTATCATTCTTTGTCAGGTCATGGTTGCTAGGCAACTCTGGAACTACAACAGGCTTTGTGGATCAGGGCCTTTTAGTCTTCTTGTGAAGCCTCATTCTCATTTGAGCCATTAGCCCATGTCCTAACTCACACCGAGTCCTGTTCATCTATCATCCCTGTGCTCACTGACCTACATTGGCTCTCGGTTAATCAACAGCTCAATTTTAAAATTCTCATTCTTATTTTAGAGTCATAGAGTTATACAGTACAGAAACAGGCTCTTCGGCCCATCGTGTCTGTGCCGGCCATCAAGCACCTATCTATTCTAATCCCATTTTCCAACACTTGGCCCGTAGCCTTGTATGCTATGGCGTTTCAAGTGCTCATCTAAATACTTCTTAAATAGTGTGAGGGTTCCTGCCTCTACCACCCCTTCAGGCAGTGTGTTCCAGATTCCAACCACCCTCTGGGTGAAAAAGTTTTTCCTCAAATCCCCTCTAAACCTCCGGCCCCTTACCTTAAATCTATGCCCCCTAATTATTGACCACTCTGGATTTTCAAATCCCTCCATGGCCTCTCCCCTCCCTATCTCTGTAATCTCCTCCAGTCCCACAACCTTCCCAAGATATCTGCACTCCTCTAATTCTGGTCTCTTGAGCATTCCCGGTTTTTATCTCTTCTCCATTGGTGGCCATGCCTTCAGCTGCCTAGGCCCTAAGCTTTAGAAATCCCGCCCTACTCTCTACCTCGCTTTCCTCCTTCAAGAATCTTCTTAAAACCTACCTGTTTGGTCAGGCTTTTGGTCATCTCCTTTTGTGGCTTGGAGTCAAATTTTGTTTTTAAATGCTTCTTGAAGAATCTTGGGACTATTTATTATGTAAAAGGTGCTATATAAATACAGGTTGTTATATAGGCCCCAAGCTCTTGAAAATCCTCCCCTAAACCCCTCTAGCCCTCTCTCCTCCTTTAAGAGACTGCTTAAAACTTGCCTCTTTGATCAAGCATTTGGTCATCTGTTCTAGTATTGCATGTGGCTCAGTGTCATTTTAGGTCTGATCATGTTTCTGTGAAGTGTCTCGGGGACATTACTCCATTAAAAGTGCTATATAAATGCACGTTGTTGTTGTCCATGCTTCTTCCTCAAATGCCTTTTCTTCTTGTTACAGGAAGCACCTCTGTCCCGCCCTGATAGTCATCCTGGGCAACCCAATCCACGACAAGACTATCTCATCAGGTCACGTGGTCTCATTGACGGAGAGTGAGGCTCCTCTGTCCGGGGTCTCTGATCATGGCCGTGGATCTGGGTGCTCTTCCACAGCGCCCGCACTCATCGGACCGGTGGCACGCACCATATATTACATAGCAGCAGAGCTGGTGCGATTGGTCGGCTGTATGGAGTCACTGAGGCCAGTTCTGCAGTCGTTGTATCACCGCCTTTTGTTGTATCCACCACCACAACATAGGGTGGAGGCTATCAAGATCATGAAAGAGGTAGGATAGTGTCCTTTGTTCAAGGAAGGAAACGTGCTGCCCTTCACTCTGTCTGGACCTGTACATGTGGTGACTCCAGTCCTGTATTAACATGGTTGACTCAACTGCCCTCTGAGGTGGCTTAGTGAGCCATTCAGTTCTGTTGAATGGGCAATAAATGCCAGCCTTTCCAGCAATGCCAACAGCCTGAGAATGAATTAAAAACAAAGCCTGTGCCATTCCTCACTGTGGCTTGGACGATCCAGTGTTTTATATACAAAAGGGGTGTTATCAACAATGTGTGACGGGGGAAGTGTTACAGGAGGTGTGCTTGAGAAAGTGCGATGGGTGAACTGCGATGGAGGAAGTGTGACAGAAAGCAAGAGTGACACATGAAAGAAGTGCTGTTTTATGCAAAATTTGTAATATAGATAAAAGCTGTAATTTCATGGTATCTTTATAAAACCAACCTTTGGCATTAAAACTTGCCTGAGACTAACAGAATGAAATTAACAAGGCAAAATAACAAGCCTTCCTGTTACGTGAAGCAGTGATGGCCCTTGTGATACCGTTTTGTTCATCTCTAGCACCGCTCTCTGATTCTTTATCCCAATCTTTGTCTTTCTCTAAAAACAGTATTGTGCACACTGCTTCACAACGTTCATTGCTGCGTTCACTTCCAATTATTCTTTTGACACCATGGGCAGTACAGACAGATGCTCTAGTGCAGCGCTGCAGAAGGACTGCTTTGTTGCAGCCATTGTCTTTCGGGTAAACCCAAGGCCCCACCTGTCTGGCTCAGGTAGCTGTTAAAGATCTAATGTACAGCATTTAGCGAAGAGGAAGGAGTTCCCCAGTGCCCTGATCAACATTGATGCCTCTACCAATAAACTAATTATAAAAAGAAAGAACTTGCATTTATATAGCGCCTTTCACATCCTCAGGACCTCCCAAAGTGCTTCACAGCCAATCAATTACCTTTGCGTTAGAGCCACCGTTGTTTTGTAAAGAAAAGTGGCAGCCAGTTTATGCACAGCAAGATCCAACAAAGTGCAATGAGATAATGACTAGATAAGCTGTTTCAGTGACGTTGATTGAGGGATAAATCTTGGCCAGAACTCCTGTGCTCTTCTTCGGGGTTATGCCAATGGATCTTTTATAACCGCCTGAGAGGGGCAGATGGGGCCTCCATTTAACATCTCATCCAAAAGGCATCATTCTGACAGTGTAGCACTCCCTCAGTGCAGGTACTGGGAGTGTTAGCCTAGATGTTGTGCTCACTGTTTCTGGAGTGGGGACTGACAGGCTTAGTGGGCAGAGTGCGACCAATGACGAGATGGGACTGTACTTTTAACCACACTAACACTTGTCCGAATCTATCTGCACAGATCCTCAGCAGCCCCCAGCGCCTGTATGATCTTGCCGGACCCACCATGTATGAAGGAGAAACAAAGAGGAGGTCCAGTCAGAAAAGGAAATCTCACTTGGATCTTCATAAGATGTAAGTCTCATGCTCAATGGTTCCATCTTGTACATTATCACTGACTATTTTTATCCAATAATTTCCTCTCCTGTATGTTAACTCCATCAATCCACCTTGGTTCCGTAACCTTTAATCCCCTTGCCTAACAAAAATCTATCAGTTTTGAAATTTTTCAATTAATTCCGAGCCTCACATTTTTTGGGGGACAGAGTTCCCGATTTCCACTACCCTTTGTGTGAAGAAGTGCTTCCCGACATCACTCATGAACGGGCTAGCTCTAATTGTTCTGAACTCCCCCACCCCCCAGAGGGAATAGTCTCTCTCTATCTCCCCAAGGAAATCCTTTCATCGTCTTGAACACCTCAGTTAGATCATCTCTTAATCTTCTGTCCTCAAATGAATACAAGACTGGTCTAAGCAATGTCTCGTCATAACTGAACGCTTTTAGCCCTGGTTTCATTCGAGAGAATCTGTGCTGCACTCCTACCAGAGGTGTGGTGTCCACAGCTGCACACACTACTCTACATTGTGTCTAACCAGAACTTTATCTAACTTCGAGCCCTTTGTAAAACTGCCCTTGAGATGGAACCAACATCCTGTTAGCCTTTGCAATTATTTTTATCACTGGCTTTTAGTGAATTTTGAGCTTGAAGCCCTAAATCTCTCTGCTCCTTCGCAGTTCCTAGCTTCTCACCGTTTAGAAAATACTCTAGAATCATAGAGTCATTAAGGCACAAAAGGAGGCCATTTGGCCCATCCAGTCCATGCTGTGTAGAGCAATCCAGCCAGTCCCATTCCCCCACTCTATCCCCGTACCCCTGCAAGTTTATTTCCCTCCAGTGCCCATCCAGTTTCCTTGAGAAATCATTGATGGTCTTCATTTCCACCACCCTCGTGGGCAGTGAGTTCCAGGTCATTACCACCCGCTGTGTAAAAAAAATTCTTCTTCACATCCCTCCTGCATTCCTTGCCCAAAACCTTAAACCTGTATCCCCTGGACCAGATTTCTGTGTCCTCTAATACATCTTTCCGAGGCCCAAAGTGGACGCTTCCCTTTTTTGTTATTTTGTGTTTTATTTTGATGGTTTGACCTTTGGCCCACCCCAACCCACACATGTTTCCCTTCGAGTATGCCAGGGTTTTTGTTGATAAGCTAACTGGTCAGATGAAGCAGGAACTCGGTGTTATGTTTTTCTCTCTCTGCAGCATCATGGACGGAATGACGGAGGCCTGCATTAAAGGAGGGATTGAGGCCTGTTATGCCTCAGTGTCCTGCGTCTGTACCTTGCTCAGTGCCCTAGACGAGCTGAGCCAAGGGAAGGGGCTTAGCGAGGAGCAGGTCCGCCACCTGTTAAGGCACATGGAGGAGCTGAAGGGCGGGAGTGAATCCACTCGGGAGTCCATGGAGATCAGCGAGGCTGACTTCAGGTGGCAGCGGCGCATCCTCTCAGCGGAGCAGGCTCACTGGGAGTCAAGCAACGAGAAGAGTCCCGGCATCAGTGTCACCACGGACACCGGCCACACCACCCTGGAGGAGGGTATGGGGCAAACCACCCCGGAGGAGAACCCCCAGCTGCTGAGGAATCACTTGGAATATTCCACTGGCCTCGATATTAATGAGGCACTGAGCAAAATGCCAGTGTTGGGACCAGAGCAGGGAGAACAGCTGGAACTAATTCATCGAAACAACATCCATGCCTATCCAGATTTAGCAAACTTCTTATCAGTTGATCCCAGGACTAATAAGCCACCAGGATCCCGATACAGCGAAAGTAATTTTAGTATCGATGAACAAGACATTTCCAGGACTGAATTCGACTCGTGCGATCAGTACTCGATGGCAGCCGAAAAGGACTCTGGGAGATCGGATGTCTCGGAAATAGGCTCCGACAACTGCTCTCTGGCAGACGAGGAGCAGACGCCCAGGGATTGCCTTGGTCACAGGTCACTACACGGAGCCACCCTCACCTTGAAGGTCCTAAAGAACCAGGAGGCTGACCAGCACAGTGCCCGTATCTTCGTGCAGTCACTCGTTACTCTCCTCCCTCGTCTATTGTCTCTTCAGAGCCCAGAGGAGGTCGACTCTTCACTGCAGAGTTTTGCCTCTACATTTTGCTCGGGTCTGCAATCAGGTACAGTCAACTGCCGAGCTTTGTTTGAAATTTAAACCAGGCAGCTTGACTCTGATTGGTCAAGGCATTGCCCTGAGGAATGAACCAGCGAATGGCTGTCACTTATTTTGTTCAGCTGAAACAGGCGCATTGTGTGTACATGTTCTTTCTGTCCGCTAAAAACAGGGCCCTGTGTATTAATATATGTAGCTTCCAGTACGCACAAATGCACCGCACTGCGAGTGCTACTGACAATCTGTTACTGCTGTTAACTGTCAGTCACTGTAAACTGGTGCATTCTCCATGGCAAATCAGAGTTCACTTGCCAACCAATCAGCACTCTCTTCTCATGCAGTATAAGTTGTTGTTTTCCCTTACATTGGTTATTCTTGCGATTGTCCTGATGAGTGCAAGACGAAAAACTTCGACAACCTGTCTCTATTTTCAGCAATTTTCAAGTTCTGTACTAGCAAACGACTGGTACACTTACTTAAAGCAACACTTAAAACATTCAATGTTGTATAAACAGGCTGTCACTTATATTGGCCAAAGAGCAGAAACCATTAGCCATAGGCAGTAATTTCTAAGTTGTCTTTGAAAAGGAAGGATATGGGGAAAAGGCAGGAATTAGAGTAAATAACTCCAGTCTACTACACCGATCTCTCAGGTATCAGCAATGGCTCAGTTGGTAGCATTTATGCCGCAGAGTCACAAGGTTGTAGGTTTGAGTTTCACTCCAGAGACTTGAGCACATAATCTAGGCTGATGCTCCAGTGCAGTACTGAGGGAGTGCTGCACTGTCAGAAGCGCTGTCTTTCGGATGAGACGTTAAACTGAGGCCCCGTCTGTCCTTTCAGGTGGACGTAAAAGATTCCCATGGGTCTATTCTGAGGAAGATCGGGGAGTCCATACCCTTGTCCTGGCCAATGTTTATCCCTTAACCAATAACACTTTAAACACATTACCTGGTCATTTATCATATTGCTGTTTGAGGGAGGTTGCTGTGCGCAAATTGGCTGCTTCCTAAATTACAACAGTGACTACACTTCAAAAGTAACTCATTGCCTGTAAAGCGCTTTAGGGTGTCCTGGGGTGGAGGAAGGTGCTATAGAAATGCAAGTTCTTTCTTTCTAATGGAAATGGTTGCAGCGGTACATTAGACCATGTGCCTCTGAGATTGGGGTTCAGGGACATTGCCGGAGATTAAAGATCCCTCTAATGGACAGAACACTTAACCTGGGAGCATGTTATACTGAACCTTGTGTGTGAAACATTATCAGCACCTTCCAGATCCCAATAATGATCCCCTCTAGCCACTTCAAAGAGGGAAGCATTTCCCCATTTTATTTATTAATAAAATCGGAACATCCAAATATTGATTGTGATTCTCCTGATTTTGGTCAACAATCCCCATGCTGACCACCTCTTGGTCTCTTTCAGAACTCTTGCGTTCTCCGGGTACGGGCAGCAGTGAGAGCTCCTGCTGCCAGACGCTAATGAACGCAGACGGATTGTACCTCGTGGCTTTCCATGCGCTGTCGCTGAACCTGAAGCTGATCGCCTGCGATTACTACCGGAAAAAGCCAGCACCTGTCCCCACGTCACTGGTAAGGGTTCGGCCGAGGGAGGAGGGGCTTCGGCAGTCTCTCTGAAAAGGCACTTTTAAGTTCCATCCCTTTATTTCAAGGTCAGTTCAAACCTAATGCACCTGCCTCGAGCAAACGGGATCGGGTGCAGCACTGCATTCAAATCATTCTGCATTGAAGTCAGTGGTGTGATACCAGCATTCCGCCCAGTCACGTGAGATTCCCACTTGACGAGTTAAGGTTCTAAGTGGTTTCCTTCGTCCAATTTGATTCATAGCTTTCAAGAAAAAGAAAAATTTAGATCTGATTTCTGTCTTCATTCACAAAATGACACTATTTTTGGTCATTGACCAGAAACACCGCTAAGCCCCAGCTGAAATTCTCCGCAAAGTAACAGAACCATATTCCTGTGGCGGGCTTGAGCTTCCTTGCTGAGCCTCAACATACAGACTCACCGCAGGACCTACTTATTTAACTAGTTATCCGGGGCCTGGATTATTAATCCAGAGATCGTGAGTACAAATCCCACCATAGCAGTTTGAGAATTTTGAATTTTAGTTATGAAAAATCTGGAAATATCAGCAAGAGCTGTCAGCTTGTTGTAGGACAGCCTGCTGTCCCTACCCAGTCTGGCCTATACGTGATTCCAGCCCCAAACCAACGGGGGTTAACTCTTAAGTGATCTAGTGAGCCATTAGTTGTATCAAACCGCTGCACTGTGGAGGGATGACCAATAGGTGCTGGCCTTGTCCATATCCCAAGATGAATTTAAAAAGCTAAAACATTATGCGATTCCTTTGGAAGATGTTGCCCAGATTCACTATGCACTGTTGATGGTTGTTGAATTGATGTGGTATTATCAGTTGTCAGTAACTTGTGTCTTGCCAGCCAGCAAAGGTCCATCTAATTAAAGTTAAGATTAACAAATATTAATAGGTCCAAAAGTCACAGTGTCACAATGGTATAGAAGGACATCATTCAACACATTGAGTCCATGCCTGCTCTCTGCCGAGCAATCCAATCATTCCCACTCCCTGGCTCTAACCCTGTAGCCTTGTATGTTTATTTCCCTCAAGTGCCCATCCAAATTTCTTACAAAATCATTCATCGTCTCCATTTCCACCACCCTCATAGGCAGCAAGTTCCAGGTCATTACCACTCGCTGGGTATAAATGTCCTTCCTCACATTCCCCTGCGTCTCTTGCCCAAAACCTTAAATCTGTGTCACCTAGTCCTTGTGCCATCAGCTAATGGGATCAGCTTTTCTTTGTCTACCTTATCTAAACCTATCATCATCTTGTACACTTCCATCAGATCTCCCCTCAATCTCCTTTGCTGTTTTCATTTCAAATCCTTTTTTGTTAAGTATCAATCATTGAAAGGGAAGATTACAATGACACTGCTTGGGTATCACCTGTCAGTGATGTTACAGGGAGAGACACTGGGCATAGGGAGGGACTCGGGTAATACCAGTCAGTGAAAGAATAGGGTGGACTCTATGGGTAAAGGGATTGTCGGTCGTGATCCGGGGAGAAATACTGAGTAAAGGGAGGGACTCTGTGGATTAGTGCACATAAGTGTTGGTATAGGAAGAGACTGTGTGGGTATAGGACAGGATTCTGCTGGTATCGGACAGGACTATTGGTATAGGAAGAGGCACTCTTGGTATAGGACAGGACTCTGTCGCTAAGTGCCAGTCAGTGATGACCATTCCTCTGTATTTAGCTGTGTTCTACCTTGAATGCTTGATGCCTAAAATGGAAAGTGTTCAATTACCTCGTACTAACGCCCCTCACCCTGATGAGTGCAAACATCATAACAGGGTAGGCAGGTTATCCGTATGTACTATGACCTTGGTCATTGTATGGCCAGGAGTGCCTGGTGATCTCACTGAATGAATTGCGTTCCCAGTTTCAGGACTGCCTTTTTCGAATGTTTGTAAATGTAACCACACGATAGTCCTGAGGTGTTTGGTTGTGTTTCCACAGAAGGAGTTTGTGAGGCAGGTACAAAGCAGTCGGGTTCTGATGGTGCTGTCACAAGCATGGATTGAAGAACTTTACCATCAGGTGCTTGACAGGAACCTGCTGGGAGAAGCTGGATATTGGGGAACAACAGAGGAGCACAGTCGGCCCGTCATCATCATGTTAACTGGTGAGTCATCCATCTATCGATCTTAGTTTTACGGAGAGGGAGAATGACACACTGAGAATGCGCCTTTATTTCTAACTTTACACACCTTATAACAATGGAAAGTGTGAGGAAAAACTCTGGCCTCTTGTGCTTCCCCAAGCTCCATCGCTCCACCATTAGTGGACACGCTGCCTGTGTCTATGTTCTGAAATTCCCTCCCTAAACCTCTCTCTCCCTCTCTCCTCCTACCTCTTTGACCAAGCTTTTGGTCACCTGTTCTAATATCTCCTTATGTGTCAAATTCTGTTTGGTAAACACTCCTGTGAAGTGCTTTGGGGTGTTTTACTATGTTAAAAGTGCTCTATAACAATAACAATATGAAAGGCACAATTCAACATGGTGGCTCCTCATCAGAGCCCTTTCCTATCCTGAGTGGTGTGAAACAGGGCTGTGTTCTCGCACCCACACTTTTTGGGATTTTCTTCTCCCTGCTGCTTTCACATGCGTTCAAATCCTCTGAAGAAGGAATTTTCCTCCACACAAGATCAGGGGGCAGGTTGTTCAACCTTGCCCGTCTAAGAGCGAAGTCCAAAGTACGGAAAGTCCTCATCAGAGAACTCCTCTTTGCTGACGATGCTGCTTTAACATCTCACACTGAAGAATGCCTGCAGAGTCTCATCGACAGGTTTGCGTCTGCCTGCAATGAATTTGGCCTAACCATCAGCCTCAAGAAAACGAACATCATGGGGCAGGATGTCAGAAATGCTCCATCCATCAATATTGGCGACCACGCTCTGGAAGTGGTTCAAGAGTTCACCTACCTAGGCTCAACTATCACCAGTAACCTGTCTCTAGATGCAGAAATCAACAAGCGCATGGGTAAGGCTTCCACTGCTATGTTCAGACTGGCCAAGAGAGTGTGGGAAAATGGCGCACTGACACGGAACACAAAAGTCCGAGTGTATCAGGCCTGTGTCCTCAGTACCTTGCTCTACGGCAGCGAGGCCTGGACAACGTATGCCAGCCAAGAGCGACGTCTCAATTCATTCCATCTTCGCTGCCTTCGGAGAATACTTGGCATCAGGTGGCAGGACTATATCTCCAACACAGAAGTCCTTGAAGCGGCCAACATCCCCAGCTTATACACACTACTGAGTCAGCGGCGCTTGAGATGGCTTGGCCATGTGAGCCGCATGGAAGATGGCAGGATCCCCAAAGACACATTGTACAGCGAGCTCGCCACTGGTATCAGACCTACCGGCCGTCCATGTCTCCGTTATAAAGACGTCTGCAAACGCGACATGAAATCGTGTGACATTGATCACAAGTCGTGGGAGTCAGTTGCCAGCATTCGCCAGAGCTGGCGGGCAGCCATAAAGACAGGGCTAAATTGTGGCGAGTCGAAGAGACTTAGTAGTTGGCAGGAAAAAAGACAGAGGCGCAAGGGGAGAGCCAACTGTGCAACAGCCCCAACAAACAAATTTCTCTGCAGCACCTGTGGAAGAGCCTGTCACTCCAGAATTGGCCTTTATAGCCACTCCAGGCGCTGCTTCACAAACCACTGACCACCTCCAGGCGCGTATCCATTGTCTCTCGAGATAAGGAGGCCCAAAAAGATAAGTGCAAGTTGTCATTGCTTTAGGTGGGCAGTTTTGAGAAGGAAATTGAAATCGGGTTCTGCATTATAGAAACAAATTTGTAGATCTCCCTTGGCATTGCTCTGCTGTTTCAGAGGATACAGTGGTACAGGGTACAGCTACAGCTCCATCTAATGGCAGCAGCACTGGGTTCTGTTTACATAGGAAATGCCCATTATAATTTTTGTCACATCATTATTTTCAATGTTAAATATTGTCATGAAATGCAGAGCCAAACATTGTGACAACAGGAAGTGAAGTTTGTGGACAGATTGTGTGCAAGTTCCCCAGAATTTTATATAATTGTGTTAGTGTATTGTTTGCACATCTCCTTGATTTCAGCAATCCTTCAGTGATGAGCAGTCTAGGACTGACGTCACATTTACATGATGTCACTCTAGAACAACAGACATGAAGTTCAATTTCGTCTAGCAATTCTTTTCTAGAAAATAGAAAGAGGTAACCTGAATGTTTCCGGGAAGAAACAAATACAGGCCTCAACAACTTTACACTTCCGTAGTTCCAGAAACATAGAATCAAAGAAAGGTTAGGCACAGAAAGAGGCCACTTGGTGCATTGTGGCTGTGCCAGCTGAAAAACGATCCACCCATTCTAATCCTACCTTCCAGCATTTGGTCAGTAGCCCTGCAGATTACATCACTTGAGGTGCATATCCAGACTCCTCAATTACCCTTTCAGGCAGTGAGTTCCAGACCCCCACCACCCTCTGGGTGAAAAAGCTTTTCCTCATCTCCCCTCTAATTTTCCTATCAATCACTTTAAATCTATGCCCCCTAGTCACTGACCTCTCTGTTAAGGTGAATAGACCCTTCACCTCCACTCTATCCAGGCCCCTCAAAATTTTGGACATTTCAATCAGATCTCCCCTCGGCCTTCTCTGTTCCAAAGAGAACAACCCCAGCCTATCCATATTACCTCATAGCTGCATTTTTACAGTCCTGACAACCTCGTAAATCTCCTCAGTATCCTCTCTAGTGTAATTACATCCTTTCTGTAATGAGGTGACCAGATCTGCGCACAGTACTCAAGTTGTGGCCTAACCAATGAGTTATACAGTTCCAGCATAACCTCCCTGCTCTTATATTCTATACCTCAGCCAATAAATGAAACAGCCTCAGATAAAGATAATGAATTCCATCCTTTAACTCTGTTTCCAAGATAACATGGAGACTAGAGTTAAGATTGACCAGGCAAAGCTGTTTAAAAATGTGAAAATGCTGAAACAAAAAAGCCAACAACTAACAAATAGTCTCCCCTGACTCTGGTCTCTTGTACACATCCTCCTGCATCACTCACCACCCCACCCTCCCGCTTCTCCCCACCTTTGATGCCTTCAGCAGGAGAAATCTCACAACCCGGAACACCCTCCCTAATCTTCCCAATCGTCTTCTCCTCCTTGAGGAACCTCCTTAAAATCCACCTCTTTGACCAAGCTTATGGTCATCCCTCCTAATCACTTCCTCTTTAGTGCAGCGCCTGGCTCCTTGACTCCTTTGGGAAGCACCTTGAGTTTTTTTTTTACATTAAATGGCTGCACCACTATTTCCAGCCAGAATGGAGATGATTGGGTAATTCCCCTGTCAATCATGCCTGGTGACCGCACTGTTGTAAGCGACCGGGATTGATTTTATCCATATAATTTGTGTTATGTAACTATCCTCCACGCTGAATTTTGTAGGAGAAATTATCCTGCTTTTATTGGGAGGCGTTGCTGTAGTTTCGGTCATGAGTTCTGTTTACTGTAGTTCATAGAGACTTTTGAACTAGTCTCTAGACTGTTTGCTGTATTGCACTGTTTGAATAGACTCTGCGGTAAAATAGACTGTTTGCCGTGAGTCCTGCCATAAGTTGTGCCCCATCTCCAACTGATTGGCTGACACAGTGCATTAAACATGCTATAGAGTGCTCTATATTTGGATTGTGTTTTGTTTGCAGATATGGATGGACTGGGAAGCAGTGCGGTAGGAGGACAGATGGTCAGTACTGCATCGGAACAATCTCCTCTAGCTCAGGAAAAGAACACACCCGATTCTGTGACTGCAGGTAATGTCTAGTAGCCACATTGCACTCAAGAGTCAGTTAGCATTCTAGCTCTTCCAAGGGTTGCCAGATATGCTTCGCGGCCAATCCACAAGGCAGATACCAGGTTTGAGCTACCGGTTGATGCTGGGTTTGTTCAGACTTTACTAGTTGGTGGGATGAGAGAAGCTGAGGTTTTTCTCCTTAGAGCAGAGAAGGTTAAGGGGAGATTTAATAGAGATGTTCAAAATCATGAAGGGTTTTGGTAGAGTAAATAGAGAGAAACAATTTCCAGTGACAGAAGGGTCAGTAACCAGAGGGCAAAGATTGATGGTAATTGACAAAAGAACCAGAGGGGAGATGAGGAGGATTATTTTTATGCGAGTTGTGATTTGAAATGCACCGCTAAAAAGGCAGGTGGAAACAGATTTAGTAGCAACTTTCAGAAGGGAATTGAATGAATAGTTGAAGGGGAAAAATTTGCAGGGCTATGAGGAAAGAGTGGGGGAGCGACAAGCTCTTTCAAAGGGCTAGCACAGGTGCAATGGGCCAAATGGCCTCCATTTGTGCTGTATGATTCTGTGATTCTAGGGATGTTACAATTGGGTCTCGGCACCCCTGGAGACTTAGAGAGGGCGAGCTACACAGGGAATCAAGCAGGATTTCTGCTCCAGATCACCGTCTAATTAATTCTGTTAGAAGATTGGCGTGTGCGATCGTCAGTTGAGGGTACGTTCAGATTTATTCTTACAGTTTGAAGCCTTGTAATTGGGTTGCGATCCATATATCATAGCACTGGAGGAGAATGCCTTAGTTCAGGTGAGAAAGACCAGAGGGGAAATATTGGCGGACAGAAATTGTTATGAGAGTTATCACCAGGTAGATCAGAAACATATGGATATTGTTCAGTATAATATTGAGTATCTGCTGTTGCTGGGGTGTCCAAGCTCTGTCTTCAAAGGACAGTGTACCATGGAGCCTCAGGAATCACATATAAGGGATAATTTTAACCTTACCTGCCCAGAGGAAGACTAACAGAATCAGATTCCCGCCCGAATTTATTCTCGATTAAATCTAATTGAAAATAAAAAGAGGCTTGGTGTAAATCAGGAGTGTTGTAAATCAAGCAGGGTGTAAATTGGGCAAGTGAGAATCAGGAGGGGTGTAAATTGAGCGGGGATTTAAAATCGGGTGGGGTGTAAAAACAGGATAGTAACAGAATATGATGCTGCCACCCGTACAATGTACTTACAGAAATGTGTCTGAGATTGGTTGCATTGAATTAAACTTTTTAATAATAGACCAAAAGAAAGTGGGCAAATTTAGATGGAAGACAGAAGGTTTATTTTTTAACAAGTATTTTTTTGCCGAGCGTTTTGCTTATTTTTCACTGGAATGTAGGCTGCGTGGCTGTGGAAAATATATCAGCAGAATAAGACAGTACACCACTTAAAATGCCCACGCTTAACAGGGGCAGTCGCTTATATCTCCCAAAAAAGAAATGACCATTAACAATTTGGATTGACGTCAATTTGAAAGTTGCCTGGTTATCGTGTCTTAAGTGCTTTGTGTACATGGGGTAGAAACAACTATATTTACTCACCAGTTTGCACCTTATTAAGGTTTGCTAAATGCACGAGCAAACTTAAGTAAATAACACCTTGTTAATGGTTAATGAGTTTTTGTGCACTTAAGGCCGGTAATCCCTTTGAAGTGGTATAGAGTTACAGGTGGCACTCACCGGAGTTTAAGTAAAGCTGAAGCTCAGCGTGGAGCTGGAAATAACTGGACAAAAAGGAACATTCTAGTTATATAGTTGAGTGCTGTAATGGTGCTGCCTTGTTCTACCACCCAGCGTATATATCGGGCAAATGATGGTCGCGCGAACACTCCCATGTGTGGGAACTGTCCTGTTATATAGACACAGGTAAAGATGAGGGGTCCATTATGCAGGATACCACAGAGATTGAAAAGGGTAAGAGAGATGGTGAGATAAATCTCAAGAATTAGTTAAGGGACACCAAATTGGGGTTTCAAAAGAAAGGACAGACTGAAGGATGCAAGGGAAGTAAGAGAGGGCTCACTGCCTGAAAGGGTGGTAGAGGCAGAAATCCCTCATTGTATTGGATATGCATTTGAAGTGCTGTAATTTACAGGGTTATTGACCAAGAGTTGGAAGGTGGGATTAGGCTGGATAATTCTTTTTTGGCCAGCATGGATATGATGGACTGAATGGTCCCCTTCTGTGCCGTAAATTTTTCTAAGTTTTCTATGTCTTGAGATTTTGGGACAGAGTGAGTTAGAATGGGGAGATGGTGCAAAGACTTCAATAAGCAGCATGGCACATATGGGAAAGACGATAATGGTGTGTCGCTGTCCTTGTAAGACCTTGATGAGACATTCAATGAACTGCGCTGAAATGGTTTTCCATTCCTGTTGTTTATTTTGCTATACCAGGTATGTGTTTCGCCCGGTTCATTCTGGTTGGCTGCTGGAAGAACCTGATTGACACACTCTCTACTCCCCTGACTGGCCGGGTGGCCGGCAGTTCCAAGGGGCTGGCATTCATACTGGGCACAGAGGGAATTAAGGAGCAGAACCAGAAGGAGAGAGATGCCATCTGCATGAGCCTGGATGGCCTTCGGAAAGCAGCTAGGCTCAGCTGTGCGCTAGGTATGCAGACACTGGTAATTTGTTGTTTAGGTGGCGGTGCTGTGTTGTCACTGCCTAAATCCCCCATCTAATCCACATCCTTGACAACACTTCCTGAAGTAAAGTAATTTAATCACTGCCAAGCTAGTAAAACTGAATTTTAAAAAAATGCTTTATTCATTCTCGGGTTGTGGCTGTCGCTGGCAAGGCCAACATTTATTGCCCATCCCTAATTGCCCTTGAGAAGGAGGTAATGCACCTTCTTCTTGAACTGCTGCAGTCCGTGTGGGGTAGGTACACCCACAGTGCTGTTAGGAAGGGAGTTCCAGGATTTTGACCCAGCGACAGTGAAGGAACGACGATATAGTTCCAAGTCAGGATGGTGTGTGGCTTGGAAGGGAACTTGCAGGTGGTGGTGTTCCCATGCATCTGCTGCCCTTGTCCTTCTAGGTGGTAGAGGTCACGGGTTTGGGAGGTGCTGCCAAGGAACCACCAGCTTCAAGAGAGCTGAAGAAATAAAATCCAGCCCTAAATATTGGCCTGTTTCTTCATTAAGGCCCAGAATTTCCTCAAACGATGTAACCATCGTTTGTCAATTTTCTGCCAATTTTGCCGTCAACTGAAATTTCCTGACAATTTCATTAGTAAATCATCGTGAACAATCAGGACTCTGAGGACCAATTTCAGATTTCCTGGACGTTTATCACGTTTCTGCTTAACATTTCTGCTTGTTGGAGCTTTCTGTGCACAAAGTGGCTGCCGCATTTCTGACATGACAACAGTGACTACACTTTAAAAGCACATCACTGACTGTGAAGTGTGTTGGGCATCGCGGGGTTGTGGAAGACGCTATATAAATGCACGTTTTCCCATTACCTTTTACCCGCACAGTGGAATAACCAAACTTTGCTCGATATCTAGGCTAGGCTCACACCTGAAAAGTGGCAACTTTGGTGGAACTGAACCCCAATAAGGAAATCGACGAAGAGAATTGGAAGTAAAAGAAAGGGCTTAAGCCAAGTAAACCAAATAACTCGTCAGTAAAAGTAGGAACAAGTGTGACTCGATGCACTATTACTACTCTTCCGCTAGATGTCATGGGTATATTTGTACCAGTTTCCTGTTAGATTTATGGAAGGAAAAGTAGAAAGGAGTGTTTGCATTTCTAAAGTACCTCATCCTGTCATTGAAACAGCTCAAATGCTTCACACACTTTTGGGTTGCGGTGACTGTTACAACGCAGTTTCGGCACAGAAACAGGCCATTCGGCCCATCTGCTCCATGCTGTTTATGTTCCACAAGAGCCTCTCCCCATCCTCCTTCATCTAATCCTATCAACATATTCTTTTATTCCTTTTTTCCCCTTCTGTATTTATCTAGCTTCCCCTAAAATGTATCTACACTATTAGCCTCAGCTACTTCTTATGGTAGTGAGCCCCACATTCTCACCAGTCTCTGAGTCAAGAGGTTTGTCCTGAATTCCCTATTGGATTTATTAGTGACTCATATTTATGGCCCCTAGTTCTGGTCTTACCCACAAGTGGAAACATCCTCTCCACATTGACCCTATAAAACTGTTCCATAATCTTAAAGACTGGTAACTTCTCAGTCTTCTCTTTTCTGGAGAAAGGAACCCCAGCCTGTTCAGTCTTTCCTGATAGGTGTAACCTCTCAGTTCTGGTATCATTCTAGTAAATCCTTCTTCCACCTCCTCCAGTTGCCCTATGTTCTTTTTAAAATACGGAGACCAGAACTGTTCACAGTACTCCAAGTGTGGTCTAACTTGAGTTCTACTCAAGTTTAGGATAACTTTATTGCTTTTCTACCCCTCTAGAAATGAACCCCAGTGCTTTGTTTGCTTTTTTCTTGCAGTCTTACTAACGTGTTGTTACGTAGACAAAAATAGCCAACTGCATCAAAAACATCCCACAAAACAGCAGATGGCCAATTGATCTGGTTTTATTTTTGATGGTATGAGTTAAGGGATTGGTTTTGGATAGGACAGCGGAGGAAAGGTTCCTGCTGTGCTTCAGTTAACATTGTGGGATCTTTAACATTTGCCTGAAGAGGCAGACGAGGTCTCGGTGAAATGAGTCATCCAACAAAGCAGTGCTCCATCAGTACTGACCTCCCTCAACCTATGTTATGTACTCAAGTCCCGAGGGATCATTTTGATTGTGTGATTGTGGGAAATGTGCAACAGTGAATTGGCAAGGCTTAAATGGAAATAAAAATGAGAAGAGCTGTAAAAGGGCACTGCTGACTCATTATCACGCATTTTACACTATCACACCAAGTCAAAATTAACCCTTTCTCCTGCCTTCCACACATCCCACCCAGTGTGGGCCTTGAATCCAAAACCTTCTAGCCCAGAAGCCAGCTTTTCATAGGCATTTAGGTGTAAAGTATCTCTCTAGCCCCTGCAAATGGATAGACTCTGTGGAGACAATATTCTGAGCACACATCTGTGATCTCCTAACCTATAAAAGTAGCAGGCGAGCTTCCTTATGGCTGGCAGCAAATTATCCCTCTTCTTTCATTAGAAGCAGATAAGTTAACATGGATCAGAGGTCGCTGGGTTTGAGGGTCAGTGTGACTCCAGACTCCAGTTCTGAATACGTCACTGCATTTACTGCAGGATTGGATCTGTAACCAGATACAACACATCCCTCTGGTGCTCCTCACGTAGAGAGCAACAGCTCAGAATGGAAACAGAGCAAGAAGGAGAAGTGTTGGGCTGGAGGGACAGAAGTATCATCAGCGGGAATGGTCTTCAGGATCATTGGCGTTTGCAGCACAGATGGCAACTGTTTGGTCCATTGCAATCTCTTGACTCTGTTATAACAATCCAAAACTGCTCCCACTGCATTGCTGTATCCCCACAGCCCTGTACCTTTTGCCTATCCCGTTCCAAAGGTGTGAGTGATTTGCCAAGGAACAGATGTTAAGGGAAGGGGGTGAAGATGTGTTCCCCAGGATGGCGCACAGCGTTCAATATTGGAGCAGTGAGATTGGGGGGGGTGGGGGGGGGATGGTGGGGAATGAGGAAGAGGCAAGTGTTGGAGGAGCAGTGGGTGGATACAATGGGTAATTGTGGTGGAGAAGAGCAGAGAGACAATCTGCGTGAGGACCTGGAAGGGACCTTGAGTATTTCTGCAGTGAGAAGTAAAGCTATTTCATTTGTTGTCCAATGTCGAGTTGACCTCATAAATTTTCAACTAATCAGTCAGCGATGGAAAACTGGTTTGAATTACTCACTGCTTGGCAAACCGCAACTTTGTTACCCCACAGTTAACGCTTTCCTTTATCCAAAGATTACACTTTAACCAGAGAGAACAAATGCTTCACAAGGGGAATAATGTCCAGGGGTGAGGGAGCCAGTAACAAAGGGAACAGCTGAAAAAGGCCAGGAGATGGCAAGAAAGCAAACAGAGAAAACAGAATGCACTGGAGATGGAGGAATATATTATGACGAGCAGATCTCCCGTGGCATTGCTCATATCAGTGGTAGAAGAATAGCATAACAATGCCATCTGGTGGTGACAGCCTGCAATACGAGTGTCACACAGGCCTCTTTACATGATGTTTCCAACGTTAAACAATGGCATAAAGTAACAAGACCAAAAATCATCACAACAGGAAGTGACCTTTCTGGACAGGAAATATGTACCCATGCAAGAGTTTTAATATTATATATAGATAACAATTTAAAGAAAGACTTGCATTTATATAGCATCTTTCGTGACCACAGGACGTCCCAAAGGGTTTTACAACCACTTTTCAAATGTAATCACTGTTGAAATGTAGGAAACGTGGCAACCAATTTGTGCACAGCAAGCTCCCACAAGCAGCAACAAAATAATTGGGCAGGTTAACTTCCCTGCTCTTCTTCAAAATAGTTCTATGGGATCTTATACATCCATTTGAGAGGACAGATGAGGCCTTGTTTAATATTTCATCTGAAAGGTGGTACCTCTGACAGTGCAGCACACCCTCCATACTGTGCTGGAGTGTCAGCCTGACTCAGAGGTGAGAGTGCTACCCACTGAGCCATGGCTGACCTCTATATATCACCTATATCACAGCAATGTCATATCAAAATGTCAAAGGGATTCACATAGTCCCATTATTTGTGAGGTTTAGTGACTGGTTTGTAGGCAAAAATACTGATGTGAACTTCCCCAAATGGATCAGTGGCTTCACCCAGTGAATAACTGAGCCACTCAGTTTCAGGTTGAATTCCCAGTATAGAGTGATTTAGCTGCTCTCAGACTGAGCGGCCCTGGGTCAGGGAAGCTGTTCCTAATCGCTCTCTGGGATACCTCTACTGCGACTGGGATTGCCAATCTTTTCAACTTGTTCATGTCAAATCTCAGGGCCTGCAATTCGCAGAGGATACAGATGCGTGCTCCAGATAGTAAAGCCTTGCGGCAGATAGAGTGCAAAGGATTGTGGGCATTGTAGCCGCCATTATAGACTGAGTGTTGTGATGATTGCCATGTCAGGTGATCAATGGTGGGAGCATGGGGGCGGGAAGGTTGGAGGTCAGGTGACAAACTCTCCCAGAATACAGTCCGCAGTTGGCAACCATAGCTGGGACTGCAGCTTGGGGTGTGTTAAACGATTGGGGCTCGGTTGTGATGCTGGCCTCAATCAGGTGGGCCTCAAGTGACTCGCTGTCAAGAATCACACATGAACCTTGTGATGCCATGGTGACAGGCAGCAATGGGAACATACGCCAGCAAAGAGCATTCCTGTCAGGAGAGTGCGAGGGAATTGCTTAGATTGAAATTTGTAGAATTCCCCGCCAACACATGCACGCACGTATACACACACACATACACACATTGATCTGAATCATAGGCTGGTAAGGTGCTTTGTCTATCAGTGTTGAAAGAGCTGGCTGTCTCTTGGACCTGGCTAATTAGAAAACTAACAATTCCACTTTCTGGGACTGAATCCACTTGTTTTCGTTCTCTGGTCTAGAGATCAGCAGGGTAGCTTTATAATCCCTGTGTGAAAGATATGTATGTATGAGAGGTTTAGTTTTTCAATAACTAACCAGGCTAAGATGAACAATGAGTACAAAATACACAGACATACACACACTACACAAACAATGACCTTTGGACAGTTTCATGGTGAATTAAGTTACTGAACTTTGAACTTTCTTTTGCAGGTGTTGCGGCCAATTGTGCCTCAGCCCTTGCACAGATGTCAGCGGCATCCTGTGTTCAGGATGAGAAGGAGGACAAAGAAATTCCTGAGACCACTGACCCCATAGCACAAGGTACTGAAAGCCCACTCATTATAGGAACATAAGAGCAGGAGTAGACCATTTACCCCCTCAAGCCTGTTCTGCCATTCTGTGAGATCATGGCTGATCTGTGACCTAACTCCATATATCTTTGTCCCATATCCCGTAATATATTTGGTTATCAAAAATCTTGTACAAGAGAGTTCCAAATTTCTACCACCCTTTGTGTGTAGAAGTGTTTCCTAATTTCACTCCTGAAAGGTCTGGCTCTAATTTTTAGACTATTCCCCCTATTCCTAGACTCCCCAACCAGGGGAAATAGTTTCTCTCTATCTACCCTTTCTGCTCCTCTTAATACATTGAATATGTCGATCAAATCACCCCTTAACCTTCTAGATTCCAGGGAATACAATCCTAGTTTGTGTCATCTCGCCTCCTAATTTAACCCTTGGAGTCCAGCTATCATTCTGGTAAATGTATGCTGCACTCCCTCCAAGGCCAATACCTCCTTCCTAAGGTGTGGTGCACAGGACTGAACACAGTAACTCCAGGTGTAGTCTAACCAGGGCTTTGCATTGCTGAAGCATGACTTCTACCCCCTTGTATTCTATTCCTCAAGATGCAAAGACCAGCATTCCATTCGCCGTTTTTGATTATTTTTTGTACTTGTCCACAACATTTTAATGATCTGTGTACATGGACCGCCCCCAAGTCTCTTTGGATCTCCACTGTTACTAGCTTTTCACCATTTAGAAAGTACTCTGTTTTATCCTTCTTGCTGGATGATACCAGAGAAACAGCACAGAGTATTGAGAACCCTATCATTCTGGGTCTTCGGAGGTACTGGCATGTGTTGGGAGTGGGAGGGTGAATTAACTGATGGTGTGGCCTAGACCCTTTGTAATTTTTTTTGTGTCCCTGCAGTGAAACAAAAAGTGGAGCAGAAGCTGGAGCAGATTGGGCGGCCGCAGGGTGTTCAGCTGCACACGGCCCACGTTCTGTGCATGGACGCTATCCTCAGCGTGGGGCTGGAGATGGGCAGTCACAATGCAGACTGCTGGCAGCATGTCTTCAGGTAGGTTCAGGCACGTGAACCCAGTGCAATCCTCATAGTGGTGCAGGATTCTTTGGGATTCATTGGAAAACCTTAGTGAAGAGTCATTGCCCATAGTGCAGATCTTAGGTTAATAAAAAAAGAGTAGCAGACAAGATAAGTGAGGCCCGGAAGTGACAATTAGATGGGACTGGACTTAGACTTTGGGAAGTGGGGGGGAATTTTCCTCTGCTATCTCACTGGGGCCATGGCAGAAAACATTGTAGATTCGAGATGTGCAGCCTGCTGTGGGCTTGCCATCTTTCCGGGATTTTCCTCGCCCTGACCCCGACCGGACTGCCTTTGTCCATTCCTTCCCTGCTCACTAAATGCCATTGGAGCAAGGGTTCGGGGAGGGCCAGGGCCTAGGCCCCAGTGAGTTCCCATCTCTTCCACACCAGCTACTGCTGCTTTCCTGGGTCACCGTGTGGAAGATGTTGGTAGGACCCAGGGATCCAAGGCATCAGCCCAGAGCTGCCCCAGTGGAGGGAGCAGGCCTTGTCACAATGACCTCATCCTTTAGTTGGCCCCAGGCCTTGTGCTGAAAGCCCCAATCTGGGCGGAGGTCTTCAGTTGGAGCCTTCTGATCTACGATGGTGCTGAAAGTCGAGCTTTGCTGCAGCACCGAGTCTCCTTGGTTTCTCTGGCGGGCCCATCTATATCCTCACTGTTCAAATCCATTCATTTATTTACTGTAGTGCCAGTGCTAATCAAAACCACTTTGCAGCAAAACCCAGGTCTGAAGATGAAAGGTCACATTCCGATTTTTTACTATCACCATAAGTCACGAGTGGCAACTGTAAAATAACAAAGTCGTGTACATGTGACTAAGTAACGGGGAATGGACTGAAACGGTTCCTGTGTCTCTGCAGAGTGTGCGAATATATCAGCACGTTGGAGCACAGTCACTTCACTGACGGAGGCTCGCAGCCTCCCATCGCCATCACACAGGCCCAAAAGGCGCCAAGCTCCCTACAACCGGCAGACACAGCCCTCAACTCCACCAAGAACCTGAGCCCCGAGCTGGACACAAATATCGGCAAACCCGTCATTCAGTCTGTCACCATTCAGGAGCTGATCAAGGAGAACTGCAAGGGAAAGGCGTTTGACTTCCGAGGAGGAGGCGTGCTGAGTGGGAGCAATGCGGCCAGGGCTGTCTGCACACTTTCCACAATGGCTGACAAGTAAGTAAGGAACCTTAAACTGTGGGCCTCATGCACCAGAAAGAGTTGAGGCACCTTTCCTAAAATTTCTATGAGTAAGGATCCAAAAAAGGTCGAAGATATCAATAAATGCAGCACAGCCCATTACCATAAATGTAATATAGTCACTAATAAATCCAATCGGAAATTCAGGAGAAACTTCTTTACCCAGAGAGTGGTGATGAAGTGGAACTCACTATCATGAGGAGTAATTGAGGCACCTAGAATAGATGCATTTAAGGGGAAGCTAGATAAACACAGGAGGGTGAAAATAATAGATATGTTGATAGGGTGGAATGAAGAAGGGTGGGAGGAGGGTCATATGGAGCATAAACACTAGCATGAGCCTAATGGGCTGAATGGCCTCTTTCTGTTCTGTAAATACTTTATAACTTCGTGATACTCTGACATTTGGAGAATTATTAAAAAGTAATTAAATAGTTTCCTTTCTGTTCAAGCTTTCTCAAAGGTAATTGGGTTAGAAATTAATTAATGTTGTGTGCATCAACCTGGTGGGCGATTTATGCTAAATACTCTATTTTTGAGGTCTGCAATTTAGTTACAACAACAGCTTTCATTTATATAGTGCATATAGTGTAGAAAAATATCACAAGTGGCTTCACAGGGGTATAATCAGACAATATTGGACACCGAGCCAATAAAGAGACACAAGGACAGGTGTCTGAATGCTTGGTCAAAGAGGTAGGTTACCTCTAGACATGACTATTCCAACACACTCCAGGCTGGCCTCCCACTTTCTACCCTCCATAAACTTGAGGTCATCTAAAACTCTGCTGTCCATGTCCTTACTCGCACCAAGTCCCGCTCATCCCATCACTTCTGTGCTCCCTGACCTACATTGGCTCCTGATTAAGCAACACCACAATGTTAAAATCCTCATTCTTGTTTTCAGATCCCTCCATGGCCTCACCCCTCCCTATCTCTGTAATCTCCTCCAGCCCCACAACCCTCCAAGATTTTTTTTATTCGTTCATGGGATGTGGACATCGCTGGCTAGGTCACCATTTATTGCCCATCCCTAATTGTCCTTGAGAAGGTGGTGGTGAGCTGCCTTCTTGAACTGTTGCAGTCCTTGGAGTATAGATATACTCGCAGTGCTGTTAGGAAGGGAATTACAGGATTTTGACCCAGTGATAGTGAAGGAACGGCGATATAGTTCCAAGTCAGGATGGTGTGTGGCTTGGAGGGGATCTTGCAGGTGGTGGTGTTCCCATGCGTCTGCTGCCCTTGTTCTTCTAGGTGGTAGAGGCCATGGGTTTGGAAGGTGCTGTCGAAGGAGTCTTGGTGAGTTGCTGCAGTGCATCTTGTCGATGGTACACACTGCTGCCATTGTGCGTCGGTGGTGAAGGGAGTGAATGTTGAAGGTTGTGGATGGGGTGCCAATCAAGCGGGCTGCTTTGTCCTGGTTAGTGTCAAGCTTCTTGAGTGTTGTTGGAGCTGGACCAATCCAGGCAAGTGGAGATTATTCCATCACACTCCTGACTTGTGCCTTGTAGATGGCGGACAGGCATGGGAGAGTCAGGAGGTGAGTTAATTGTCGCAGAATTCCCAGTCTGTGACCTGCTCGTGTAGCCACAGTATTTATGTGTCTGGTCCAGTTCAATTTCTGGTCAATGGTGATCCCCAGGATGTAACTGAACATCAAGGGGAGATGGTTAGATTATCTCTTGTTTGAGATGGTTATTGCCTGGCACTTGTGTGGTGCGAATGTTATTTGCCATGGATGTTGTCCAGGTCTTGCTGCATATGGACATGGGCTGTTCAGTATCTGAGGAGTCGCAAATGGTGCTGAACGTTGTGCAATCATCAGCCAACATCCCCACTTTTGACCTTATGATGGAGGGAAGGTCATTGATGAAGCAACTGAAGATGGTTGGGCCGAGGACACTACCCTGCGGAACTCCTGCAGTGATGCCCTGGAACTGTGATGATTGACCTCCAACAACCACAGCCATCTTCCTTTGTGCTAGGTATGACTCCAACCAGTCAAGAGTTTTCTCCCTGATTCCCATTGACTCCAGTTTTGCTAGGGATCCTTGATGCCATACTCGGTCAAATGCTGCCTTGATGTCAAGTGCAGTCACTCTCGCCTCACCTCTGGAGATCAGCTCTTTTGTCCATGTTTGAGCCAAGGCTCTAATGAGGTTAGGAGCTGAGTGGCCCTGGCGGAACCCAAACTGAGTATCACTGAGCAGGTTATTGCTGTGCAAGTAATGCTTGATGGCACTGTCAATGACACCTTCCATCACTTTGCTGATGATTGAGAGTAGACTGATCGGATGGTAATTGGCCGGGTTGGATTTGTCCTTTTTGTGCACAGCACATACTTGGGCAATTTTCCACATTGCTGGGTAGATGCCAGTGTTGTACCTGTACTGAAACCTCTTGGCAAGAGACACGGCTAGTTCTGGAGCACAAGTCTTCGGTACAATTGCTAGAATGCTGTCAGGGCCCATAGCCTTTGCCGTATCCAGTGCCTTCAGCCCTTTGTTGAGATCATGTGGAGTGAATTGGATTGGCTGAAGTCTGGCATCTGTGATGCTGGGGACCTCAGGAGGAGGCTGAGATGGATCATCCACACGGCACTTCTGGCTGAAGGTGGATGCTTCAGCCATGTCTTTTGCACTGATGTGCTGGGCTCCCCATTATTGAGGGTGGGGATATTTGTCGAGCCTCCCTCTCCTGTTAGTTGTTTAATTGTCCACCAGCATTCACAACTGGATGTGGCAGGACTGCAGAGCTTAGATCTGATCCGTTGGTTATGGGATCACTTAGCCATGTCTATCGCATGCTGCTTCCGCTGTTTGGCATGCAAGTCGTCCTAAGATGTAGCTTCACCTGGCTGACACCTCATTTTTAGTGATACCTGGTGCTGCTCTTGGCATGTCCTCCTGCACTCTTCATTGAACCAGGGTTGATCCCCTGACTTGATGGTAATGGCAGAGTCGGGAATATGCCGGGCCATGAGGTTACAGATTGTGGTTGAATACAATTCTGCTGCTACTGATGGCCCACAGCACCTCATGGATGCCCAGTTTTGAATTGCTAGATCTGTTTGAAATCTATCCCATTTAGCACAATGGTGGTGCCACACAACACGATGGTGGGTATCCTCAATGTGAAAATGGTCTCCACAAGGACTGTGCAGTGCTCACTCCTACCAATACTGTCATGGACAGATACATCTGCGACAGATAGATTGGTGAAGACAAGGTCATGAAGGTTTTTCCTTCTTATTGGTTCCCTCACCTCCTGCCGCAGACCCAGACTAGCAGCTATGTCCTTTAGGACTCGGCCAGCTCGGTCAGTAGTGGTGCTAACAAGCCGCTCTTCGTGATGGACATTGAAGTCCCCCATCCAGAATACATTTTCTGTCCTTGCTACCCTAAGTGCGTCTTCCAATTGGTGTTCAACGTGCCGAAGCATTGATTCATCAGCCGGGGGGGCCTTGGGTAGTAATCAGCAAGAGGTTTCCTTGTCCATGTTTGACCTGATGCCATGACACTTCATGGGGTCCGGAGTCAATGTTGAGCACTCCCAGGGCAATTCCTTTCTGACTGTATTACCACTGTGCAGCCACCGATGGTGGGTCTGTCCTGCCGGTGGGACAGGACGTACCCGAGGATGGTGATGGCAGTGTCTGGGACATTGTCTTTAAGGTATGAATCCATGTGTATGATGATGTCAGGCTGTTGCTTGACTAATCTGTGGGACAGCTCTCTCAATTTTGGCACAAGCCCCTATATATTAGTAAGGAGGACTTTGCAGGGTTGACAGGGCTGGGTTTGCTGTTGTCGTTTCAGGTGCCTAGGTCGATGCTGGGTGGTCCATCCAGTTTCATTCCTTTTTATTCACTTTGTAGCAGTTTAATACAACTGAGTGGCCATTTCAGAGGGCATTTAAGAGTCAACCACATTGCTGTGGGTCTGGAGTCACATGTAGGCTAGACCAGGTAAGGACAGCAGATTTCCTTCCCTAAAGGACATTAGTGAACCAGATGTGTTTTTACAATAATCAACAATGGTTTCATGGTCACCATTAGACTAGCTTTTTATTTCCAGATTTTTTTAATTGAATTCAAATTTCACCATGTGCGTTGGTGGGATTCAAACCCATGTTCCCAGAGCATTAGCCTGGGTATATGGATTACTAGTCCAGTGACGTTACAAGATATTTCCTCCAAGATATCTGCGCTCCTCTAACTCTGGGCACTTGAGCAACTCCGATTTTAATCACTCCACCGTTGATGGCTGTGCCTTCAGCTACCAAGGCCCGAAGCTCTGGCATTTCCTCTCTGAACCTCTCCGACACTCTATCTGCCTTTCCTCCTTTAAGACACTCCTTAAAATCTACCTCTTTGACCAAGCATTTAGTCATCTGTCTTAATATCTCCTCATTTGGCTCCTTGTCATATTTTGCTTTATAACACTCCTGTGAAGTGCCTTGGGATGTTTTATTAAGTTAAAGACGCTATATAAATACAAGTGAATGCAGTGGATGTTGTCTGTATGGATTTTAAGAAAGCGTTTGACAAAGTACCACAAATCTCAGAATTGTTACAGTGCAGAAGGAGGCCATTCGGCCCATCATGTCCGCACTGGCTCTCTGAAAGAGCAACTCCCTTAGTTCCATTCCCCCGCCTTCTCCCCATATCCCTGCACATTCTTCCTTTTCATATAACTGTCTAATTCCCTTTTGAATGCTTCAATTGAACCTGCCTTCACCACGTTCTCAGGCAGCACATTCCAGACCTTAACCACTCGCTGCGTGAAAATGTTTTTCCTCACGTCACTTTTACTTCTCTTACCAAATACTTTAAATCTGTGCCCTCTCGTTCTCGATCCTTTCATGAGTGGGAACAGTTTCTCTCTATCTGCTCTACCCAGACCCCTCATGATTTTGAATACCTCTATCAAATCACCTCTCAGCCTTCTCTTCTCCAAGGAAAGCTGTCCTAATTTCTCCATTCTATCTTCATAACTGAAATTCCTCATCCCTGGAATCATTCTCGTGAATCCTTTCTGTACTCTCTCCAATGCCCTCACGTCTTTCCTCAAGTGCGGTATCCAGATTTGGATGCAATACTCCAGCTGAGGCTGAACTAGTGTCTTATACAAGTTCGACATAACTTTCTTGCTTTTGTACTCTAAGAGTCGTTAACAAGATTGAGGCTCATGGAATAGGAGGGTCAGTGTCAGCTTGGATAAAAAAATTAGCTTAAGGACAGAAAACAGTGAGACAAGGTAAATGGTTATTTTTCAGACTGGAAGATAGTAGAGAATAGTGTTCCCCAAGGGTCCGTGCTAGGACCACTGCCTTTTTGATCTTGGAATGCAGGGAAAAATTTCAAAATTTGCCAATGTTACCAAACTTGGAGGTGTGGCAGACAGTGAGGATGATACCAACTGCAACAGGACATAAATAGGCTAGCAAAATGGACAGACAAGTGGCAGATGGAAGTTAATACAGAGAAGTGTGACGTGATGCATTTTGGCAGAAGGAATCGGGTGACGAAATATAGATTAATGACACAGTTCTAAAGAGTGTGCAGGGACAGAGGGACCTGGGGGTACCTGTGCATTGATCTTTGAAGGTGGCAGGACATATTGAGAGAATGGTTAGTAAAGCATATGGGATCTTGAGCTTCATTAATAGGGGCATTGAGTACAAAAGCAGGGAAGTTATGCCGAACTTTTTATAAAGCTCTGGTTAGGCCCCAACTGGAGTATTGCATCCAGTTCTGGTCACAATACTCTAGGAAAGACGCGAGGGTCCTTGAGAGGGTGCAGAGGAGATTTACCAGAATGATTTCAGAGATGGGGGATTTTAGTTACAAGGTTAGGTTGGAGAAGCTGGGGTTGTTCTCCTTAGAGCAAAGGAAATTGAGGGGAGTTTTGATAGAGGTGTACAAGATTCTGACAGTCTTGGATAAGTTAGACAAAGAAAAGCTGATACAAGGACTTAAGGTTTTGGGCAAAAGATACAGGTGGGATGTGAAGAAGAACTTTTTTTCACAGTGGGTGGTAATGACTTGGAACTCACTGCCCACGAGGGTGGTGCAAGTGGAGATGATCAATGATTTCAAAAGGAAATTGGATTGACACTTGAGGGAAATGAACTTTGAAGGCTACGGGGATTAAACAGGGGAATGGGACTGACTGGATTCCTCTACGGAGAGCCGGCGTGGACTCGATGGGCTGAATGGCCTCCTTCTGTGCCATAATGACTCTATGACTCTGTTGTAGATAAGGAGCATCTTAAAGATGGAGAGAGAGGTAGAAAGGTTTAGGGATGGAATTCCACAGGGTGGGACCGAGATGCTTGATGAAATGGTGGAGTGAAGGAGTGTGGGTGGTGATGCACAGAAGAAAGCAAGAGGATAATTACTGGCAAGTCCCACATGGAGAGACTTAAAATTAGAATGGGAGGGAATAAGTGACCAAGTCTGAGGCAGAAAGATTTTCCAGCAAGGAGTGGGAACGTTTTAAAGATAAAATATGGGTGTGAGAATTCCCAGCAAAATTGGAGCAGGACTGGTTTTACCACCTGAAGTACCTTTAAGCAAGATGAATACTAATTTATTCTCTTTCATTCTTTCCTTCTCATTTGCTTCTCTGTCACTCTTACTCTCTCCCCTCCTTCCCCCTTTCTCTCTCTGTCTCTTGCAGGTTATTTGAAGATGCTGCTGTAAAGCTGAATCTAAAAGCCCTGGTGGGATTTCTCAATCAGCTGCGTAGAGCATCACAGGCCCAGCTCTTTGACTCCATTACAGAGACTGTGGACTACTCACTAGCAATGCCAGGTAACATCTGCCAGCTCCTCTAACCCGTCTCCCGATGCTTAGGCAGCTGGGCTACCGGTTTGTACTTTAGCATCTGACGCAGCTTTTGGGCAACTGAGGAGGAGACAGAAATGTCGGCTCTTGTAAGCTCTCTGGGCCCATAGGAATTGCTAAATGTATAGAGACCGAGCTCCATTTAGTTTACCTTCTACCATCCTGCTAGTCACATGATACAATAATAATGCACTTGTTGACTAATCACAACAATCAATTTCTATCAACAGACCCAGACATGGCTGGGAATTTTATTCTGGTGGAAGGGGTCTCAAAGTCTGGAGAAACTGACGCCGAGATTCCTGCGGCGTCTCTTCTCTGGAAGGCCTGCGGAATATAGTGCCAATCAGGCACTTGAGTGGACAGCGGCTGGCCTTCCACAGGATCAAGGACCCCGTCCACAGGAGGACCCACCCTTGCAGAGCTGCCAGCCAATCCGAGGCTGGCAACTGCAGCACCACCGCGGAGGTGGTGGTGGCTGCTGCTGCTGCTGCAGGTGCACCCAGCAGAGGCCGAGGAGCGTCTCGGCAACCTGTCCTCAGGTAGGTCAGGGCAGGAGGGGTCTCACGGGGTGTGGGTTACGGGGGTGGGTAAGGGAGGAGGGGTCAGCAGCAGAGCAGGGGGATGGCCTTCAGTGGGATCTGCCCCCCCCCCCCCCACCCCCCTTCCCGATGCTGGGTCCCTCGTTCAGGCACTATGCCTTTTAACAAGGGACCCATTCACAGGCCTTCTGCCTAAATTTTGCTGGTGGCGGCAACAACCCCCTCCTCCTGCCACCATCCTATCCAATTTTAAGCTCCCCCCGCCTCCAAATCTGCTGCACCGGAGAGCATAAAATTCCGCCCCACACCCCCCCCAGCTCCCCCCGTGAGGTGAGGTGAAGAGCTTTGGGAACCATAGCTGCAAAGTCATCATCTTCCTCCCAGGCAGACTACACTCACCACAGGTCATGTCTCAAATTGCTCATGCACGGTATCCTAAAATGTTATTTTCCGAAATAAATCTTTCTAATTTGCATTTGAATGGGTCAATACTATCAGCTTCCACCATTTCCCAAGGGAGCCTGTTCCATAGATCAGCCACTTGCTCACTGAAATATTGTTGTGGTCTAGACGTGACTCCTCATATCCTCAGGCCAACTAGGGATGACTAATAAATTTTTCCTTGCCAGTATTGCCTATGTCCTAAGAAAAAGAATTACACTGACCACAAGTGCCCTGTGTCTGTCCCATTCACTCACATCAGTGTACCCTAAACTCACCAGGGGTCAGAGGTCAGCCAGCAGGAACCAGCTCTGTTGCCCCTGCAATAAAAGAGCCTACGCCTTCTTTGTGGACATGTCAGCCTGGGCTCAGTGGCTAGCCCTCTTGCCCATGAGTCAGAAGGTTGTGAGCTCACAGTCCGACTCCAGTGATTTGAGCGCAATTGTCCAGGCTGGCGCTTTAGTGCAGTACTGAGGGAGTGCTGCACTGTCAGAGGTGCTGTCTTTCAGTTGAGATGTTGAACTGAGGACCTGTCTGCCCTCTCAGGTGGGTATAAAAGAAGAGCAGGGGAGTTCTCCCTGGTGTCCTGCTGAATATTTATCCCTCAATCAACATCACTAATAAACAGATGATCTGGTCATTATCACATTGCCATTGGTGCTGTAAATTGGCTGCTGCTTTTCTGACATTACAACAGTGATAACACCTCAAAACATAATTCAATTGGCTGTAAATTTGGGACAACCCGAGGCGCTATATAAATGCAGTCTCTTTCTTATTCTCCTGGCTCTTCCTTCGGTACTGGCGGTTTGTCTGACAGAGGCTGTCATGGAGCAGACGTAGAGGCTGATCGCTTCTGCTGGTAAGTGTGTTTTTGATTCCTTCTGCTCTGATGCACAGGAGAGGCCAGGTCCACCCATGAGCGGCGGAGTGCTCTGCACCTTTTCCGACTCGGTGATGTGATGCTGCGAATTGTGCGGAGCCGATATCGTCCCCTGTTGCACCTGATGAAGACCTGGAGTGTGGTGGGTCCTCACTTAGCAGAGGTAAATGTACAGTTTTATGTTGTTATTTTCACTATTGGGATGTGGGCACCGCTGGCAGCTAGTGTTGTACTGAGGGAGCGCTGCAATGTTGGAGCTGTCATCTTTTAGATGAGATGTTAAACCGAGGCCCTGTCTGGCCTGTCAGGTGGGTGTAAAAGATCCCATGGCACTATGTTGAAGAAGAGCAGGGGAGTTCTCCCTGGTGTCTTAGTCAATATTTATCCCTCATCCAACATCACAAATAAACAGATGATCTAGTCATTACCACATTGTCTTTTGTTTGGGCTGCCACAAAGAACAAAGAACAAAGAAAATTACAGCACAGTAACAGGTCCTTCGGCCCTCCAAGCCTGCGCCGATCCAGATCCTAAATCTAAACCTATCGCCTATTTTTTTGCCACGTTTCCTACATTACAATATGATGACACCTCAAAGAGTATTTCATTGGCTGTAAAGTGCTTTGGAACGACCTGAGGTCATGAAAGGTGCCATATAAATGAGAATCTTGAACATCGTCTCGCCCTTTCCCGCAGTATTGGCAGTCTGTGTGAGGGGGTGATGTTGAGCCCCCTTGAACTGCTGCAGTCCGCGTGGTATAGGTACACCCACAGTGCTGTTAGGGAGGGAGGTCCGGGATTTTGACCCAACGACAGTGACGTATGTCAAAGTTGGGATGGTGTGTGACGTGGAGGGGGAGCTTGCTGCAGTGTGTCTTGTGGATAGTACACACTGCAGCGATAGTGCACCAGTTGTGAAATAATTCCATATTTAAAGTGATGGATGGGTTGTCGATGAAGCAGACCGCTCTGTTCTGAACGGCAACGAGCTTCTTGAGTGGCGTTGAGGCTGTGCTTATACAGGCAAGTGAAGAGTATTCTGTCACACTCCTGACTTGTGCCTTTCACATCAAATTCTTTCATGTCAGCCAAATACACATCAGTCAAGAGTATTCGCAAGTAGTACAAGATGAGGGTGATGAAATCCTTACTGAGCTGATATTTATTGTGTTTTTTAATGTGCTTTTCTCTGAATAACTGAATAAGTATTTCTGCTTTGCCCAGGCTGCCTGTCACAAGGAGAGGCACGTTTCCCAGAAGGCAGTTTCCTTCATCCATGATATTCTAACGGAAGTTCTAACAGACTGGAATGAACTGCCATATTTTCACTTCAACGAGGCCCTTTTCCGACCATTTGAGCACATCATGCAGTTAGAGCTTTGCGATGAAGATGTACAAGATCAGGTAGGGTACGATGTGAGATGCATCCAGTAAGCTTTAGTCACATTTCCCAACTTCTACTGCATCAGTGTTTATTCTGTTCCCCAGTTCGAGAGATTAAGGATGGCTGGTTCCAGGCCTTTGGTGGCTCTCCGGCCCCTGCTTATGTGATTTCCAGGCTTCTGATTACCATGACTCGGCCTCTCATTTTGTGACTCCCAGATTTCTGCCAGTGGTGATTTGCAGATCTCTACTTATGGTGACACTAACCCTCTGCTTTTTTTCCAAAATATACTTTATTCATAAAAATCTGTCACTAACCCTCTGCCTACAGTGACTCTAGGCCTCTACTTATGGTGATTCTAAATCACTGCCTATGGGGATCCTAGGCTTCTACTTACAGTCCTCTACTCATAGTGACACTAGCCCTCTGCCTATGGTAATTCCTAGGCTTCTGTCATTGGTGATTTCCAGCCCTCTGCTGGAATTCTAGGTGTAGTTCTAGTTACCTTCTAAAATGGATGCAGCAAAGATTGTTCAGACAAGAGCAGCCACGGTAAAACTGGGATCCGATGTGCGGAGTGATGTGGAGAGCTTGTCAGTAACTTGCTGATTGCAAAGAGGAAGTGACTTCCTGTAGCTCTGCATCTGTGTGTGAACCCTCTGTTCCTCCAACACCCGCCTACTTCTCATTCCCCACCCCCTCCACTCTGTCATTGGCAGGAAGTTCTCTATGTTAAGCTCCTGCCCTCTGGAACAACTTCTGTCAGCACCTAAGCCTTGCCACATCCCTCTTTTCCTTCAAAAGCCTCGTTAAGATCCTTCTTTCTCATTGAGCTTTTTCCTCCTCCTGACCCTCTTCATTCTCCTTTCCTGCTTGATGACCTCTCGCGATCCGCTAACTCTGTAATTAATGATCACTGTAGAAATTAATCATCACGATACTGGGGCTAAAAGGGTTAAATTACAAGGACAGGTTGCATGGAGTCGACTTACAATCACCTTGAGTGTAGAAGATTAAGGGGTGATCTAATTGTGGAACCAGTAAAAATAGACAGAACTTAGTTGAGAATGCGGGGCCAGTCACACAACAATACACAGTGTGTCGAGACATAGGGGGGTTGGGTAGAAAGGGGACCAGCACACAGATGGCCCAGAGGAATTGCAGACAGTCCAGAAAAACAGGCTGAAACATTAGCCACGATGCTAGCAGACCCAGTGTCCTTGCACAAACCAGATAAGGAGTTGCTATGGACATGAGATATGATTAGACCTAGGGTTAGACAATGGGAAAGTGTAAGAAATGAGAAGTGCTGACCAGGCTCTTACTAAACCAAATAAGGAACTATCATTGTCATTGTACAAGACCCCTATGAGTTAGTAAGAGGGGTGGGTCTTGGAAACAAGATTTAACCCATGAATGAATCTTGGGACGGCGCGAGAACCCGGGACCAACACTCGCAAGAGCAGCCGCAAGCCCGAGACTGATCACCTTGCGTCTTGACGGGTAGTATACTGTGCAAGTAGTGAGTGCTTGTACTTGATGATTTAATGTGTGAATAAAACGTTTGAGATCTCTTTCTCCTGTCTGCTGTTGTGAATTCTTTAGAGTAAGTGCATATTAGGCCCATTCTTTGGAATAAGAATTGAGTAGACAAAACAGGACAACATAATGAAGGCACTTAAGATGATTAAAGGAGTTGATAGGGTCGATAGAGAGGGGGCAGAACAAGCAGGCATAACCTTAAAATTAGAGCTGTGCAGTTAGGGAGTGATGTCAAAAAACACTTCTTCACACCAAGGAAATCTGGAACTCTCTTGCCCCCAAAAAGCTGTTGAGGCCAGGGTGGAGGGGGTATCAATTGAAAATTTCAATTTTTGTTGGGTAAGGGTATTGAGGCTTATGGAACCAAGGTGGGTAGATGGAGGTAAGATACAGATCGACCATGATCTCATCGAATGGCAGAACAGGTTCAAGGGGCTGAATGGCCGCCTTCTGTATCAGTGTTCTTAAATGTAATTTTTTGGACAGTGGAGAAACGAGGAGTGTGGGAGGCTGTGCAGAGCCTCCAATAATTATTGGTGTGAATAAACATTGAATTTACTACCTTGTGCTATTTAGGTGATAACGTCAATCGGAGAGTTGGTGGAGGTATGTTCACCGCAGATCCAGTCAGGTTGGCGGCCACTCTTCAGTGCTTTGAAGACAGTGCACAGTAATAAGTCTGATGTAAAGGAATATCTGATCGGGGACTATTCTATGGGTGAGTAAGGTGATGGAGACTTCCTCTGCCCAGGACCAGCTGGGACACCTGCACAACACTCTTCATTATGTCAAGGTCTCACTCCAGTGGTAAAAGCTGTTAGTTTATACTTAAAACATTTGCCACTCGCTGTTATATACTTATTTGAGTCCCATTGTGTGGCTCACAGTTATCACTCTATTTCTGTTATACCACTCACTTACTATAAAACCTGCAGTTATAACATTCCCGTTAAATAGCCTGCAATTATAACCTTGGGGTCATAACACTCCCAATAATAGCATATCGCTCCTGTCAGAACCGTGCTCATAATAGAATGTTGTTATACCACATCCATCATTGTTCGGTTCCTGCCACCAACTCCATCTCTCTCCCTGGCGTCTGTCTGAGGCTAAACCATCTGTCTGCAACCTTGGTGTCATACTTGACATAAGATCAGCTTCTGATCACATATCCACGCCGTCGCTAAGATTGCCTTTTCCACCTCCATAACATTGCTTGACTCTGTCCCTGCCTCTGCTCATCTGCTGCTGAAACCCTCATTCATGCCTTTGTTACCTCTAGACTTGACCATTCCAATGCAATCCTGGCTCGCCCCCCACATCCTACCCTCTGTAATCTTGAGGTCATCCAAAACTTTTCTGCCCATGTCCTAACTCGCACCAAGTCCCATTCACCCATCACCCCTGTGCTCGCTGATCTAAATTGCCTCCTGGTTAAGCAATGCTTCTAATTTAAAATTCTCATCTTGTTTTCAAATCCCTCCATGGCCTCTCCCACTCCCTATCTCTGTAACCTCCTCCAGCCTCACAACCCTCCAAGATACCTGCGCTCCTCTAATTCTGCTCTCTTGCATAGCCCCAGTTTTCATCGTGTCACCATTGGAGGCCGTGCCTTCAGCTGCCTAGGCTCTAAACTCTGGAATTCTCTCCCTAAACCTCTCCTCTACTCTACTTCTCTCTCCCTCCTCTTTAAGATGTTCCTTGAAACCTACCTCTTTGACCACATCTGCCCAAAGTTTTCCTTATGTGGCTCAGTGTCAATTTTTGTCTGATAACACCACTGTGACGCGCCTAGGGACGTTTTACTACAGTAAAGACGCTATATAAATGCAAGTTACTGTAGTTATTAGGTTTTCAATTACAGAACTCTATCAAAGCCTTCCTCCCATTATAAGTCTCTTTGTTGTAATACTATTCTAACTTCCCTCCTGCTTTAAGGCTGTCATTTATAAGACCTCATTTATGTGTGTCAGCTGTGGCTCAATTGGCAGCACTCTTACCTCTAAATCACAAGGTTGTGAGTTCTCACTGACACTCCACTGCAGTACTGAGGGAGTGCTGAACAGTCAGAGGTGCTGTCTTTCAGATGAGACATTAAACCATGGCCCCATCTGTTTTCTCAGGCGGATATAAAAGATTCCGAGGTGCTATTTCGAAGAAGAGCAGGGGAGTTCTCTCTGTTGGCCTGGCCAATATTTATCCCTCAAGCAACATCACAAATACAGATTATCTGGTCATGACCACATTGCTGTTTGTGGGAGCTTGCTGTGTGCAAATTGGCTGCTGCATTTTCTATATTACAACAGTGATGACACTTCAAAAATACTTTATTCACTATAAAGTGCTTTGGGACATCCAGTGGTCATGAAAGGTGCAGATGGGGGCTGGGTTGATTGCAGTATTATATGTAGGCAACTCATGATTACTGGTATGTAACCATTCACTTTGTTTGTCGGCAGGAAAATCCCAGGCTCCGGTCTTTGATGTCTTCGAGGCATTCCTCAACACAGATAACATTCAAGTGTTTGCTAACGCAGCCACTGACTACATAATGTGCCTTATGAAGTTTGTCAAGGGTTTGGGTAAGCTTCCTCTCATATAAAATTGAAATCTTGATATAGAATGATTTCGAGATTACAGCACAGGATCAGGCCATTTGGCCCAACTGGTCTATGCTGGTGGTCATGTTCCACACGAGCCTCCTCTCATCCTGTTTTACCTTACCCTATTTGCGTATCCTTCTACTCCTTACTCCCACAAGTATCGATATAGTTTCCTCCTAAATGCATCAAAGTTAGTCGATTCAACCTCTCCCTGTGTTAACGAGTTCCACAATCTCACCATTCTCTGGGTAAAGAGCTTTCTTTTGAATTCCTTATTGGATTTATTCGTGACTATCTTATAGTTATGGCCTCTAGTTTTGGATTCCCCCACAAGTGGAAACATTTCCTTGTCTACCCTCTCAAAGTCCTGCATAATTTAAAGGCCCTCTAAACTTTGCCCCTCTCACCTTAAACCTATGTCCCCAAGTAACTGACTCTTCCACCCTGGGGAAAAAGCTTCTGACTATCCACTCTGTCCATGCCACTCATAACTTTGTAAACCTCTATCATGTCGCCCCTCCACCTCCATCGTTCCAGTGCAAACGATCCGAGTTTATCCAACCTCTCCTCATAGCTAATGCCCTCCAGACCTGCAATGGTTCAGCATCCGGAATAGGGGAGCCACACAGACCAGGTTCAGTCACCATGATGTGCTGTTGGCTGCCGTCAGCTCCAGGTGGGTGTGGTGGGTGGCTTCAGCTCCTCTGAATGGGGATGTGGTGAAAATGGCTAGGGTGCCCTCTGCAGACTGCCATCACCCAGCGCCCCATGCTGGATAGGGTGGATGAGGCCTGGTCAGAGTGTGCGACATCCGATTGCTGTGGACAGTAGCAGAAAGCGCTCAGTGTCCATGATTGCATGACTGCAGTGAGCAGTCAGTACCCTTGGGAGAAGAGAGGAGTGTATTAGCTGAAGAGTATTTTTATTTATTTTTTTATTATTTAGAGATACAGGCCCTTCGGCCCACCGAGTCTGTGCCGACCATGAACCACCCATTTATACTAATCTTACACTAATCCCATATTCCTACCACATCCCCACCTGTCCCAATATTTCCCTACCACCTACCTATACTAGTGGCAATTTATAATGGCCAATTTACTTACCAACCTGCAAGTCTTTTGGCTGTGAGAGGAAACCGGAGCACCCGGAGGAAACCCACGCAGACACAGGGAGAACTTGCAAACTCCACACAGGCAGTGCCCAGGATTGAACCTGGGTCGCTGGAGCTGAGAGGCTGCGGTGCTAACCACTGCGCCACCGTGCCGCAGAAGAAAACCGGTAATTCTGCTCATTCGTAGGAGCATGGAAACAAGAGGAGGCCATTCAGCCCCTCGAGCGTGTTCCACCATTCAGTAAGATCATGGCTGATCTGTATCCTAACTCTAGCCAGCTGTCATGGCTCCAAATCCCTTAACACCCTAAGCCTATCCAAAATGTATCCATCTCAGATTTAAAATGATTAATTGAGCTAGAAACCAATGTTTTATGTGGGAGAGAGTTCCACACTCTGCAGCACTCCCTTTGCACGAAGAAGTGTTTCCTAACTTCACTCCTGAATGGCCTGGCTCTGATTTTAAGCTCACTTTCCCTTGTCCTGGACACCATCTCTACCCCCACCCAGTGGAAACAGTTTCTCTCTCTATCTACCTGATCAATTCCTTTCAAAAATCCTAAAAACCTCATTCAAATCACCCGTTAACTTTCTATATTCCAGGGAATGTAAGCCTAGTTTATATGAACAGTCCTCGAATTTTAACCCTCGGAACCCTGGTAACAGTCTCTGCTGCTCTCCTTTAATCTATCCTTTCAAAGGTGAGGTGCTCAGAATTGAGCCACCTTCTCCTTAGCAGTCATCCAGCAGAGGACAGGCATGAGGCAGCACCTTCAACTCATGTCTACACCTTTGGGGTTTTTTTTGTGGGGTGGGGTCTTGATAGGGTAGCTGCTGAGAGGATATTTGCCCTCGTGGGAGAATCTAGAACCGGGGGGATAGTTTTAGAATAAGGGGACGCCCCTTTAAGACGGAGAAGAGGAGGAATTTCTTCTCTCAGAGGGTCGTGAATCTTTGGAATTCTCTTCCACAGTGAGCAGTGGAGGCTGGGTCATTGAATATATTCAGGGCTGAGATAGGCAGATTTTTGAACTATAGTAGAGTCAAGGGTTGTGGGGAACTGGCAGGAAAGTGGAGTTGAGGCCAAGATCATATCACCCGTGATCTTATTGAATGGCGGTGCAGGCTCGAGGGGCTGAATGGCCTACTGCTGCTCCTATTTCTTATGTTCTTATATTCCCTTTACTGTTGCCTGTCGCTGAGTCGTCTCCACCTTCAGGCTTGGGAAAGGCCAATTGAACCTTGCCAAAGGGGTTCGAAATTGTTTCCCATTTCCCATCCCTTAAAATTTCACTCACACACAATCTTCTGCTCCCACCGTGAGTGCACACAGTCCATGTAGAGGTATGTTGGTGAGGTGACTTAATTCTGTCTAAAACCCACTGTTAATTTATCAGGAAAGGGTGAACAGGCTGGATCTCTAGAGGTGTGACCAAAGAGGCCTTTAAAATTTTGAAAGGTTTTGATAGAGTAGATAGAGAGAGAGTGGGTGTTTCCACTTGTGGGGAAGAGCATAACTAGAGGCCATCAATATAAGATAGTCACCAAGAAATCCAATAGTGAATTCAGACAAAACTTCTTTACCCAGAGAGTGGGGAGAATGAGGAACTTGCTACCACAGGGACTGGTTGAGGTGAATAGTATAGATGCATTTAAGGGGAAGCTGGATAAAGACGTGAGGGAGAAAGGAATAACATTAAATGAGGAAGGCTATGGGAGGAGGCTCAACTAGAGCACAAATGCCAGCATGCACTAGTTGGGCCAGAAGACCTGTTTCTGTGCTGTATATTCTGTGTACTTCAATCTAATTAATCACTGGGGTTTGAAATGCACCAATATTGGAATCTTGCTCAAGTTGGGAGGTAACCAGTTGCCCGACACATCACTTAATTGGGCCGGGGCAGTCAGTGTCGCCTGGGCACGTGCGGATGGGCAGCTCGGCTGATATGCCCTCAGTGGTGTTCTGATACCAGTCTGATACCTGACACACAAGCACAAATCCAGCAGGAGTCACTGGAGAGAAGTTGGAAGCAGGAGCCTTGGTTAATGTTCCTCTTCCTGACACAAGGATCTTTAAGGGCAATTGTAACACCTCACTTTCTGAGATATAGTGGACTCCACACGGGTGAGGATTGAACTTGGCACCCTCCAGTTTCTATGACTCAGTCCCACACTGGGTTCACCCACAAGTCTAGGACCACCTGGTAGCACCATATCACAGCATTACCAGTCAGATACATTGAGTGCTCATTGTACATTGTACATCTGGGCCATTTAGTAACTCAATAAAAGCTGTCAGATGCAATTAAAAAAAAAATGTAAGCATCCTGATGGCTCAGACTGAACAGGAAGATCCCAAGTTCAATCCCTGCATTAGCTTACTTCAGCTAGAGCGGAATTGTGGCCATAACAATTAGGCTGCGAGTCTGATTTAGGCAAGGCACCCAATCCTGATTACAAATGAGTGATCCCTAGGAAAAGTGCATATTTGAACTAGGAATGGGGACAGGAATGGGTTTCGCTGTGATGCCTTCCGAGTTGGGTAGGCATTAAGCGATGCCCAAGAGGATGATCCCACACCTCTGATTGCCCAGGGATGGAGTTAACGGCTTCAGGACATAGAGGAAAACTGGCGGAAAGAAATCGGGGAATCAGACTAAAAAGTAAACAATGGCATGTGTTTCGAATGATTGTAAATTAATGAAGTTTATTGTTTCTTATGTTTGAAGGTGATGAGGATTGTAAAGAAATAGGGGATTGCTTTCCAGGTTTGGGATCCAGTTCCACAGATTTATGCCTTCCCGCCCTTGAATACCTCAGGAAGTGTTCACAGGTAAAGAATATTCCCAGACATTCCCTAAAGAGATGCAGTCCCTTTGGGTCGGGTTTCTTGCTTAATTTATCATTAAAATAATGGTCCCTGACATTCCTTGATGGTTCTGCCATACCCTGGAATTTCCTGGCTGTCTTACAAAGGACCACTCCTGACAGAGTAAGTGACATTCCAGGGAGAAGGACTCTCCAAACAGGAGTTCCCATTCCTGAGCCTCAGTCAGGAGCCAGTGATGATCAGGAAGCAAAGTTTTGGTGTGTCTTTCCCTCTCACGTCTTTCAATCTCCAATCTCAACACCAAACATTTCTGGCTCTTCCTGCTTAGTGTGTCCACTCGGACCCTGACACTGCGCCGATGCTACACTCACTCGAACTCAATGACTACTTGCTGCTCCGTCTATCACTCTGTACTCAGTGTTTACTCCATACTATCCCAAGCTCTATATTCTCTGATAATAAGTCAGTATGGCTCGGCTGGTTGCACTGTTACCACTGAATGAGAAGGTTGTGGGTTTGAGCCCCACCTCAGAGACTTGAGCACATAATAATGCTCCAGTGTCGTACTGGGGGAGTGACACAATGCAAGTGTTGCCTTTTGGATGTGACATTAAATGAATCCCTGGCTGTGTGTTCAGGTGGATGTCTTCTTTGGCCTCCTTGTCTCGGGAGACAATGGGTAAGCGCCTGGAGGTGGTCAGTGGTTTGTGGAGCAGAGCCTGGAGTGGCTATAAAGGCCAATTCTAGAGTGACAGGCTCTTCCACAGGTGCTGCAGAAAAATTTGTTTGTCGGGGCTGTTACACAGTTGGCTCTCCCCTTGCGCTTCTGTCTTTTTTCCTGCCAACTGCCTAGTCTCTTCGACTCGCCACACTTTAGCCCCGCCTTTATGGCTGCTCGCCAGCTCTGGCGATCGCTGGCAACTGACTCCCACGACTTGTGATCAGTGTCACAGGACTTCATGTCGCGTTTGCAGACGTCTTTAAAGCGGAGACATGGACGGCTGGTGGGTCTGATACCAGTGACGAGCTCGCTGTACAATGTATCTTTGGGGATCCTGCCTTCTTCCATGTGGCTCACATGGCTAAGATGTAAAAGATCCGAAACTATGATTAAAGAGCATGTAGTCTCCGAGCCTCCTGGCCAACATTTATCTCCCAAAGCACAGCATCAAAAACAAATTTCATTGCTGTTTGTGGGAGCTTGCTGCGTACAAATTGACTGCTGCATTTCCTACATTACAACAATTACACTTCCAAAATAATTAATTGTTTGAGATGCACTTTGAAATGTCCTGAGGATGTGACAGGCGCTGTATAAATGAAAGTTGTTTCTTTCTGAGGACTGACCTCTGGGACTTTTTAAGCAAACCCGTATTCGTCAGGGAACAAATGGTTCTAAGTGGAGAAACCTGGAAGATTCATCATAGGCTCATCAATGGCTGTTTGCAAACAGACCAATCACCTGCCCTCTCAGGAACTTAGGTGTGAGTCATGTCGGACCGAGAAACACGGACAACTTTATTCTGGAGATTAAATTACCAACAAGGGAAAGGACTGAAAGCAGTGTGGTGTTGGTCATGGGAGCAAAGGAACAGGAGGAGGCCATTCAGCCCCTCAAGCCTGTTCCATCATTCAGTGAGATCATGGCTGATCTGCCCCTCAACTCCATTTACCCACATTGATTCTATGTCCCAAAATACCCTTGCCTGACTTTTTAAAAAAATCCATTGATCTTAGTTTTGAAACTTTTCAACTGACCCCCAACCTCAACAGCATGTTTATGGGAGAGAGTTTAAGATTTCCACTACTTTCTGTGTGAGAAAACCTCTTTGTGAAATTTCTCTAACTGTTTTTGGTGATTTGTGTGTTTGATTACTCTCGTTAGTTACTTGCCAAAATCTATAAGATGCCTTCGAAGCCGATTTTCCACGGGGCGCAGCTTGCCAGCTTGCCATTCAGAGGCCCAGAGAGGTCGGTGAGCAGCGAGGACGGGGTCGAGTCTGTCCTGAACGAGTTTGATGATGACACAGGTAAATGGAACGCTTGGGCTGAATTCTGCAAGCCAGCCGCCAAAATCGGTGACAGGCGATAACAATGGCAGCCCGCCCGTGCGGGACACACACCGAAGAGCCACCGCGATTCCAAGCACGGCTGCTCATTTAAATAACCGGGCGGGCCGCCCTCCCCGATCCCATGGAGGGGGTGGGCTCTCCGTCTCCTGTGCACAGGCCCTGACGCCATTTTTAAACAGCTGTCAGCCCTAGCGGGAAATTTAAATATTTAAAGGTAAAGTGAATTGAAATCAATAAATACATTTCTTTTGCCCCTCTCCCACCCCCCCCATAACAATTAAATTAATTATTTACCCTTTCACCACCCCCCCACAAAACACTGACCTTTACCATCTGAACTTCCTCCCCACCACAGCTGCACAAACTTTAAACTATAAGCCTTCCCACCTTCCCTACGCCCATGATGCTAATTTGACCCCGTTTCCCCTCCCCCCCCCCCCTCCCCCCCACAACCGCACTGAGGAACTTACCCTCTCCCCCCTCCCTACCAGTGTTGCACCTCGTTTCCCCAGTCGGGGATCCGAAGGCGAGGCAGTGCCGGCCACTGGGGTGAAAATCGCGGCTGGGCTTCAGGAAGCGACGGGGGAGTAATTAATTCAGGTATTGTAATGAATTTAAATATTTAAATTGCGGTCCCGCCACCGAGCAGTGGGTTGGGGGGGCCGCCACAAGGCCTCGCTGCCGCCGACAATATCAGGCTGGGTCCTGCCGGCATCGAGCTCCGTGGCGGGCCTCATCTGGGGCCATCTTCAGGGCCCCCAACCCCCCGCCACATATCCCGACGTCGAGGGCTCTGTCGAATCCAGCTCCTTGACTTTCTTCTTAAAATTCTGCCAACTTATAGTTAAATACATGTATTGTACACCTCAGTGCATCACTTCTAGGAAGCTGCTACTTTATGTCCTGGATCATAGAATCATACAAAACAAAGGGAGGCCATTCAGTCACTGTGCCTATGCTAGCTCTTTGGTAGAGCTATCCAGTTAGAGCCACACTGCTTGCACTTCCCTCATAGCCTTGCACATTTCTTCTTTTCAAATATTTATCCAATTCCCTTTTGAAGGGTACTTTTGAATCTGCTTCCAATACCCATCAAAGGGATAGCCAAACTAGACATTCCATCGTACGATTTCCCCATCGCACGAATGTAGTGTTACCCTTTCAGACAGTGCATTCCAGATTATCACAATTCCCTGCGTCAAAATGTTTCTATTCATGTTGTGTTTTCAAAGCAGGCGAATTCTCTCCAGTATCCTGGCCACGTCTATCCCTCAGTCAATGTCATTATCATAGTGCAGTTTGTGGGAGCTTGCTGTGCGTAAATTGGCTGCTGCAGTTCCTACACTTCAAAAAAAAAACATTAATGTCCGTAAAGCACTTTACGACGTCCTGTGGTCATGAAAGGCGCTATATAAATGCAAGTCTTTCTTCTTACTGGCCCATGTGAAGTGCTATTTCATGTTTTTTTTAGGGGCTTTAGTACCCTGCTAATGCCAGGTGAAGAGAGTCTAAATCGCCCCCAGTAATTGCACAATGTCTGCTTCTGTGTAAGGGGGCCTGCAGAATGGTAGATGGACATAACATTTTTCAAATGCTAATTGTTGGTCAACAAAAACAAGGAATTAATAAGCTGAAGTGATTGAAAGTCTTTGCAATTCTCCGTGTTGTAAAGTTTGCTGAGTTCTGTGGTTTGACTGCTGTGAGGTGTCTCCTCCCAAATGAATTAACTGGTGGGGGTTCTCCTGCAGGATTGATTCAAGTCTGGATTCTGCTCCTAGAACAGCTCACCACGGCCATCTGTAACTGCCCACGTCAGCACCAACCTCCCACCTTGGACCTCTTGTTCGAATTACTGCGAGAAGTCACTAAAGTACCAGGTAATAAGGATGAGATGGGCCCAGTCTACTTGGTGCCCCACCTCCCCCTCCCTCCCTCCATCTACCCCTCCCTCCCTCTGCCCCTCTCTCCCCCTCTCTCCACCCACCGCCCCCTTTCTCTCCCACTACCCCCTCTCTCTCCATCCGTCCTGCTTTCCCTCCAGCAGCCCCTCCCAACACCTGCCTCACCCTCTCTCCTCTCACCTCCCCCTCCCTCCCTCCACCTGCCCCTCCCTCTGCCCCTCTCTCCCCCCACCTTTCCCTCTCTCCCCCCACCTTTCCCTCTCTCCCCCCACCTTTCCCTCTCTCCCGCTACCCCCTCTCTCTCCATCTGTCTTGCTCTCCCTCCAGCTGCCCCTCCCAACACCTGCCTCACCCTCTCCTCCCACATGCCTCTCTCCCTCCACCTGCTCCTTCCACCCTCCATCTGTTTTTCCTTGAGCTGCCCCTCCCAACACTTGCCTCACCCTCTCTCCTCCCACTTGTCCCTCCCTCCCTCCATCTGCCTCAATCTCCCTCCAGCTGGCCCTCCCTCCCTCCACCTGTCTCACCCTCTCTCCCTCTACTTGCCCCACTCTCCCTCCACCTTTCCTTCTCTTCCTCCATCTCTCCCACCCTCTCTCCTTCCACCTGTCCCTCCTTACCTCTGCCTGCCCTTCTCTCCCTCTATTTGCCTCTCCTTCTCTCCTTCCACCTGCTTCTCTCCTTCCACCTGCCCCTCTCCTTCCACCTGCCCCTCTCCTTTGCTTTCACCCAGGGCTCTCTTCCTCCATCAGCCTGTTTCACCTCTAAATCTTTCTTCCACCTTCACCTCTCTTCCCTGTTCCTACTTCTCCATTACACATACCCGCTTGCTTCATTTGCACCTTCCTACCTCCACATTCCCTCTTTTACCTTGACCCATGACTCTTTCCCTTCATCTACGCCTCTCTCTCTTTACCACCTCTCTCTGCCTGTCACCTACCCTTTGTTCCACCTTCACTTGCCCCCTTTCATTTCACCTGGCGACTCCCTCCCTGCATCTTCACCCCTTCATGTCTCTCTCTGCCTCTCATGTGTCTGCTCCTCTATCCCCCTTACTGTTCCACCACCCTTCCCTCTACTCACTCCCTGCAGCTGCCTCTTTCTATCTGTCCTTCTTTCTCTCTCCTAAGCCCACTTGTCCCTTCTTTATTGCTCGTTTCTCCTGGATCCTGGATGACACAGAGAATTAGGCAGATGTTTCACCGAGCTCCAGTTAAATGCAGTCAGCTCGGGTACAGTAGTGCAGATAAAACTAGAATGTCACCACACTATAGGAAGGATGTGATTGCACTGGAGAGGGTACAGAGGAGATTCACTGGGATGTTGCCTGGGCTGGAGCATTTCAGTTGTGAAGAGAGACTGGATAGGCGAGGGTTGCTTTCCTTAGAGCAGAGAAGGCTGAGGGGAGACCTGATTGAGGTATACAAAATTATGAGGGGCATAGGTAGGGTAGATAGGAAGAAACTTTTTCCCTTAGCAGAGGTGTCAATAACCAAGGGGCATAGATTTAAGGTAAGGGGCAGGAGATTTAGAGGGGATTTGAGGAAAAATATTTTCACCCAGAGGGTGGTTGGAATCTGGAATACACTGCCTGAAGGGGTGGTAGAGGCAGGAACCCTCACAACATTTAAGAATTATTTAGATGTGCACTTGAAACGCCATAGCATACAAGGCTACAGGCCAAGTGCTGGAAAATGGGATTAGAATAGATAGGCTTGATGGCCGGCACAGACACGATGGGCCGAAGGGCCTGTTTCTGTGCTGTATAACTCTATGACTCTGGCTGTTCCAAAGATTCAGAATATAAAGAACAGCAGAGAATGACTAACAGGTTAATCAGGAGAAAGAGATTAGAGTATGAGAGGAAGCTGGCTAGAAATGTAAAAACAGATAGCAAGAGTTTCTACAGGTATTTAAAAAGGAAAAGGGTAAGTAAAGTGAGTGTTGGTCCTCTAGAGAGTGAGAATGGGGAGTTACTAGTAGATAATAAGGAAATGGCAGATGCAACAAACAAATATTTTGCTTCTGTCTTTACGATAGAGAATACAAAAAACATTCCAGTAATAACTGTAAATCAGGAGGTGGAAGGAAGAGAGGAACTTGGTGAAATTACACCATCACCAGGGAAGTGGTAATGAGCAAACTGATGGAGCTGTGGGCTGACAAGCCCCTGGGTCCTGATGAACTTTATCCCAGAGTCTTAAAAGGAGTGGCTAATGAGGTAGTAAATGTGTTGGTGTTAATTTTTCAAAATTCCCTAGATTCTGGAAAGTTTCCATCAGACTGGAAAGTAGCAAATATAACCCCTCTATTAAAGAAGATGGGGAGGCAGAAAACAGGTAACTATAGGCCAGTTAGCTTGACATCAGTCATGGGGAAGGTGTTAGAATCGATCATTAAGGAGGCTATAGCTGGGCACTTCGAAAAACTCAAGGTAATCGGGAACAGTCAGCATGGTTTTGTGAAAGGGAAATCATGTTTAACCAATTTGTTGGAGTTCTTTGAAAGCGTAACATGTGCTGTGCATGAAAAGGAGCCTGTTGACATACCGTACTTGGATTTCCAGAAGGCATAAAAGGTTATTGCGCAAAGTAGGAGCTCATGGTGTAGGGGGTAATATATTAGCATAGATAGAAGATTGGCTGGTTGGCAGAAAACAGAGAGTATGCATAAAAGGATCCATTTCTGATTGGCAGGATATGATAAGTGGAGTCCCGCAGTGGTCTGTGCTGGGGCTTCAATTTTTTACAATTTATATCAATGACTTAGATGAGGGGGGCAATGACATGGTAGCTAAATTTACAGATGACATAATGATAGGTAGGAAAGTAGGTTGTGAAGAGGACATAAGGAAGTTGCAGACTGATATAGATAGGTTGAGTGAGTGGGCAAAAATCTGGCAGATGGAGTATAATGTGGAAAAATGTGAAGTTGTTCACTTTGGTAGGAAGAATAAAAAAGCAGAGTATTACTTAAACAGAGAACGACTGCAGAATTCAGAGGTGCAGAGTCACAAAAAGTTAGTATGCAAGTACAGCAGGTAATAAAGAAGGCTAATGGAATGCTATCCTTTATTACAAAAGAAATTGAAAATAAAAGCAAGGATGTTTTGCTTCAGTTATACAAGGCATTGGTGAGACCACATCTCGAATACTGTGTGCAATTTTGGTCTCCCGATTTAAGGAAGGATGTGAATGCACTGGAGGCGGTTCAGAGGAGGTTTACTAGATTGATACCTGGAATGAGTGAGTTGTCTTATGAGGAAAGATCGGACAGACTGGGCTTGTTTTCACTGGAGTTTAGAAGACTGAGGGGAGACTTGATTGAAGTATATAAGATCTTGAACAGCCTTGACAACGTGGATGTGGAAAGGATTTTTCCTCTTGTGGGTGAGTCCAGAACTAGGGGGCACTGTTTTAAAATTAGGGGTTGCCCGTTTAGGACAGAGATGAGGAGAAATTTTTTCTCTGAGGGTTGTGAGACTTTGGAACTCACTGCCTCAGAAGGTGGTGGAGGCGGGGTCGTTGAATATTTTGAAGGCGGAGATAGATAGATTCTTGTTAGGCAAGGGAATCAAAGGTTATTGAGGGGTAGATGGGAGTGTGGAATTCGAAACACAAACAGATCAGCCATGATCTTATTGAATGACGGAGCAGGCTCGAGGGGCTGAATGGCCTACTTCTGCTCCGAATTTGTACGTTCATATGTTTTTGTTTGTAAGTTACAGTCCATTGAATGGTTGTATGGTGATCCCAAAACGAGCATATTCTGAAACAAAGTGGTGTTGCGGGTGATCAGTGCCTCTGACAATGGGTTTTCTGTGTTCACCCCCTTCAGATAATGGGTGGCGCAGTGGTTAGCACCGCAGCCTCACAGCTCCAGCGACCCGGGTTCGATTCTGGGTACTGCCTGTGCGCAGTTTGCAGGTTCTCCCTGTGACCGCGTGGGTTTTCACCGGGTGCTCCGGTTTCCTCCCACAGCCAAAGACTTGCAGGTTGATAGATAAATTGGCTATTGTAAATTGCCCCTAGTATAGGTAGGTGGTAGGGGAATTAAGGAAAGGTGGGGACATGAGAGGGTAATGGGATTAATGTAGGATTAGTTTAAATGGGTGGTTGATGATCGGCACAGACTCGGTGGGCCGAAGGGCCTGTTTCAGTGCTGTATCTCTAAATAAAAAATAAATAAAGCGTGGAAACAGATTTCAAACCCCTAATGTCTATAGGTGATGATTTCAGGAGAGTTAGAGTTGGAACAGCACAGTACAGGCCCTTCAGCCCATGATGTTGTGCCGAACCTTTAACCTACTCTAAGATCAAACTAACTACCTACCCTTCATTCTACTATCATCCATGTACCTATCCAAGAGTCGCTTAAATGCCCCTAATGTATCTGCTTCTACTACCACCGCTGGCAGCGCATTCCACGCATCCACCACTCTCTGTGTAAACAACATACCTCTGACATCTCCCCTAAACCTTCCTCCAATCACCTTAAAATTATGCCCCCTGGTGATAGCCCTTTCCACCCTGGGAAAAAGTCTCTGGCTATCCACTCTATGCCTCTCATCATCTTGTACCCCTCTACCAAGTCACCTCTCATCCTTCTTCGCTCCAATGAGAAAAGCCCTAGCTCCCTCAATCTTTTTTCGTAGGACATGCCCTCCAGTCCAGGCAGCATCCTGGTAAATCTCCTCTGCACCCTCTCTAACGCTTCCACATCCTTCCTATAATGAGGCGACCAGAACTGAACACAATATTCCAAGTGTGGTCTAACCAGGGCTTTATAGAGCTGCATCATAACCTCGCGGCTCTTAAACTCAATCCCCCTGTTAATGAAAGCCAACACACCATACGCTTTCTTAACAACCCTATCAACTTGGGTGGCAACTTTGAGCGATCTATGGACGTGGACCCCAAGATCCCTCTGTTCCTCCACACTACCAAGAATCCTGTCTTTAAGCCTGTATTCCACATTCAAATTCAACCTTCCAAAATTAATCACTTCACACTTTTCCAGGTTGAACTCCATCTGCCACTTCTCAGCCCAGCTCTGCATCCTGTCAATGTCCCGTTGCAACCTACAACAGCCTTCCACACTATCCACAACTCCAGCAACCTTCGTGTCATCGGCAAACTTGCTAACCCAGCCTTCCACTTCCTCATCCAAGTCATTTATAAAAATCACAAAGAGCAGAGGTCCCAGAACAGATCCTTGTGGAACACCACTGGTCACCGAGCTCCATGCTGAATACTTTCCATCTACTACCACCCTCTGACTTCTATGGGCCAGCCAATTTTGTATCCAGACAGCCAACTTTCCCTGAATCCCATGCCTCCTTACTTTCTGAATGAGCCTACCATGGGGAACCTTATCAAACGCCTTGCTAAAATCCATATACACCACATCCACTGCTCTTCCTTCATCAATGTGTTTTGTCACATCTTCAAAGAATTCAATAAGGCTTGTGAGGCATGACCTGCCCCTTACAAAGCCATGCTGACTGTCTCTCATCAAACCATGCTTTTCCAAATAATCATAAATCCTGTCTCTCAGAATCCTCTCCAATAATTTTCCCACTGCCGATGTAAGACTGACTGGTCTATAATTCCCAGGGTTATCCCTATTCCCTTTCTTGAACAAGGGAACAACATTTGCCACCCTCCAATCATCCGGTACTACTCCAGTGGACAGTGAAGAAGCAAAGATCATCAGCAAAGGCGCGGCAATCTCTTCCCTCGCTTCCCGTAATATCCTTGGGTATATCCCGTCTGGCCCCAGGGACTTATCTGTCCTCATGTCTTTCAAAATTTCCAGCACATCCTCCCTCTTAACCTCAACCTGTTCGAGCATATCAGCCTGTTCCACGCTGTCCTCACAAACGACCAGGTCCCTCTCACTAGTGAATACTGAAGCAAAGTATTCATTTAGGACCTCCCCTACCTCCTCCGACTCCAGGCACAAGTTCCCTCCACTATCCCTGATCGGCCCTACCCTCACACTGGCCATCCTCTTGTTCCTCACATAAGTGTAGAACGCTTTGGGATTTTCCTTAATCCTACCCGCCAAGACTTTTTCATGTCCCCTTCTAGCTCTCCTAAGTCCATTCTTCAGTTTCTTCCTGGCTAGCTTGTAACCCTTGTATTTCGAGTTCTGAGATTCAGTTCTACCTTGGTTCTATATTCTCGATCATGACCTTGGTATCTGCTCAACTCTGCTCGCTGTGGTGTGAGTCAAATTTACTAAGGCTTTCGGCCTAGATGTGTCACCAAAATATTGACTAATTTTAAAACAAAGTGAAAAAGTGAAAGGTCATTCTTTACCATTTGTAGGACCTGGATTTGGGATTTTTGCCGTCAGCCATCTCCTCCTTCCAGTGATGTCTATGTGGCTTCAACGTAACCATGGAGACCAATCTTACTGGGAGATGGCTGCTGCCAATTTCAAACATGCCATTGGTCTGTCCTCGGAGCTGGTGATGGAACATATTCACTGCTTCATCCAATCAGGTAGGAGTTTGTTTACATATGGAAAAGGCCATATTCCAACAGGTAAGTTAGAAAATAGATACCAGCCATAGAATAATGCTTACAAATTGTCATGGTTATCCTGCCAGTAATGTGCACAGTAATGAGTTTCCCCAGTGGCTCTGTGGGTATAGTCACTTCTTATTGTGGAAAGTTCCGGATTCAATTCACTGAGCCATCCTTGGAGCACTGATATTGGTGCTACAACTGGTTCTGGCATTCCTGGATTGGGAGGGGGGGAAGCGAGTCCATGGACCAGATTTTATTCCAGTTACTGGAGTCCTGGCAGCAGGCCGGAAGGTAACGAGAGACCCTGCCTCGTCCCTCCATTGGACCCCCATTGCTATTTATCGCCAGGCAGCCAATTAACTGCCTGCCATCGGGGATGCTGTCCCTTTAAGGAATGAGCTCCCAGCCAATCAGAAGGCCGACAGCTCTGCAGTACTGACAGCGCCACTGGGAGTGGTGGCAACTGCCGGTACTGCAGTTCCGAGGTATGGCGGAGACCCTGGCAGAGGTGAGTGAGGTCAGGGTCACCAGGGCCTGCCTGAATGGTAGGGTTGGGGGAGGGGTAATGGAGATTGGTGGGGGGGGGGGGCCCTCCGGGGACCCTGAATTGCCCCTAAAGGAGGGATACCCCCGACCTGCTAGGAGGCCACAGGCTTTACCTGGCAACTTCTCCCCATGGTTACGGGCTCCTCCGTCCTGCATAAAATGAGAGCGGAGGTGGGAAGAGACCCCAGACAAAATATCAGGGGGCCTGGGCAACGTTGGGGAGAGCACACCTTGCCATTCTGTTTGCGCCCCCCCCCCATCTCCCCTCCCTCCGTTACTGACTCCAAGGCTAGGATAAAATCCTGCCCCATGTCCCTGTGCTGGATCACTATCAGTGGGCCCCCTGCACATCTGTGAACATTGGCTGCACTCAGGATAGCACTCAGTTGTGATGTCTCCGTGCCAGCTGTGGCTTGCTGGGTAGGACTCTCACCTCTGGGTCAGACTGCTGTGGGGTTAAGCCCCACTCCAGAGACTTAAACAAGTAATCTAGGCTGACACTTCAGTGCAGTTCTGAGGGAGTGCTGCCCTGTCAGAGATGCTGTCTTTCGGATAAGATGTTAATTCAAGGTCCCATCAGGTGGGTGTAAATGTTTCCAGAGCACTATTTTGAAGAAGAGAGGGGGGGGGGGGGGTGCTCCCCAGTCCCCTAGCCCATATTTATCCTTCATCCAACCTAATTAAAAGACAGATTATCTGATCATCTTCTCATTTCTGTTTGTGGGAGCTTGCTGTGCACAAATTGGCTGCCATGTGTTTTACATTACACTAGTGACAGCACTTCAAAAGACCCTATTGGCAGGCTATAAGGCACTTTGGGATGTCCTGAGGTTATATATAAATGCAAGTCCTTAAATTAAAAGGCCTGATTCCTGGTGACTCCACTCAGTAATTTCCCAGTCTGCCTAACCAGTTTTCTACCACTTCACCTTGGCTAAGGTCAGCGGAGATCAAGGTGAAAGTCTCATATTTCATTGCTGTCACTGAATTTCTTCTTGCCTTTTTTGACCTGTGCAGACATTGGCTATGAGAACAGCATCAACACCATGTTAAAAGACCTCCTGAAGCTCCTTGTGTCCTGTATTGCAGAACCCACAGAAACCATCTCCCGAGTCGGCTGCTCCTGTATCAGGTAGGAGTGGGTGAGGCTTCTCACAGTTCAGCCCCACAACTGAGTTGAGGCAGTTGCGAGAGAAAGTTCATTTGCTGGAGACACCGCCAGCCCCTGTCTCTTCGTCCCCTTGTTACGATAATGATACTGAGTGTACATGCTTTCCCCTTTCATTGTTCCCAAGCGGCAGGGAGTAATTTTAACCTAACTTGCTGGAACGGTGTCTTTACATCCAGCCCAATGTTGGCTTCATGGCAAGTAAGATCGGGCAACCTGTAAAAGCAGCTTTGCACCCGATCCTGTCAGTTTCTCAATGGACGAGTTAGGTTAAAACTGACCCCGTACTCTTTCCCCTCACCCATTCTATTCTGCAGTTAGCGAGGTCATAAAAGCAAACCAAACACTAGGCTTTATTTTTAGAGGAATAGAATTGAAAAGTAGGGAGGTTATGCTAAACCTGCATCGAACCATGGTTAGACCACACTTAGAGTACTGTGTACAATTCTGGTCGTCATATTATAAAAAAGATATAGAGGCACTGGGGAGGGCGCAAAAAAGATTGACAAGGATGACACCAGAAACGCAGAACATGCCTATTGGGAGAGGATGAACAGATTGGGTCTCTGTTCTCCTAAAAAGAGACGGCTGAGGGGGTGACCTAATAGAGGTCTTTAAAGTTATCCACATTTTTGATAAACGCAGAGTGAATGTTTCCACTTGTGGGCAAGGGCATAACTGGAGGCCATCAACATAAGATAGTCGTTATTAAATCCAATAAGGAATTCGGAAGAAACCTCTTTACCCAGAGAGTGGTGAGAATGTGGAACTCAATACCACAGGGAGTAGTTGAGGGGAATAGTATAGATGCATTTAAGGGGAGGCGAGAGAAACACATGAGGGAGAAGCGAATCGAGGGTTACACTGATAGATTTAGATGAGGAAAGATGGGAGGAGGTTTGAGTGGAGCATAAACACCAGCGTGGGCTGGCTGTGCTGTACATCCAATGTAATCTACGTAACTCTGTTGGAACCCTCTTTGCAATGCAATGAGGAGGGAGAATGGGCAAGATGGTATATGTGAAAGAAAAGGAAGTGAGAGGCCTAATGGCTTTAGTACCACAAATTCCCAGTATGGACTGGCTGGGCCAAAAGGCCTGGTTCTATGCTGTGCAATAAACACAGGAACATATGAAAATGATGGCCAGGAAAAGACCATGCTGTCTATCTAGCCTGCGCTGCAGTGAAATCTCCTGTCTCTATCCCAGCCTTTAATAGGATGTACTGAGATCGCTAACAAATCTGGATCAGCTAGTAGAACTCTTGTTTTCTCAATCATGAGGTTGGGGGTTCATGCCCCACTCCAACACTTCAGCACATAATCTAGGCTGGCACTTCCGTCCTTCTTTATGACGCTGTGTGACCCTGTGTAATTACTTTAGGTGTAAGTACAGAACCCTAGATTCTCTTCAAAATCCACAGGAATTTTACAGGCTGCAGGGAGGAGGGAGCGGGGGATGGGTGGTGGGGGTTAACTGGGTTTTCAAGATGGATGAATTACTATTCGACTGAATGATCCTCGTCCATATTTATCTTATATACTTGTGATTAATCAGTGATCCGTTATCTGCCATGGATGGGCTTGTGGGATTCAGGTTGTGTATTCGATTCTGTGTGAGGTTTTCGGGTGCCTTGGCTTTGACTCACTGCTGTTCTGCCATCTACCTTTGCTGGTGGTTCTGTTTCAGGTATGTCCTCGTTACAGCCGGGCCTGTGTTTACCGATGAAATGTGGAGGCTGGCCTGCTGTGCCCTTCAAGATGCTTTCACGGTTACCCTGGAACCAGTAAAGGTAGTGCCAGTGCTTCTATCTGCATTTGTGCTTTTTGTCATTCGTTCCTGGGATGTGGGCATCGCTGGCTAGGCCAGCATTTATTGCCCATCCCTCATTGCCCTTGAGAAGGTGGTGGTGGTGAGCTGCCTTCTTGAACCGCTGCAGTCCTTGGGGTGTACTTTGGGTATTAAGTGCCTGAAGAAAGACAATACAGTCAGCAAAAAATGTATTACACAAAGTAGGGTTGTATTCTCTGAAATTTAGAAGGTTAAGGGGGGATTTAATCAAGTTTTCAAGATATTAAGGGGAGCTGGTTCGGGCAAAGGATGTGCTCTTAAGATTAGACCTTTCCAGACTGGTTTAGAAACACTTCTACACACAAAGGGTGGTAGAAGTTTGGAACGTTCTTCCACAAACTGCAATTGATGCCAAAATCTGAGATTTTAAAATCTGAGATAGATAGTTTCTTGTTAGCCAAAAGTATTAAGGGATATGGGGCAAAGGTGGGTATATGGAGTTAAGTTCAGCCAATGATCTCAATGAATGGTGAAACATTCTGGAGGGGCTAAACAACCTACACATGTTCCCAACTGTAACGTGACAAAAATGCATTTATACTGCACCTTTTAATGTATAAAAACATCCCAAAGAGCTTCACAGAGGCAAAAATAACTAGATGCTAAGCAATGTTGGTAGAAGGCTTATTGGTGGGGGCCAAAAGTTTGAGGTGGGCGTCAAAGAAATAAAGAACTTGCATTGATATAGCCCGTTTCACAGCCTCTGATGTCCTAAAGTATAGTCACTGTTGTGATGCGGGAAACAGGGTAGACACTTTGAGCACAGCAAGATCCCACAAACAACAGTGATCAGTTAATCTGTTTTTTGATGCTGGCTGGGTCAAGTAGGAGTTGAAGGAAGTGAGAGCAGTTGCGAGGTGAAAGATTTTAGGGAGTGTTCTTGAGGCCAAGATAGCTGAAGAATCTGCCCACGAAGCTGGAACAGAGGTTTGGAAGGTGTGTGCCAAGGGGTTCAGTCAGAAACGCAGAAGGCATGTCGAAGAACGTAAAGCTGAAGGAAGATACAGAGGTACCTGTAGATGAGGGCAATGATTTTGAAATCAATGCGTTGGGGAATGGGGAACCAATGAAAGTTGGCAACAGGAGTGCCAGGGGAGCAGGACTTGGTGACGGATATCGTGGCAAAGTTTGACAGGTGGAGCCGGAGAGCGCGGCCTGGAGAAAATGGAACAATTGAGTCTGGAGGTGACATGGATAAGTGTGTGTAACAAATTTCACTGGATGTGATTCTGGTGGTTTCCACGTACTCCGAGATTGTACTAGATACCAGTGGATAACAGATTACCCACAGGCCAATTGTGCTTTGGGAACTTTGGCTCAACACTCAACTTCCTCCGTCTTGTACAATTGCACGACCCCTGTAACTGGCTGGTATAGTCATACCATCTTTTATAACCACACTTCCCCTCAGCTCTGGGTGCACTTTGTACTTGCAAAGTTATCTTTCTAGGTCGGTAAAGGTTATGACTATAGATTCAATCTTTTCAGAAGCAAAGCACATGTTTATGTCCCAATAACAAAGGGTTAACCTGTGCCCTCCACACTGCTCCCTTTGTCATGAGGAGGGAGTGTTTGCTACATGGAAGCCTTCTTGCTTTTCATTCGTTTTGATCTCCCCATCGTTCAGTCCATTTTCTTCGGCACCTTTAAGCTGAAACTCCATTTTGAGAACACCTTTCAAGTAATTTGCAGGACACTTTCCCTCACCCGAGAGGACCAGAAATGAAATATGGAAAGCAAGGCACATTTTGGGCTCTTTGTTTTTCTAACATTAAAGCAAAAAGTAACTAAAATTGTGGTTTAAGGTATCATTGTCAGTGGGCAACAAAACTCGAGAGAACTAAATTCTGTTCTGAATAAATAAATAAGGCTAAGATTGAAAGTACCTGGCAAGAAGTTGGAATGATTTCTAGGACTAAAAGAACTTTGAAACCCACCTTCTTCCCCATCTCTCAATCTCTTTCCACTCTCGAAGGACATCGCAATGTATCCCACATGCACACCTCACCTTATCTCTCAGTCAGACAGAAATATCAGAGACTTAGAAAGTGTTAACCAAGAGAGTCTTAGAAATGTTTAAAATAATAAGTTTTTGATAGGTTGCATTCCTTACTCAAACAATATCACCTGAAGCAAGTTGATCATTTATCTCACTGTCATATGTTTATGGTACACAATGCCGGTCAGGTTCACCTTCGAAACAAATTCCTTCCATTTATGTAGCAACATTAGTGAAACATCCTATTACACTTCACAGGAGAGTTATCGAACAAAATTTGGCACTGAACCACATAAAGTAATATCAGGCCAGGTGACCAAACGTTTGGTCAAAAAGGTAGGTTTTAAGGAGTGTTTTAAAGGAGGAGAGAGAGAGAGGTGGAGAGGTTTAGGGAGGGAATTCCAGAGCTTAGGGCCCAGGCAGCTGAAGGAGCAATGAAAACGGGATGTGCAAGAGGCCAGAATAACAGTGGAAGGCGTAGACAACGTTAACAGCAAGACTTTTAGAAGTGTTTAAAATGATGAAAAGGATTTGATAGGATACAATCCTTACTCGGGCAACATCAGCAGCAGCCAACTGTCAGGATGATTCACCTCACTCCCATCTATTGTTGGGGTACACACTGTCTGTCTGGTTTACCTCCATAACCACAGTAACTCACTGTTATTTGAAGAGCTTCGAGATGTTGCGGTGATGTGATTAAACAAGTGTCCCCCGCCTTTAACACTCTGAGCGGGTGCTCGGCTTATATTTTTCTTTTGACCTGGTTTATTCTTGTCTTTCAGAACCTGTTGGCCTGTTTCCAGAGTGGCTCGGACAGCTTCAGCGGAGATGCGTGTGAAGTGAAGGTGGCAGCCCCATCACATTCTGCCAGTGCGGAGGCAGAGTACTGGAGAATCCGTGCAATGGCACAGCAGGTATCACGCCAGCAGGAGCCTTTGTAATGGTGGTGTGGGGTGGGGTCAGGTAAAGGCACTAAACGTCCCCTGCTTGGGCCAAAGAATTCATATTCCATCTTTGTTGATGGGATTAAGAACAGAGCAGGAGGCCATTCAGCCCCTCAAGCCTGTTACGCCATTTGATGAGATCATGGCTCCATCTTAACTCCATTTACCCACCTTGGCTCCATATCCTTTATATCTTCATCTAGCAAAAATCTATCAATCTCAGATTTATAATTAACAATTGAGCTAACATTTACTGCTTTTTGTGGGAGAAATTTCCACACTTTGACCACCCTTTGCATGAAGAAATGTTTCCAAACTTCTTTCAGCCTTTGTTGCCCATCTCTAATTGCTCTTGACAACTGAGTGGCTTGCTAGGCCATTTCAGAGGGCTGTTAAGAGTCTGGAGTCACATGTAGGCCAGACCAGGTAAGGATGGCAGATTTCCTTCCCTGAAGGACATTCGTGAACAGGTGGGTATTTGCAGCAATTGATGACAGTTTCATGGCACCTAGCTTTCAATTCCAGATTTTTTATCATTAATTAATTGAATTTGAATTCCACCATCTTGGGATTTGAACCCATGTCCCCAGGGCATTATCCTGGGCCTCTGGATTACTAGTTCAGTGACATTACCACTATGCCACCATTGCCCTTAGTCCTAGGCTTCCCCAGCAGCAGAAAAAGTTTCTCTCAATCTACCCAATCACATTCCTAATAGCCTCAGTCAAATCCTCCCGTAATCTTCTATATTTCAGGGAATACAAGCCCAGTATTGTTTAGGAAATAGACTATTTTGAATCGACAGATTTCTCCACTCAGGTTTTAGAAGACTGTTTCCAAGTGCTGCTTGATATGGTATAATCTGATTTTAATCCTCTTCTCCAGGTTTTCTTACTGGACACCCAGTGCTCTCCCAAAACTCCCAGTAACAGGGAAGGTTTTGAGCACGCGCAGTCCTGCGTGCTGATCATCGAGCTCCCACCAGACGAGAAACCCAATGGCCACACTCAGAAGAGGTAAAGATACAAGTGGATACCCACAGAAACTTCAAAGAGCCAGAAATTTATAAACTTTAACGGGGCACAAGCTTCATTAATAGTAATAATTTGAAAATCATCTTCTTGGTTTACAGACAGTAGGAAATAGAAATCACCTCATTTACACAATAGAATGACATAATTGACGCAAGGTAATGACATCATTTGTAAAATAGAATGACATTATTGACACAATAGAATGACATCACACAATAGAATGACGTCATTTGTAAAATAGAACGACATCATTGACACAATAGAATGACATCACACAATAGAATGACGTCATTTGTAAAATAGAACGACATCATTGACACAATAGAATGACATCACACAATAGAATGACATCACACAATAGAATGGCATCATTTGTAAAAGAGAATGATATTATTTACACGTGATTCCATTGTTCCTGCAACATCTTCAGGATCAGAAAGCATTGTGCCTGAGGAATCTGTGCCTCTTTCATAGATAAACCCCATATACCTGCTGCTCACCATGGCCCTCAGTACACTCTCGCTCCAGAAATCCATTCGTTGGCCAATGAACCTTTTAAAATGCCCCCCCTGTAACTATTCCATAATCCTATTACCCAGCGAGTGTACAGGTCCTCCTTCTGTTCCCTCCTTGATTCCTCATTTTAAATTGTGTGTCCTGGATTTCAATCCATCACCACAGCAAATGTCTGGCCCGGCTTCATCATTCTCCATAATAACCTGGGAAAATTCAAACTCTTCTAGTTTCCTTCGTCTGGGAATGGGAGTTCCTGATTTCTGCAATTATAATTATCGTTCCCCCTCTATCCTGTCTCAAGTCTTTATTCAGAGCTATATCCTTCAATTATGTCATTGCTATTCTGTAGTTACATAAGAAAATGTGCAAAATAGAAATTTTACAATGAAAGGGTGATTACTGCTTTACTTTCAGACACACTTTGCATTTACAATGTTACTAAGTGCCATTAACTAGCATTTAATCTTCTTCTCATGTCTAATTCTAGGCTTTCACCCATGTTCAATCTGTATTTTTTTTCTCCAACATCTTGTACTTAATCTTTCTTCTGGTGTGTCCAGTGTTTAATCTTCCTGTGGCACCCAGTGTTTAATTTTTCCCTGTTAGCCCGTGTTTAACCCTTTCCTGGTGTATGCTATTAAATATTCCTCCAGTTTGCACTGTACTAATTTTCCTCCTGTTGCTTCTTTTTCCCCATGCTTGACTATCGAATAGGAAAATAGGGTAAGCGGTCAACTTTAATTATGCTGGGTCTCGATCTTGCTTGCAGGGCTGGAGTAATCCAATACTAACAGCTCCATTCCTACTGTTTGCATCTGCTCACACTGTCCCTTGTGTTCAGTACAAAACATCAACTGAGGATGAGTGAAGAGACTCAAATTTCAAACAGACGCCATTTGGAAAAATGTAAAAGTCACTCAGTTAAATAAAAACAAGAAATGCTGGAACCACTCAGCAGGTCTGGCAGCATCTGTGAAAAGAGAAGCAGAGTTAACGTTTCGGGTCAGTGACCCTTCTTCGGAACTGACAAATATTAGAAATGTCACAGGTTATAAGTAAGTAAGGTGGGGGTGGGGCAAGAGATAACAAAGGGGAAGGTGTAGATTGGACAAGGCCAATCAACGCAACATCAACGCAAGCTTGAGGAATAGCATCTCATCTACCGATTAGGCACACTACAGCCTGCCGGACTGAACATTGAGTTCAGTAATTTCAGAGCATGACAGCCCCCCAGTTTACTTTCATTTTTAGTTATTTTTTCTTTTTTATATTTTTTACAATCTTTTTTTTTTGCATTTATTTCATTTCATCTTAGTTTGTTCAGTTTGCTTACCCACTGTTTTTTTTCAGGTTTGCACTTGCTGCTGTTCCATATTCAGTCCGTTAACACCTAATCTGTACTAATGCCTTGTCTTTCAACACACCATTAACACATTGTTTGCCTTTGCTCCATGACCTTTTGGTCAGCTATGTGGCCTTGTCCAATCTACACCTTCTCCTTTGTTATCTCTTGCCCCACCCCCACCTCACTTGCTTATAACCTGTGACTTTTCTAATATTTGTCAGTTCCGAAGAAGGGTCACTGACCCGAAACGTTAACTCTGCTTCTCTTTCCACAGATGCTGCCAGACCTGCTGCGCGGTTCCAGCATTTCTTATTTTTATTTCAGATTTCCAGCATCCGCAGTATTTTGCTTTTATTTACTCAGTTAAATAATTTTTGTTCCCTCTGTTGATTTTTGATTCGGTTTGATGCACGCCCAAGTTCTTGCCTGTTAATTCACCATTTGAGTGGTTTTACCATCTGAACTTGTATATAGGGTGCAAATTTTTTTAAAGCAAAAAAGAATCAGTGTAAAGTGGAGGTATGGTCTATATGCAAGTCAATAATAATTCTTTTCCTGGAGGGGCAGAGACAACTGGATGTGGCTTTTAAGTTGAGGAGGCTCAGTTCAGACCCAGCTGCAAGTCAATGTAAGAGAGACTTAACACCTGTAGTGCATCTCCGAGAGAGTGGATCCATTGACGTAGTTTTATGCCACATAACAAGAAACAATTTGCATTAAAAGCACCGTTAGCTTAGTAAAATGTTCGAATGCACTTTCCAGGCGCATCATTGAATCATAGATTGATACAGCAAAATCCCTGATTCTCCTAGAAGTGGTCCTCTCACATTTAATTGTGTTTGTATTTTAGTACCTAAACATAAAAACACATTGGGAGGAATTTTATGCTCACTGTCGGGTTTGGAGGCGGGGAGAGCATGTAATTGGGCGAGATGCTGGCGGGTGGTGGCTACACCCAAATTAAGTCCGTGGCGGGAAGGCCTGTGAATGGCAGCCAATTGAGGCCCTTTAGTGGGTAATTAATGCCCAATTAAGGGCCTCATCCCACCGCTGCCGGAATTACCCAGTGGTGGGCAAGTGTTCAGGTTGCTTGCTGGCTCACGGGGGAGGGGTCCCTTGTTCAAAGGCACTTAGTGCCTGAACGAGGGCCCTGTTATCGGGAAGGGAAGTGCCCACCGAGAGCCATCCCCCTGCCCTTGCTGCCAACCTCCCTCCACACCCCCCCCCCCACCCCTCCCTCCCCGCGCTCCCGTGCGACCCCTCCCCCGCAAAACCCCTTCCGCCCCGACTCAACTGTGGCCTGGGTCTCCTGACAATCCTAGGCCTCCAGTGAATCCTGTACCAACAGCAGCCACCACCTCTGTGGTGCCACTGTTCAGTTAAAGAGCTGCCGACCTCTGATTGTCAGGCAACTCTCAGCAGGCGAGACTTCCCCAGAGCAGACCACGTGGGGCTCTCGCTTTTGCCGGTGGTCGAGACCCCCATCACCCGATAAAATCCCAGCAATTGTTTTTGTTCTTTTCCAGCTTCCCTTACTGACCCCCCTGCTAGCTGACGTTGTAATCGGTTCCCTCTCCTCAGCTACTGTCTGCCTCCCGTTTAAAATTGGCATCATCATTGACTCAAAAATCCACCCTCAACCCCACTGTGCTTACAAATGATCAAATACACACGCAAACACTCACACGCACATACACACACTCACACAAACATACTCACACAAACATGCACACACTCATACACTCACAGACTTTCCCACATTCACAAACACACACACACTCATAAATGCACAAACAAATGCTGTCACACACACACGTACCCTCACACTTGCTGCAGTATTTCCTTGTTCTGTGTGCCTATCTGTCTAAACCTCTGTCTTTTGATCCACAGAATCCCATTCCGGACAATAGTGGTGAGTTTGTTATCCCACCAGGTGTTACTTCAAAATCTATACGATGTTCTGCTTGAAGAGTTTGTCAAAGGTCCTACACCAAGCGAGGCTGCGGACCGAACCATCACCTTTGGAGAAACCAGGCCTGCCAGCTTCCTGAGGTACATCTCCATGCAGAACCTGGCTGTCATCTTTGATCTGCTGCTGGACTCCTACAGAACGGCCAGGGAGTTTGACACGAGGCCTGGGCTGAAGTACCTGCTGATGAAAGTATCGGGAGTCGGAGGGGCCGCCAATCTCTACCGACAATCAGCAATGAGCTTCAACATTTACTTCCAGGCTTTGATTTACGCCATTCTGACCAACCAGGAGAACATAGCTGCAGAGCAGGTCAAGAAGATTCTTTTTGAGGAGGAAGAGCTCAGCTCGGATTCTTCCCAGCAATGTTCCTCAGAGGATGAGGACATCTTTGAGGAGACGGCCCAAGTCAGCCCTCCGAGAGGGAAGGAAAAGAGACAGTGGAGGGCCAGAGTGCCTTCCCTCAGTATCCAGCCCGTCAGCAATGCAGATTGGGTCTGGTTGGTCAAGAGGCTGCACAAGTTATGCCTGGAGCTCTGTAATAACTACATCCAGTTACACCTTGACCTGGAGAGCTTGGCAGAAGAACCCCTGGCGGTGAAAGGTGACCCGTTATTCTTCCTACCGTCCTGCTATTCAGAAGGGTCCACTCCGTCCACTGGGGGCGTGTCAGGCAAAGATACACCTTCGGAAGAGGGGGCCAAGTGTCACGTGAAAGAGCAGGCGGCGGAAGATGGAAAGACAAAAGGGCCGGGCAGTGCCCCCTTGAGCCCCAACGTGGAGAAGAAAGAGCAAAGCAGGAAGAAGGAATGGTGGGAGAGTGCTGGCAACAAGATCTACACTATCGCCACTGATAAGACCATCAACAAACTCATGTTTGAGTACAAGAAGCGCAAGCAACAGCATAACCTGAGCACGTTTGTCAAGGAGGGGAAGTCGGAAAAGGGGGAAGCGGCGCCCGCCAGGTATCCAGATTTGCCTCTTCAGCGCCCTCAGCAGCTCCTAGACCAGAACCAAATGAGACATTCCTTCAGCGCAGGACCTGAACTGCTCAGACAAGAGAAGCGCCCTCGCTCTGGCTCCACAGTAAGCTCCCACAGCGTCTCTGTCCGTGATACTGAGGCCCAGATGCAGGTATGGTACTGGTTTAAAATGTCTAAAGTCACATTTCAGAGAATTACAGAACAGGGTGGCACAGCAGGAGGCCATTCGGCCCATCGAGTCTGGTCTAGCTCTTTCAAAGAGCAATCCAGTTAGTCTTTTTCTCCTTCAAGTAGTAATCCAATTCCCTTTTGAAGGCTACTGTTGAAACTACCCACCACTCTCTCAGGCAGTGCATTCCAAATCCTAACCAATATCAAAGCTTTTCCTCATGTCGCCTCTGGTTCTTTCGCCAATTACCTTTAACTTAGCACTTTTATAGATCCTCTCCCACAATCCCTCCCTCCCTTTTGTTCTTGAGGTTGTGAGTTCAAATCCCACCATGGAATATGGTCATTGATGAGCTGACATCTGAACTTTGATCTGATGGATTGTTGTACAAAACTCAACTGGTCCCCAACTATCTTTCAGAGTCTGGTACTCCTAGACAGTCTGACCTACTCTCCAGTCCCAATGCCTGAAGTGACATAGCAAGCCCCTCGGCTGAAAAACAATTGCTCAGATAGAATGTCTCCCACTTTCTTGGGACAACTAGGGATGGACAACAAATCTAGTGTCACCACATCCCAAGAGCAATTTCCTCCAGGGATTTTGCTGAACTTCCACTGGGGCTACAGTTGGAGAATCCCCAGAGAAATTACTGGCGGGTGTCTTCAGAGGACCGAAGTCATTCTTGTTCCTGGATTCCTTGTGTTCCAATCCCTTCCTATCTCTGTAACCTCCTCCAGCCCTACAAGCCTCTGAGATCTCTGCCCACCTCCAATTCTGGCCTCTTGCGCATCCCTGATTTTCATCGCTTCACGTTTGGTGGCCGTGCCTTCAGTTCCCTGAGCCTTAAGTTCTGGAAATGCCTCCCTAAACTTAGAAACATAGAAAAATAGGAGCAAGAGTAGGCCATTCGGCCCTTCGAGCCTGCACCGACATTCAATACGATCATGGCTGATCATCCAAACTCATTACCCTGTTCCTGCTTTCTCCCCGTATCCCTTGATCCCATTAGACCTAAGAACTATATCTAACTCTTTCTTGAATATATTTAATGATTTGGCCTCAACTGCTTTCTGTAGAGAATTCCACAGGTTCACCACACTCTGGGTGAAGAAATCTCTCCTCAACTCAGTCCTAAATGGATTACTCCTTATCCTTAGACTGTGACCCCTGGTCCTGGACACCCCCGCCATCGGGAACATCCTTCCTGCATCTAGTCTGTCCAGTCCTGTTAGAACTCTGTAGGTTTCTATGAGATCCCCTCTCATTCTTCTAAACTCTTAACGAATACAAGCCTAATTGACCCAATCTCTCTCTATATGTCAGTTCTGCCATCCCAGGAATCAGTCTGGTGAACCTTCACTGCACTCCCTCCATAGCAAGAACGTCGTTCCTCAGATAAGGAGACCAAGACTGCACACAATACTCCAGATGTGGTCTCACCAAGGCCTTGTATAATTGCAGCAAGACATCCCTGCTCCTGTACTTGAATCCTCTCGCTATGAAGGCCAACATACCATTTGCCTTCTTAACTGCCTGCTGCACCTGCATGCTTGCTTTCAACGACTGGTGCACAAGGACACGCAGGTCTTGCTGCACCTCCCCCTTTCCCAATCTATCGCCGTTCAGATAATCTGCCTTTCTGTTTATTTATCCACATTATACTGCATCTGCCATGTATTTGTCCACTCACACAACCTGTCCAATTCACACTGGAGCTTCTCTGCATCTTCCTCACAGCTCACACTCCCACCCAGCTTTGTGTTGTCTGCAAACTTGGATATATTACATTTAATTCCCTCATCTATATCATTAATATATGTTGTGAATAGCTGAGGTCCTAGCACTGATCCCTGCGGTACTCCACTAGTCACTGCCTGCCACTCGGAAAAAGACCCGTTTATTCCTACTCTTTGTTTCCTGTCTGCCAACCAGTTCTCTATCCAACCAGAACCTTACCTCCAATTCCATGTGCTTTAATTTTGCATGATAATCTCTTATGTGGGACCTTATCAAAAGCTTTCTGAAAGTCCAAATACACCACATCCACTGGTTCTCCCTTATCTATTCTACTAGTTACATCCTCAAAAATTCCAGCAGATTTGTCAAGCATGATTTCCCTTTCATAAATCCATGTTGACTTCGTCCGATCATGTCATTGTTTTCCAAGTGCTCTGCTATTGCATCTTTTATAATGGACTCTAGCATTTTCCCCACTACTGATGTCAGGCTAACCGGTCTATAATTCCCTGTTTTCTCTCTACCTCCTTTTTTATATAGTGGGGTTACATTAGCTACCCTCCAATCTGTTGGAACTATTCCAGAGTCTATAGAATTTTGAAAATTGACCAGCAATGCATCTACTATTTCTAGGGCCACTTCCTTAAGTACTCTGGGATGTAGATTATCAGACCCTGGGGATTTATCAGCCTTCAATCCCATCAATTTCCCGAACACCATTTCCCTACTAATACTGATTTCATACAGTTCCTCCTTCTCACTAGACCCTCTGTTCCCCAACATTTCTGGGAGGTAATTTGTTTCCTCCTTTGTGAAGACAGAACCAAAGTATGTATTTAATTGGTCTGCCATTTCTTTGTTCCCCATTATAAATTCCCCAGTTTCTGACTGTAAGGGACCCACATTTGTCTTCACTAATCTTTTTCTCTTCACATATCTGTAGAAGCTTTTAAAGTCAGTTTTTATGTTCTCTGCAAGCTTACTCTTATGCTCTATTTTCCCTTTCTTAATCAATCCCTTTGGCCTCCTTTGCTGAATTCTAAACTGCTCCCAATCTCCAGGTTTGCTACTACTTGTTCTGGCCATTTTATATTTCTCCTCCTTGGATCTAATACTATCCCTAATTTATTTTGTAAGCCATGGTTGAGCCACCCTTCCTGTTTTAGTTTTGTGCCAGACAGGAATGAACAATTGTTGTAATTCATCCATGCACTCTTTAAATGCTAGCCATTGCCTATCCACTGTCAACCCTTTAAGTAACTTTCCCCAGTCTATCATAGTCAACTCACACCTCTTACCTTCATAGTTTCCTTTATTTAGATTCAGGACCCTTGTCTCGGAATCAACTCTCGCACTCTCCATCTTAATGAAGAATTCTGTCATGTTACGATCGCTCTTCAAATGACCCCGCAGAACAAGATTGTTAACTAATTCTTTCTCGTTACACAATACCCAGTCTTGGATGGCCTGTTCTCTCGTTGGTTCCTCAACATTTTGGTCCAAAAAACCATCACATATGCACTCCAGGAATTCCTGCTCTACAGTATTATTGCTAATTTGGTTTGCCCAATCTATATGTAGAGTAAAGTCACCCATAATTACAGTTGCACCCTTATTACATGCGTCTTTAATTTCCTGTTTAGTGCCATCCTCTACATCACCACTGCTGTTTGGGGGTCTAAATACAACCCCCACCAATGTTTTCTGCCCTTTGGTGTTTCTTAGCTCCACCCATACAGATTCCACATCAGGATTCTCTGAGCTAATATCCTTCCTCACTATTGTATTGATTTCCTCTTTTACTAACAATGCTACTTCACCTCCTTTCCCTTTTTGCCTGTCCTACCTAAATATTGAATACTCTTGGATGTTCAGTTCCCATCCTTGGTCACCCTGCAGACATGTCTCTGTAATCGCAACTATATCGTATCCATTTACATCTATTTGTGCGGTTAATTCACCTACCATATTGTGAATACTCCGCGCATTTAGATACAATGCCTTTAGGCTTATCTTTTTAACATTCTTAGTCCTCTTAGCATTATTTCGCACTATGGCCCTATTTGTTTCTTGCCCTTGATTTCTATGCCTTCCACTTTTGCCTTTTTGTTTCCTGTCTTTCGTTTCTATCCTTGTTTCCTCCTCCTCAGTCTCCCCACTCAGGTTCCCATCCCCCTGCCAATCTAGTTTAAATCCTCCCCAACAGCACTAGCAAATGCCCCTGCAAGGACATTGGTTCTGGTCCTGCCTGGGTGTAATCCGTCCCGCTTGTACAGGTCCCACCTTCCTCAGAACTGGTCCCGATGTCCCAGGAATCTAAATCCCTCCCTCCTGCACCATTTCTCCAGCCACGCATTCATCTGGTCTATTCTCCTGTTCCTATACTCACTAATACATGGCACAGGAAGTAATCCTGAGATTACTACCTTTGAGGTCCTAGCTCCTTAAAGTCATCTTGCAGGACCTCATCGCTTTCTCTACCTATGTCTATGGTACCGACATATACCATGGCCACTGGCTGTTCACCCTTCCCCTTCAGAATGTCCTGCAGCCGCTCCAAGACATCCTTGACCCTAGCACCAGGGAGGCAACATACCATCCTGGAGTCTCGTTTGCGGCCACAGAAACGCCTGTCTGTTCCCCTTACAATTGAATCTGCTATCACTATGGCTCTCCCAATCTTTTTCCGCCCATGCTGTGCAGCAGAGGCATCCGTGGTGCCACGAAGTTGGCTGTTGCTGCTTTCCCCTGGGAGGCCATCCCCCCCCAACAGTATCCAATGCGGTATATCTGTTTGAGAGGGGGATGGCCACAGGGGACTCCTGCACTACCTGCCTGCACCTACTACTCCGCCTGGTGGTCACCCATCCCTTTTCTGCCTGTGCAGCCATTACCTGCGGTGTGACCACCTCGCTAAACGTGCTATCCACGACATCCTCAGCATCGCGGATGCTTCACAGTGAATCCACCCGCAGCTTCAGCTCCGTAATGCGGGTAGCTAGTAGCTGCAGATGGATACACTTCCTGCACACATGGTCGTCAGGGACACTGGAAGCGTCCCTGATTTCCCACATAGCGCAGGAGGAGCATATCACAGGTGCAAACTCTCCTGCCATGACTTACCTTTGGATTACTTAGTTACTGCCTATAAAAAATATTAGTTACAGTAAGGGCCTTGTTCTACTCCAAACACTACCCAATACAATCTAAAGTCCTTAATAAATTACACTAATTTAAAAAAAAACATACTTTAGTAGCACTCACCTTATCACTTAAACTTCTCTTTCCTCCTTCGAAACTTTCCTTTAAACCTACCTCTTTGACCAAGCTTTTGGTCACCTGCCCTAATATCTCCTTATGGTGTCAAAATTTTGTTTGATAATGTTCCTGTGAAGCACCTTGAGACGTTCTACTATGTAAAACCTGCTATATAAATGCAGATTGTTATTGTTGGCTCGTGTCTGACTAAAATGGCTTTTCAATTGTAGGCCTGGACCAACATGATACTAACAGTCCTCAACCAAATTCAGCTACTGCCGGATCAGACGTTTACTGCTCTCCAGCCTTCAGTGTACCCGAGTATTAGCCAACTCACCTGTCACGTCACTGATGTCCGGGTTCGTCAAGCTGTCAGAGAATGGCTGGGAAGAGTGGGAAGAGTCTACGATATAATTATGTAAAAAAAAACACACACAAAGGGGAAAAAAAAGGAATCTATATTTATGAAGCACAATGGTTTACTTTCAACCTGCAAGTAAAATGACTTGCTTTGCCAATCCTGACTTTCCCAATCAGTGCCCATTATATTCCAATGCCCCAGAACCAACCATTGTTGCTGCGATAGATCGAGGTCATTGTCTTGCTCCTTGTGAAAGTCATTGAACCTAAGGTGCCACTGGGGTTGTAGTGAGGGGGGTTGAACCCTATGGTATCATGAGTGTAATGTCCCTCTAGTTTTACCTGAGAGTGAGGGGAAAGTATTAGCTCTGAAAGGGGCGGCCTCACCGTCTCAGCACTGACTGGGATGGATTGCAGGGTGGGGGAGAAGGCAAGCTGGCAGATCAATAAGGTCGCAAGATAGGTACATTTGACAGAGGCCATTTCGGTCGACCTTAGCTCACCCATCTAAGCAAGAACGAATTTACAGTCGCCCCTTGGGTAGAACCTTCAACTTCGAAGGGGTAGAGGTGGATCGTTGTCCCATTTATACACCCGTCCAATTTACCTTTCCATTGAAGTCAATGCGTCGCCTTCCATTTTAGGTTTTCGCCAAAGTTCAGCTCCATGTTTCACGAACGATTCTGAGGTTTTTTTTTGTCTCCAAATGTTGGTTACTCTTTGTATGACATCCATCCTAACGTTCCAACTCCCGCCACTTTCAGTCTGTAACTGCCCCTCATCTGCTGTCCTGACTTACTGTGAAGTTGTGTTCTGGATTTGCCCCTTCGACACCATTCTCTTAACCAGTGCAGCTGCTTTTCAAGTGTTTTTATTGAACAGTGTGGTCTTGAGGTGGATGTTTCTGCAGTGAAAGCAGCATTCACCAAATGGATGTTATTAAGGACCCAGTACAGTTATGCTAATGCACAATTTGCATTTATATAGCATCTTAAGACATTTTCTCCATGCTTAAGGGCGCTATGTAAATACATTTGTTGTTGTGTTGGATTCTACCCTAACTGCTGCTCTAATTCTCCCTTGGCATCAAAACGATGAGCGTGGCGAGGTTTGCTGTTTCTTTTTTCAGAACTTTGAATTGTTGTGACTAGAAAAAGCCTTTTACCCATAGAAACTCTGATTGCAGATTTTGGACAAAAATTTCCACTTACAGCCCCAGACTTCAATCAGAGAATCTTACAGCATAGAATGAGACCATTCAGCCTTTGCTGGCTCGAATTAATCCCATTATTTTTGATATAAAAATAGTAATGAACAGATCTTGGGTGAATCCCCAGTCTTAACTCATTACCGGGGCAGTGAGATTTACCACATGAGGATGGGCACAATCAGGTCCTAATGTCTCCTTCGTGGCTTGATATGTAAAGTTTGTTTAATAACTCTCCTACCCAATACCTTGGAAAGTTCTATGTTAAAGGTACTATGTAAATGCAAGTTGTTATTGTTGTTGAATTGTCTGGTCCACTGCCCCTATCGATGATGCAGCCAAATCAGATTCCAGTTTGTCCTTTCTGTGTCTGAACTGACCGTGTTCAATCCCACGAGTTCTTTTTCACAATTGTCTTTGCAGAATGTTTTCAGCCACTCAGAGTCCGATGTGGCTCCCAGCTCCAAACTAGAAAGAGGAAGGAAAGAATGTAATACTTATTTTTTAAAGAAAAAAATATAGAATAGAGTATATTACACAGAAACAAAGTGAAATTAAAATTATATAAATGAGAGATTTTGAGGGGGGCGGTGCAAGGAGGAGAAGGAAATAGTAGCCACGTGGTGATCAAAAGAAAACAACATTTTTCCAACCTTCCCAATGGATGCTTCACCTTGTTCATGGAATCCCACTCTCCATTGCCCCAGTCTTGATAATCTTCATTGGTCTCCATCCAGGACAATCAGCCCACTTCGACAGCCAATCCCCCACCTTCAACATTCACTCCCTCCTCCACCGATGCACAGTGGTAGCAGTGTGTACCATCTACAAGATGCGCTGCAGCAACGCACCAAGGCTCCTTAGACAGAACCTTCCAAACCCGCAACCTCTACCACAGAGAAGGACAAGGGCAGCAGTTTCATGGGAACACCACGACCTGCAAGTTCCCCTCCAAGCCGCTCACCAGCCAGACGTGAAAATATATCGCCGTTCTTTCACTGTCACTGGCTCAAAATCTTGGAATTCCCTTCCTAGCAGTACTGTGCCTACACCCCAAGGACTGCAGCGGTTCAAGAAGGCAGCTCACCACCACCTTCTCAAGGGCAATTAGGGATGGGCAATAAAAACTGGCCTTCCCAGAAACGCCCACATCCCATGAATGAATAAAATAAAAGCAATTCCTCACTGGCCCAATTTCAAAATCCCTAGCCTTATCAATAGAGGCTCCAAAGCCTCCTCTAAGCCTCAATCTACCTGATCCACACAATCTCGTTCCAACCCATGATCCATCCAATTTACAGGACCAACTCCAGCCCTACACTCCTGTTTGCATCCTCTTCTCTTCCAGCTCTATTCTGTTGAGCAGCGCCTTCATTCCCACTATTGCACTACCCTTGGGAGACAGAGTCTTCGTCGGCCTTGCCCCCATACTCTTGTACAGAATCATAGAATGAAAATGGTAGAAATACTGAGCACATCAGGGCACTGCTTGATCCGAGTATTTCCACCATTTTGGTTTATATTTCAGATTTCCAGAATCTGCAGTATTTTGCCCACTGGATGGAAGTGGCATTAAATCCCAGACAGGCAATTCCCCCCCCTCCCTCCCAAGCATTTCTGCCAATGGTGTAGAACTCTAAAGAAAGCTTAACCCCTCTCTGGGCTTTTCCATTTATTCTTTTGTCTTATTATTCCTGCTTATTCTTTCTGGGTTACTGTGTCAAGGGATAGGGAGTTAAGGTGGGTAAATGGAATCGAGGTACAGATCAACCATGATCTAATTGAATGGCAGCAGGTGTGACAGGGGAGCCTTCTTGTTGCAGAGACTCAGGACATCAATCCTGTGTCTGATACTGGTGTTGTCACACTGGCACCACATTTACACATTGGCACCAAAACAGTATAAAGTAGAAAAAAACAAAATCACATTGGAAGCCAATACATTTCAATGCTGTGCCACTACTCCTTGTGTGATGTTGTTAATTCGTCAACTCAAGTGGCGCACCCACCAGCAATGACAGGCCTGTAATCATTATTATTTCAATTCCCTAGTTTTATAAAATGCTCTTATACTGTGAGAACCTGTGCTGGCACTTTCGACTCCCAAGGCTCAAGTGGCATGCCACCTAAACGGTAAAGTCGCCAGGATTCTCTAACACCGAACTCGGAAGGCCCGTCTTCTTACGGGTTGTTCCTCCAGCTGGTCATTACAAATCTTCAGAAGCTTATGGGTTCAAGTCCCTCGCCAGAGACTTGAGCGCATAATCCAGGCTGACATTCCCGGTGCAGTACTGAGGAAGTGCTGCACTGTCAAAGGTGCTGTCTTCCAGGTGAGACATTAAACCGAGGCCCTGTCTGCCCTCGCAGAAGGTCATAACGATCCCGTGGCACGCTTCTGAAGAAGAGCAGGGAAGTTCTACCCAGTATCCTGACCAATATTTATCCCTCAATCAACATCACTGGTTTTATTTGGTCATTATCACATTGCTGTTTGTGGGAGCTTGCTGTGTGCAAATTCGCTGCTATGTTTCCTACATCTCAACATTTCAAAAGTAATTCATTGGCTGTAAAGCACTTTGGGATGTCCTGAGGTCACGAACGGCGCTAAGTAACTGCAAGTCTTTCTTCTTTGCTGTCACGGTTTCCTGCGGTGACAGTAAGGGTCTCGTCTAGTATTACAAGCAACTGAAATTCTGTCCCCTGACACAACTGGATGTTGTAAAGACAGAATCTGTTATGATCCCTCTGGGTATTTTTCACAGTTTGAGTGAATGTAGTTTGAAAATTCCATGCAGCTTTACACTTTATGTGAAATCCCAGTGACAACGCAAAAAACTGCATTAGTGCTGTTCATAACTGCAGTATTTCGAACTAGGTCAAATCCAAACCTTGCCACGTGTAACTGTATACAACATTGTCTGTTAAATTACTGTGCTTTCAGTCCTGCTCTTAGTCGCTGCAAAATAATTCTCGTTTTATTCACTTTTTATTGTATTTATGTTTGTCGGAAGTCAGATATATATAAGTTCATGTTTGGCTGTTCAGAATGTTGCTGCCGTTATTGCTTAATTTATGTCAAGAAAAATCACATTTGTGTATATTTTTGCTCTGTCAATAAAGATCCGAATGGGCCACCATAATTCAAAATTGCATTTTAATAAGAAATTGTGGGATGAACTGTATTTATGTTGCTTGTACTGTAGAATAAAACATGCGGGTGGATAACAAAAATTGACTCTCTTTTTCTGTTTTACTGTCAGTTTACCTGCGTGTTAGCTGTGGCTTAGTTAATTGCACTGGTGTCTCTGGATTAGAAGGTTGTGGGTTCAGTCTGAGCAAATAGCTCACGCTGTTTAGCATTGTACCAGGACAAGACTTGGGCACTTTCCTTACAAATTTCTCTTCACTGACACCTGGGAACTCGTGTCTCAATTAGGAGAGCTGTCACATGAATGAGTTAAGCAACAGCTTAACCAGAAACATTCCTGTCAGAGTCATCCCAGGCTGCTTTCTTGCTATCCTTAAATACTTGAAGGGGGAGAAAGAAAAAATTTGCAGGGCTTATGGAGAAATAGCAAGGGAGTGTGACTAATTGGGTAGCTCTCCCAAAGAGCCAGCACAGACACAATGGGAAGAATAGCCTCTTTCTGTGCTGTATGTTTCCACCTGTCCTAATATACTCCGTATGTAGCTTGGTGTCAGCTTTTGTTTGCCAGCGTGCCGTGGAATGTTTTACTACGTTAAGCATGCTATATAAATGCATGTTGTTGTGCGATTGAATTCCACCAGAACCACTCATCTCCAGACCTCATCACAGTCTTGCCCCAGACTTGGGCATGAGCTGAATTACAGTGCCGGGAGAGAGTATCTACACTTGACCAGGCAGGATTCGATCATATATGCCCCGAGCAAGACTGGTCAGTGGGGAGGGGGGGCGGGGGGGGTCAGGACATGAGGAGAACTCCCCTCTTTTCCATACGATCGTTTATATGCACTTGACAGGGCAGGCGGAGTCTCAGTTTAATGTCTCATCCAAGAGATGGCACTTGCAACAATGCAGCACTCCCTCAGTACTGCACTTGAGTGTCAGCCTGGAATTTGTGCACAAGTCTTTGGTTTGGTGTTAAGTCTGATGCTCTCCCAAACCTACCTCCCCACAGTTACTCTTTCTAACAAATGTCACCCAAGAGCCTTGGGTGATTTTATATGCTTGAGCCCCCAGAATGATGATGCCAGCTACAACATTAGGGAAAATCAGCAAACCCAGTACAGACCAGAAATCTGGAACCCTCCTGGGCCTCGGCTTATGTGCAGCATGGGATCTGTTGAGCCAAATAGCCTGTTTCTGGGCTGTAAACTGGATGGAAGTCCTGCCTTACTGAGATCTCTCTCTCTCTCTCTATCTATCTATATATATATATATATTATTCTTTCATGGGATGTGGCAAGGCCAGCATTTGTTGCCCATTCCTAATTGCCCTTGACAACTGAGTGGCTTGCTAGGCACTTAAGAGTCAACCACATTGCTGTGGGTCTGGAGTCACATATGGGCCAGACCAGGTAAGGACAGCAGATTTCCTTCCACAAAGGACATTAGTGAACCGAATGGGTTTTTACAACAATCAACAATTGTTTCATGGCCTTCATTAGACTGGCTTTTAATTCCAGATTTATTAATTTTCACACACAATGAAAATCTTTTCTCTGTTCTTCAGGGTCCTGTGCCACTGCTTGTGTCACTCTGCTTATTAGCTTTCTGTAAAGGCAATCACACTCAATGCAAGGGATTCCACAAGGAGACACTGTCTTTATAGAACCACTGCCATAAATGTGTCAGGAGAGAACTGATTCTGGGATAGGAGGGAGCACAGAGGCAGATCTTGGGCCCAAAGCAAAGAGAAGAGAAAATCTAACAAGGGTGGTGACAGACAGAGTAATTAATACGGGCAGCATAGGACAACAGCTGGAACAGGTTTGGCCACGCCAGGTGAGGGTGCTTTAACTGGGTCACCAGAACCAGAGGCAACCCCTCAATTACAGGTGGCTGTTAATCTCACCACAGCCTAGAACGAATGGTGCAACCAAATACCAGGGAGGCTGAACTGAAAAAAAAACGAACATGCTGCAAATACTCAGGCAGCAACTGTGAGGAGAGAAACAGATTTAAATATTTCAGGTTGATGGGCTCTCATCAGAATTTTCTGCTTTTATTTCAGATTTCCAGCATCCCCAGTATTTCGACTTTGGTTTCAGGGAGGAATCTTGTCCTTAAACCTTTGAGAATTGATATTCAGAATTTCAGCTACAGGAATGAAACGTGAAATGTATAATAGAAATATCTTCATTTTTCAAACAAAAATACATAGTTTCAGTTTTGATCCCTTAATTCTAGTTTATAATCAAGATTCAGAATGAACACAATTCAGACTCAATCACTTAAAGCTCCTGCGTTTAAATCGAGCTATCGTTTAAACGGTCGAAAAAGCTGAAGCCATTTTCAGTTACCATTCTAGTCAATTATAAAATTGACCCTTACAACAAGTTAACTGACCTGTATATATTTCAGACCGAAACCAGCATTCACTCAATGGGAGACCACTTCAGAAGGCCCCTCATCTCCATACACCATGGGCTGTATTTTCAGCCTCCAATGGGGGCAAGTACGGAGACAAGTGGATACTGGTTTGCTGGCACCATCCCTCCCCAGGGCCATTTTCCCGCTCATAAGCAGTGGGTGGCCAACTAACTGGAATTCGAGGTCAATTAAGGCCTATTGTCAGAGGCTGAATGGAATTTTCCAGGCGGCCACCTGGCCGCGCCCCTCCAACCCCCGCCCGAGGCTGTCTAGTGTGAGGAGGACACAGAGACGCGGCAAAGAGATTATAGACAGGTTAAATGAGTGGACAACAAGGTGGCGTATAATGTGGGGAAGTGCGAGGTTATTCACTTTGGTCCTAATAGAAGCGCAGAATATTGTTTAAAAGCTGTGAAACTTGCAAATGTTGACATTCAGAGGGACTTGAGCATGCTCGTACAAGGAACATAGCAAGTTAGCTTGCAGGTACAGCAAGCAATTAGGAAGGAAAATGGCATGTTGGCCTTTATTGCAAGGGGATTAGAGTCAAAGAGTTATACAGCACAGACACAGGCCCTTCGGCCCATTGTGTCCGTGTTGGCCATCAAGACTATCTATTCTAATCCCATTTTCCGGCACTTGGCCGATAGCCTTGTATGCTATGACGTTTCAAGTGCACATCTAAATACTTCTTAAATGTTGTGAGGGTTCCTGCTTCTACCACCCCTTCAGGCAGTGTGTTCCAGATTCCAACTACCCTCTGGATAAAAAGATTTTTCCTCAAATCCCCTCTAACCCTCCTGGCCCTTACCTTAAATCTATGCCCCCTGGTTATTGTCACCTCCACTAAGGGAAAAAATGTCTTACTATCTATCCCATCAAAGCCCCTCAATCAGGTCCCCCCCCCCCTACCCCCCACCCCCCACCCCCCACCCCTCCTCAGCCTTCTCTGCTCTAAGGAAAACAACCCTATCCTATCCAGTCTCTCTTCATAGCTGAAATGCTCCAGACAACATCCTGGTGAATCTCCGTTGCACCCTCCCCTGTACAATCACATCCTTCCTATAGTGTGGCGACCAGAACTGTACACAGTACTCCAGCTGTGGCCTAACTAGCACTTTATACAGCTCCATCATATCCTCCCTGCTCTTATATTCTGTGCCTCAGCTAATAAAGGCAAATATCCCATACGCCTTCCTCACCACCTTATCTACTTGTGCTGCTGCCTACGGACAAGTACACCAAGGTCCCTCTGACCCTTTACTTCATAGGGTCCGACCATCCATTGTATAGTCCCTTGCCTTGTTAGTCCTCCCAAAATGCATCACCTCACACTTCTCATGATTAAATTCCATTTGCCACTGCTCTGCCCATCTTACCAGCCATCTTAGAGTACAAGAATAAAGAGGTCTTGCTACAATCATATAGGGCTTTGGTGTGACCACACCTGGAATACTGCATGCAATTTTGGTCTCCATATTTAAGGAGGGATATACTTGCATTGAAGGCAGTACAGTGAAGGTTCACTAGATTGGTCCTGGATTGAGAGGGTTGCCCTATGATAAGAGGCTGAATAAATTGAGTTGAAATACTCTGGAGTTTAGAAGAATGAGTTGCGATCTCAATGAAACATACAAGATTCTGAAAAGACTGGATAGGGTAGACACTGAGAGGTTGTTTTCCCTGTTGGACAATCTAGAACACGGGGGCACAGTCTCAGGAAAAAGGGTCAATCATTTAGGACTGAGATGAGGAGAAATTTCTCACTCAGAGGGTTGTGAATCTTTGGACTCCTCTACCCCAGAGGGTTGTGGATCCTCCATCGCTGAATATATTTAAGACTGAGATAGATTTTTGGTCTTGCAGGGAATCAGGTGAGGAGCAGGCGGGAAAGTGGAGTTGAAGCCCAAGATCAGCCATGATCTTATTGAACAATTGTGAACTGTGAGGAGGATGATTTAGAACTTCAAAAGGACATAGACAAGTTGGTGGAATTGGCAGACAGGTGGCAGATGAAGTTCAATGTGGAGAAATGTGAAGTGATTCATATTGGTAGGAAGAACATGGAGAGACAAAATAGAATAAAGGAATAAAAACAAGAAATGCTGGAATCACTCAGCAGGTCTGGCAGCATCTGTGGAAAGAGAAGCAGAGTTAACGTTTCGGGTCAGTGACCCTTCATCGGAATAAAGGATACAATTCTAAAGTGGGTGCAGGAGGTATAAGTCATTTAAGATGACAGGACAGGTTGAGAGAGCGGTTAATAAAGTATACAGTATCCTAGGCTTTATTAATAGGGGGCAGAGAGTACAAAAGAAAGGAGGTTATGTTAAACATGTATAAGACAGTTAGCTTGGCCTTAACTGGAGTATAGTATCCAGTTTTGGACACCGCAGTTCAGGAAAGATGTGAACACATTGGAGAGAGTGCAGAAAAGATTCACGAGAATGGCTCCAAGGATGAGGAATTTCAGTTATGAAGATCGATTGGAGAAGTTGGGACTGTTTTCCTTGGAGAAAAGAAGTTTGAGAGGAGATTTGATAGAGGTATCCAAAATCATGAGGTGTCTGGACAGAGTGAATAGGGAAAAACTGGTCCCACTCATGAAAGGATCAAGAACGATAGGGCACAGATTTAAAGTGATTGGCAAAAGAAGAAAAAGTGACATGAGGAAAAGCTTCTTCACGCAGTGAGTGGTTAGGATCTGGAATGCACTGCCTGAGAGTGTGGTGGATGCAGGTTCAATCGAGGCCTTCAAAAAGGGAATTAGACTGTTATCTGAAAAGGAAGAATGTGCAGGGTTATGGCAGTAAGTGACTTGCTCACTTGGAGAGCCGGTGCAGACACGATGGGCTGAATGGCCTCCTTCTGCGCTGTAATAATTCTGTGATTCTGTAAATGGCGGGGCAGGCTCAATGGGCTATAGGGTCTAATCCTGCTCCTATTTCCTATGTTAAGTCTCTGGAGTGGGACTTAAACTCACTCTGTAAGCTCAGGCCTCAATTCCTGCTTGGTGGACGTAATGCTTTGCTTTAAACCATCTATCAAGTATGATGGGCAAATCATATTAGCACAAAGATACCCACTATAAACAGTGGGGATCGTAATTGAATTTTCCTAGTGTCATTTGTATAAGGGAGGTTGGGCAAATTTGCAAAAAATAATGAAAACTGATTTCAAATTTAACGATCATTTCTGTTTTGCTATGCACTGGCATAAATTGGCAAGGCTGATGCTCTGGTGCAGTACTGAGGGCGTGCTGCAGTGTTGGAGATACCATCTTTTGGATGAGACGTGAAACTGAGACCCCGTCTGCCCTCTCAGGTGGACATAAAAGATCCCAAGGCTCTATTTTGAAGAAGAGCAGGGGAGTTCTCCCTGGTGTCCTGGCCTATATTTATCCCCTAATCAACAGCACCAAAACAGATTATCTAGTAATTATCACATTGCTGTTTGTGGAAGCTTGCTGTGCAAAATTGGCTGTTGTGTTTCCTGCATTACAACAGTGACTACGCTTCAAAAGTGCGGCACAGTGGCGCAGTGGTTAGCACCGCAGCCTCACAGCTCCAGCGACCCAGGTTCAATTCTGGGTACTGCCTGTGTGGAGTTTGCAAGTTCTCCCTGTGTCTGCGTGGGTTTCCTCCCACATGCCAAAGACTTGCTGGTTGATAGGTTAATTGGCCATTATAAATTGCCCCTAGTATAGGTAGGTGGTAGGGAAATATAGGGGACAGGTGGGGATGTGGTAGGAGTATGGAATTAGTGTAGGATTAGTATAAATGGGTGGTTGATGGTCGGCACGGACTCGGTGGGCCGAAGGGCCTGTTTCAGTGCTGTATAACTAAACTAAACCAATTCTTTGGCTGCAAAGTGCTTTGGGACATCCTGAGGTTGTGAAAGGTGCTATATAAATGCAAGCTCATTTGTCACCAGCAGGAGATCGCTGCACAAGTGAATTACTCTGCATGATATTGTGACATTAGTAACAGGCTCATGTGAAATTCCTCTGCCTGACATTTTAACCCTTTCCTTTTCACCATGTTAGATGGCTGATATTAATATCAGAGGGAGCAACTTTAACACTAAAATTATGCATCTTACACTACTGTACTGAATGGTGCAAGATCAACTTGTGACATTACAGATTTACTTAACACAAAGGACTGCATCTGGGGAACACCCACAAGGTATATTAATTATTCAAATCCTTTCAATTATACAGAAAGCCAACATGAAACATTCATGTCTCGTTTGGAGTAATGGAACAAGAATGCTACATGAGCCAATTTTATTTTTGCTCTATTTCTCCATCAGTTCTTTCTCCTCTCTTTTGCTCCTTGTACAGCTCCATAGGCACCTTCCAGTACCATACCTGTGTTCGTTCTCAATGTGTCTGCTCAGTCGGTGCCTGCTGGCAAGCTTGTTGACTGTGGGTTGCATCACCAGCCAAGGCCAATCCTCCTCATCCTTGATGTCCATGTGTTTGTGTGTACTTTCCATCCAGCAGGGATCACTGGATAGCAATCAGGAGCAGGAATCTTGGCTGATTTTCCTTGCTGTAGCACAGGGGGATCAGACTGAGATCAGCTACTTTAACAGAGACCTGGGATTCTATCTGGGACAGCCCCAGTCTCTATAGCACTGTTACTCACCAGGTAAAGTCACAGAAGCAGGGAGCTGTAAATTATTCTTTAACACAGGTAATAGAGCTCTTAAGTTGCAAAGATGCAAAATAATAACTGTTATATCTATATATCTTAGAAAAGGAGGTGGGAATATTTGCTCAAAAATGTTATCAAGATTTCTAATTGGTGTTTTCTCACTAATTGTGATGACCTTGAATGTTTTCTCACAACAGGCTCCTTCTGCATGTTCCAAGACACAGGCTGCAGAGTTAGGATCAAAAGGGCATTTTTGCCATTGCAAAACTTCAGGAGAGCTTTTTATTAACCTGCAGAAAAGAGAAAGCTGAGGGGTGATTTGATAGAGGTCTTTAATATTATGAAAGGGGGGTGATAGAGTAGATGAAGAGAAGTTGTTTCCACTGGAGGGGAAAACAAAACTAGGGGACATAACAATAAGACAGTCACTAATAAATCCAATTGGGAATTTAGGATAAACTTTTTATCCAGAGAGTGAGTTAGAATGTGAACCTTGCTACCACAAGTGGTTAAAGCAAATAGCATTTAAGGGGGGAAGCTAGAGAAATACACGAGGGAGACAGGAATGGAAGGATATGCTGAAAGGTTGAAATGAAGTAGGGTTGAATGAGGTTCATGTGCAGCGTAAATACTGGCATAGACCTGTTGGGCTGAATGGCCTGTTCCTGTGATGTAAAATTCTACATAATGCATTTGTGACATTTGTACATGATAATGTCATTGGGAAAATGACCGTGTTCCACTAGCCTTATTTTACTTCAAGAATTTATTTTTATTCTTTCATGGGATGTGGGTGTTGCTGGCAAGGCCAGCATTTGTTGCTCATCCCCAATTGCCCTTAAAAAGGTGGCAGTGAGCTGCCTTCTTGAACAACTGCCGTTTATCTGGTGCGTGTATACCGACAGTGATGTTAGGGAGGAAGTTCAAGGATTTTGATCCAGCGACGGTGTAGGAACGGTGATATAGTTCTAAGTCAGGATGGTGCGAGACTTGGAGGGGAACTTGCAGATGTTGGTGTTCCCATGTATCTGCTGCCCTTGTCCTTCAATGTGGAAGAGGTCACAGGTTTGGAAGGTGCTGTTGAAGGAGCCTTGGTGAGTTGCTGCAGTGCATCTTGTAGATGGTACAAACTGCTGCCACTGTGCATCGATGGTAAAGGGAGTGAATGTTGAAGGTGGTGGATGGGGTGCTGATCAAGCGGGCTGCTTTGTCCTGGATGGTGTCAAGCTTCTTGAGTGCTGTTGCACTCATCCAGGTAAGTGGAGAGTATTCCATCACACTCCTGACTTGTGCCTTGTAGATGATGGACAGGCTTTAGGGAGTCAGGAGGTGAGTTACTCGCCCCTGGATTCCTAGCCTCTGACCTGCTCTTGTAGCCACAGTATTTATGTGGCTGGGCCAGTTCAGTTTCTGGTCAATGGTAACCCCCAGGATGATGATAGTGAATGATTCAGTGACACCAATACCATTGAATATCATGGGGTGATGATGGGATTCTCTCTTGTTGGAGATGGTCATTGCCTGGCACTTGTGTGGCCTGAATGTCAATCCCCCTTTAAGTAAAATATGCCCAAAATAATTCCTGCAAAAAAATGACAACCTTTAGCCATCCAGCAAGAACTTTGCACAGTAAATCAAAATGTTTTCTTTCTCTCCTCGCTTGAGCTTTCTCCCCTTCCCTTATCTACTAATGATGACTCCAGAGATGTGATAAAATACGACAAATGTGAGTCTTGCTTTCCACAGTGCTACCAACATCTCATCATCTGCCTGATTGTTCATTTGGCTCTTTTACTTCACAGAGCAGACACTGGCCAGAATTCATTGAAGTGGATGCAGCAGATGTAGAAGTTATTCTCTATATTATTGTCCCCACCACTGCTGTCATCTTTCTGGGAATTCTCACCTCCTTCGTTTTCCAAAAGTGTAAGAACGAGAACCAAGAGATAGAAGCCATCACTTTGGAATGCCAAGAGTACCTTCCCAAAGACATTGACAAATTCCTGAGTGCAAGGATGCGGGGTATGGAATACCCTCCTCTCTGCTCTATTCTGATACTGGTGTACTTCCACCCCACACTTTCCGCTCCTGCCTCCCTCCTGCGATGAGGCAACCACAAATTTGGGCACGATGTCAGGCAGTTGCGATGTTGGAGAATCCTTGCCAACTGACCAGGAAAGCCCAGGGCTATAGAGTGTCAACAGCAGCTGACCAAACATCACTCAAATTGGAGGCATTGGATGAATGATCAGAGAGTTAATCCACGGAGTACCTGAGCTACACAGACTAAGATGATCCCAGATCTGTGCTCAGTGGGATGATCTCAGCTGGAGAAGTGGTTGGGATGTTGGTCAGTGTCTCCATGGCTATTGCGGGGGCAGATGTTTGACTATGGCCAAGCATCAGGGGAATTCCCTGCTTGGATAGTGTCAGGAGATCTTTAACAGCTGAAGCACTGGAACATGCAGCTGGGACCATGGCTCAACATCTCATCCAAAAGGACAGACTTCACTTTCAAGTTAATTAATCATGAAAATGCATTGGGGCTCCTCACAAAACCCACACCATAACTCTGGTAGAACTTCAGTGATAGACTGGGAAATAGGTGAAGGGCCCAATTCGCTTGGTCTTGGAGTGGGATGGGGAGGGGTGTCTGGGACAGAAGCTGTTTCCCTGGAAACATGGGCCCCCGTGTGAGTGGGGACAGGAATTCCTAATACTTCCTGTCCTCAGTCAGACCTGGCTTAAGTATGGAGGCCAGTACATCCAGTGAGATGAGGCATATAGATTTGTTGAAGTGATAGGCCCCCACTGAGGTATCTCCTGGATGTCAAAGCATAATAAGGCCCCTTCCGCCACAGCTTATGTTGAGTCACTACTGCAGGACACAACCGAACATAACTGCCAGGACCATATCCTCGTGCAGATTCAGAACCATTACAGGGGAAACTCTCCAATCATCTGCGAGGCTAGTAGACCTCACCAGAATATAACTTGTGTTCTACAGTCCATAAGGCAGGACAAAAACACAACAAAATGATTAATTTGTACTGTGCCAATTCATTATATTCTGAATGGTGAAGTCAATTACATCAATCATTCATGGCAAAAATAAGTCACAAAATGCAACCTATATTTAAGGGCTGTCCTTCTCCTTTTGCGCTTATTGTACACGTTTTGTGGGCTTTACCCAAGAAACTTGTTAAATAGGGTAATTTCCTCCTGTTAAACCCCAAACCGAAGGTGGAGGTTGGTAGAAGCCAGAGGAAGCATCATGGTCTTAGTTTGCATTGTTGATGAAAATTCATTGAAAATGTTAATAATTAACATCTCATCATATCAACAAGCAATGATATCTCATCTTTAACAAAATGCATAAATGGATGCCTAGCCAAAGGAAGAGATATTAGGAGGGGTTTTAAGAAGGATCTTATCGGAGCAGAGGAAGTGGGGAGTGGAAGGTGTTTAAGGAGGGAATTCCAGAGTGTGGGGGCCTGGACAGCTGAAGGCAAAGGGAAGGAGGGGCTGGAGTCAGAGCAACGCAGAGTTTGAGTGAGGAATGGTAGGTCTGGAAGTGGTTACATAGATACGTTGTGGAGAAGCAAAGGGATTTAAACACAGGATAAGGACTTTGAATGTACGGCACTGGGAGACCAGGAGCCAATCCAGGTCAGTGAGTACAGGGGTGATGGCTGAGTTTTCAATGAGCTGAGGTTTCCAGCAGGTTCCAACTTATTTTAAAATCCCACCCGAAACCCCCGAGTTTTTCTGAAGTTGGGAAATCGCTGTTCCTACTCCCAGCACCTGTCAGCTGTGAAACTGACTTTCGATTAAAAAAAAATTGACCAACCTGAACATTCCTGCTCCCTACAACTGTCAGAAGGAGAGAAAGGGAAAGGGAGCTAGAGAGAGAGGGGACAGACAGAGAGAGGGTGAGTGATTGATCAAGATCACTGCTGACAGAATGACATCTATCCTGAATTCTCCACATTGCTACAAGTAGTGTGTGGGCAAACATTGACTACTTGGGCAAGCAAAAAAATGCCAGGTATCGCACTAAATCAGTGTCCAACATAGTGAAGAGAAAGTAAGTCAATAAATTAATCTTCTCATTTAAAGCTACTTCACAAAAACAACAATTTGTTGTTTTGATTAATAGCAAGATAAATTTTTAATGCCTTTATCTTTCCGAAATTCTCTCACCGGCCCCTATGTAAGACAAAAATTGTAATGTGGCCCCCACGCGAAAAGATTGGACAACCCTGATCTAGTCATCATCACATTTCTGTTTGTGGGAGCTTGCTGTGTGCAAATTGGCTGCCACATTTCCTACATTACAACAGTGACTACACTTCAAAAGTACTCATTGACTGTGAAGCACTTTGGGACAGCCTGATGTCATGAAAGGTGCTATCTAAGTGAAAGTTTGTCCTTTCTTTTAGCACAATGAACAGTATTTACCATGTGAGCCACTTGTGAAAAAAGTGTACTGTTGAATTTTGGGATGTATTAAGAAGACACTAAAAAGCTGAACATGGGAGAATGGTAATCTATTAGAGAAGGTTGAGAGGAGATTTGATAGAGTGTTCAAAATCATGAGAGATCAGAGCAGATAGAGAGAAACTGTTCCCATTGGTGGAAGGGTCGAGAACCAGAGGACACCGATTTAAGATAAATACAGAAGAACGAAAGGCGACATAAGGAAAAACTTTTTTTACACAGCGAGTCGTTCGGATCTGGAATGCACTGCCTGAGAGTGTGGTGGAGGCAGATTCAATTGTGGCATTCAAAAGGGAATTGAATAATTATCTGAAAAGAAAAAATTTGCAGGGCTACGGGGAAAAGGCGGGGGAGCGGGACTAGCTTAGTTGCTCTTGCAGACAGACACCATGAGCACAATGGCCAAATAGCCTCCTTCTGTACTGTAACCATTCTATGATTCAATGATATTATTTGTTCGTATGAAAGAATTTGAGAGCTTTGCAGATGAGCATAAAATCTTGCTTTATTTGAAGTGTGAAAACACAGCATTCGTTATCATCCTTCCATCTACAAAAAAAGGCATTGTGAAAGGCCTCAGCGTTTCCAGTACATCCCCACCAGAACAGAAAGGGCCCTTCCATCCATCCCCAATAAAAGCAGACACCAGACACATTAGAGACAGGAAGGAAAGGAGGAAGCCCCTCAGTCTCTCTGTACTAAAATAAATAATCTACAAACTGGCAATTTAAAAAAAAAAACAAAATACTAAAATGTACAAATTTCCAAAACGTATGCTTACTGAGGGAATCCCAAAAAAAAAAGAGGGCATTTTACAATCTCTGTACACATACAAGGTCGAACTGCAAGGAGGAAATATCTCTTCCTTTTGACAAGTCCGATTGGTTCCTGGCTTTGGTGCCTATTTCAAATACGACTGTGTGCTTCACTTTAATTTAATATGTAAGGCTTTACTTGTGCGGCAGGATGCAAAAACCAAAAATTTATTTTTTAAAAATCTCTCTGAAGGTTTCTCAAAAAATACTGCAGGCAATTTTTTCTTTTTAAGAAAGGCTCTGTATCTTTGGTAACTGAATGTCAGCAAGTATGACAGGATTTAGAATATTCAAGTCATATATAAATATCTGTAATATTGTCTTGATCAGCAATGAACCAGGCTCCCCTGCCCCTCACACTCTCACATTTTCTCCTCCTCACTGACACTCACTAGTGACTGCTTCACCATCACTGATCGCTCTTCTCTACTGTACCCAAATAGTCATACGTTAAAACATACCAGTGGGTTGCTTGACTCTGTGAGGCATCACAGCTCAATCCTTCACCCCCTCCCAACCCAGCTAATGTCCCAACATGTATGTGCTGGGCTTATAGTTAGGAATCCTGCCTTGTTTGCTCCCCTTACAGGTGCTGGGGGCACTGCTCAGGCCAGCTACAGCACAACCCCACTTTATACCAGCCAAGTCTGAGTGCACCTTGTGCACGATTTGCCCACTAAACCATCAAGGAGTTCAGTTTCTGTTCAATATCGACCGCTGGCAGAGTTAGGGCTCTGAAATCTTTCAGGAGCCTAAACACTGGAATCAATGGCCCAGATTTTGCTGCCCAAATGACAGAGTTTAATGGTGCTCAGTGTCATTAGTGTGTAAATCATCCGGCAACTTGTGGTGAGGAAGAGATGGCCTGTGAGTTGCGAATCGTCACAGGTTGCTGGACTGCATGTGCTGCCCCGCCCCTACCCTCTCAAATACAGCAGCTCACCATCACCCGCCCCACGAGTTTGATGAAATAGTTCTTGCAGCAGGTAGATTAGGTGCAGTACTGGTGTTCTGCCACTAGATGTCAGCAGCAGCCTCGGTTTGATATGTGCTGAGGCACCTCATGGCACCTTGGTATCTGGACTTGGAGAAGGGGGATGCTTACATAGGATACACAGCACAGAAAGATGTCATTCGGTCCAACCAGTCCATGCTGGCATTTATGCTCCACTCGAGCCTCCTCCCATCTTTCCTCATCATAACCCTCTTTTCCCTTCTCCCTCATATGTTCATCTAGTTTCCCCTTAAATGTATCTATACTATTCATCTCAACATGTCGTAGCGAGTTCCATATTCTCACCACTCTCTGGGTAAAGAAGTTTCTTCTGAGGTGAGGAGGGTGAGAGTACTAGAGAGTGGAGATGCTGGAGCTGGGAAAGTGTTTTCAGCAGACTTCATGGAGGAGGCACTCAACATGACATGTGCTGTGAAGCAACTGACCAGTCGGGACATCTGGAGGGAGCTCAGGGTGGGAGGATGGCACAGAGATTGTGCCATGCATGGGGGAGGTGGTCAGGGGGTTAGCGGGGAGTAGTAAAGACAAGGAATGGCTTCTGTGCCATGACTGAGCTTTAAATGGGAACATTGGGAAGTTGTCAGAATGTGTACCAGCTGGGAAAATACATCAAGGGAAGGCTACAAACTGGGCAGGCTGAGCTTTGTAAGGAGCAGTCCAATCAAGGAGTGACTGCAGGCAGACAGCTGCGGAGGAGGGAGCACAATAGTGAATTCAGCCCTATTGGCTCTGGCAGATCGATTGCAATCTCTTGAAGGAACACCAGTGCTGCACCTAACTTAATTACAATAAAGAGGCTGCTCAGTTTCCACAGCTTTGATCCATTGCTGCAGTGTTCAATTGGAGATTCCACCAGCTACTGCACATGTGGCGAAACACCCAACACTGGCACCAACCCTTGTACAGGTAAATGCCCAACCAACTCAGAGTCAGACTGGGTCCCGTGGGTTTGGTCAGGGATGGTGTTAATGACACACCTATACCGGTGACACCTTTCATCACTGATTGAGGCTGGAGTCACACGGGCACCTGAATGGTCAGCTGAAGCCAGAACAGTGAGATCCTGGTTATAATTGAGAATCAAATGGGCTATTGGCTTTGTTCAGTACAGGATCTGTGCAGCTCCACTTGCTAATCTCGTCGGTTTGTTTCACTAATTCAGTGACAACAGGGGAGAAAAAAGACAAATGAAGGGAAAAAATGTCAAAAATTGTATTAAATTGAGTGGATTCAGATGTTTCCTCAGCAGGGCCCAAGTTTGCATCCTTTCTTTTCTCCCCCTTTCCGCGTTCCTCTCCTCTCCTGAAGGCAGTGGGCAGTACAGTCTCACAGGCGGTGGGCAGTACAGTCTCACCCTGTTGGTGACTGTGGGCGGCCCTGCTTGGCGAACAGCGGTGAGTCTCTCTGGCCATCAGGAAGCCCAGAGGACCAGCCTGACTCCGCAGTCCTCACTAGCCAGGGTCCCTATCAGAAGTGGCAACTGCAGCTGAGCAATTTGTTCACCCCACCTCCCCCCCCACTCCATCACCTGGTCCCTCTCGGGAACACAAGCCAACTGTACCCATTCAGGCCGAGCTAACTCAGCAGACTGGAAATTGAACCAGGGACCCTCCTGGTCTGAATGGCTCAGTGCCGCGCTGGGTGACACATTTAACAATTAAGGACACAAAGGCTGGACTTTTAGTCTGCATAAGCTACCTCCACTTGCATTTTATTGCTACAAATGTGTTTGAAATTGATAATACTCCAATGTAAAAACTACACAAACCTTCCAACCCAGACCCTCCATTTACAGTACTTACTCCTTCCTCCCTTCTGTCACTAAGGATGGCAGCTGTCAACCAGCTCGAAGCCACAAGGCTCCAATCCTCCATTACGCTGTCCGATGTCACAGCGTAGACCACTGCTGTACCTCAGCACATGCAGCATCTCTCTCCCAGAACCTGCCCAGTTACCAACAGTGCAAGTCTCTCCACCTCAGCTCCACTGAGAAAATTCAACAAAGGGGAAATAAATATTTGCCACACAAAATCTTTCAAAAACCTCTCAGCCTCCTTGCCCTTTCCCTCTAGTATTTCTCTTTTCCTCTTCTATCAACTCCAGATTCCAAAGCCACTGTCCACTTGCCATCTTGTAGCTTCTCCTGATGACCTCTATTTCACCCAGTGGCCTTAAGCCCATCTTAATCACAAAAAGACACAACAACGGTACTCGCTACACAGTCATCACAACAACTGCTTTCTCCTCCATGATCCACCAAGCGAAGGATCTCTTTCCGCCGACTTTACAACACTTCAAAAAGTACTTGATTGGCTGTGAAGCGCTTTGGGACACCCTGAGGTTGTGAAAGGCGCTATATAAATGCAAGTCTTTTTTTTAAGTGCACGGCTGACACCTCCCACGTCCAACAGGGAAGAAAGGGCGGAGCCTGCACTTTTCAGGCTCTTCAGTGGGTTTTTACCCTTCGCACCATAAACGACTTGAAAACCAAAATTAAAACATTGGGGAATAAAATCAGCCTTTTGTTTTGGTCTTTCACGAGTGCCAGTCCTGACTCGCAGCTTCTTCTGCCGACGTACCGGAGCCGTTCTGGGCTGGGTAAACGTCGGTTGCCCCGCACATTGAGTCTGGAAGGTTCCGTGTGGTAGGGGCTGAGTCCACATGACCTGAGCCACTGCTACCCACTGACTCCTGCTTCCCCCGGGTCTCCCCCAGGCTGTTGCTGCTGAGGATGTCACTCTCGCTATGCCGCCGCCCCTCGTTATTCGGAAGCTGACCCTCGGTGGCCTCTGAGGTCTCGGCTTCCCCTTCGCAGATGACAGTCATGGGGCTGCTGTGGAGTCGGTGGAGGTGCCGTGCGCCATATCGGCTGCTGGCGGCCGAGGGGGGCGTCCGCGAGCGCCCGTGCCGGATGCCCACCAACCCCGTGCCCCTGGGCAATGGCCCCTCGTGCGAGGCCCACTCCTCGCGAGGGTTCCTGCCTCGGTGTCCTGGCGAGCGGCAGTCGGCCGGACTCCAGCTGTTGGTTCGGGCTGCTGCCTCGGGCGAGGACTCGGCCTGCCGGTGCCTGGGGTCCGTGCTCCTGAGCATCTCTGCGGCGGACATGCGACAGCCTGCCTCAGTCCTGCTGCCCTTCTTCAGCAGCAGGGCCTTGAAGCTGTCGCTGCTGGTACTGGATTTCCGCAGGTTCCTCTGGATGGAGCCCACCTGCTTCAAGGTGCCTGGACTGGAGACGTTCCCCGTGGGAGTGACGGGAGGAGAAGGGGACAGGATCTTGCTGAGCTCGTCCTCGGAATCTTTCCGGCCCAGGACTCTCCTTTTGGACCTAAAAGGTGGGAAACACAATCTTAAAATGTTTTCCTTTACTGTTACACACAAAAGAAAGAGAAAGAGACAGAGTGATAGATGAAAGAAAGGAGACGGGGATAGAGAGTAGATAAAGAGAGACAGAGATCAACATAGAGATAGTTAGAGATAGGGAGGAAGATAAGTAGATAGATAGGTAGATAGATATACAGAGAGAAAGAGATAATCACCCTGATATGATCAATTATATATTAGGAGAAATGTTTGCAGAGCTATGAGGAAAGAGGAGAGTGAGACTAACTGGATAGTTCCTTCAAAGCCTGTGCTGTATCATTCTATGATTCTAGTTGAACAAAAGACTGCCCTTATGTAGAATTTACAGCACAGAAACTGGCTTTGTGTTTAAGCTGGCATGAGTCTCCTCCCACCCTACATCATCTCAGTATTTCATCATGACCTTCCATTTCTTTCTCTCCTCGTGTGTTTACCTATCTCTGCTTTTGCCTCAACCACTCCATGTTGTAGTGAGCTCCACATTCTTCCCACTCTGAGTACATAGGTCACAGAGCATCACACAATAACATAATCCCCATTACATACAAAACGGGACAACCACGTCTCCAAAGAAATTCTAGACCTCCAGAAACATAGAAGGGGATTCACGGACCCATATGCAAGACCCCCAAAACTGAGGTTCCAAAAAGCACAAGCCCCCTCCCCCAGATCCTTCATCCTCCTCCCCAAGTTTAAAGTCTCGGAAGCTTCAACTCCTTAAAGGCTGGAGAGAAGCAACAGGTCCTTCCTGATTGGGAGATACAGGGAGGCGGTCTTTCCTCCTGATTGGCTATCTTTAAGGTTGGAGTAAACCCCACTTTGGTGGATTTATTCAGGATTTCTGCTGTTGTTAAAGAACCTTTCCCACGATCTCTGGAAAATCCTAGTGCCTGATCAGAGAGACAGGATTCAGTAGAAGCTCCACAGAGGAGTTTACGGGCTGTATTTAGCCATGGACCGCCCCTTACACATCCCAATCCTGAGACAATGCAAATTCCAGGCGAGTCACCAGCCATATTTAACTAACACCTGCACCCTCCATATGTGCCATGGGAACACAAGACCAGGAAATACATCAAAGCAAATGTCAGTCTATTGCAATCAATAAATAGTGACAAATCCTGTCCCTACCTGTGAATCGCTGCAAATAAGTCCTCAGTTGTCCTGGGCTTGATGGGAGTGCTCGGGTCTTCACCAGTCCATCCACAGCTGTTTGTAAAGATGGGGGAAGTGGGGTCAAACACATCACCTGCCAAAGACCAGAATGCAAACTCCAGTCAACTGAAAGGTAGAGGCAGCACAGTGAAATACCAGATAGCTGTCAGCTATAACACTCTCTTACACCCCCTGTAAACTCTAGAATACTGTTACACCCCCTGTAAACTCTAGAATACTGTTACACCCCCTGTAAGCTCTAGAATACTGTTACACCCCCTGTAAACTCTAGAATACTGTTACAGCCCCTGTAAACTCTAGAATACTGTTACACCCCCTGTAAACTCTAGAATACTGTTACACCCCCTGTAAACTCTAGAATACACAGTTACACCCCCTGTAAACTCTAGAATACTGTTACACCCCCTGTAAACTCTAGAATACACAGTTACACCCCCTGTAAACTCTAGAATACACAGTTACACCCCCTGTAAACTCTAGAATACTGTTACACCCCCTGTAATCTCTAGAATACACAGTTACACCCCCTGTAAACTCTAGAATACACAGTTACACCCCCTGTAAACTCTAGAATACACAGTTACACCCCCTGTAAACTCTAGAATACACTGTTACACTCCCTGTGAACTCTATAATACACTGTTACACTCCCTGTAAACTCTATAACAGTTACATCCCTTGTCCACTCTATAACACTCTGTTACGCCTCCTGTAAGCTCTATAACATTCTATTACATCCCCTGTCCACTTTATAACACTCTGTTACACCCACTTACACCCTCTAAACAGGCTTTAACAGTCTTGCACCCCATCAAACTCCCAATGTTCCCTCTAAGCTGCGCGGCAACTCAATCATTCCCATGCAGGTCACACACAAGTCAGCCCCCTTTAAGTTACCACTCGTGTACGGCTGTGCAAAACAATTTAAGGGGCTATGCTCTTAAACAAATCGTCCTTTAAAGGGGACTTTGCCCTCAAACCCTATAACATTCTTACACCCCATCATACCCTCTCAATCCTGTGACAATTCCCCTTGTACTGTCTTATCTTTCTAACAGTCCCAGATATCCTCCATCAACCCCGTAACATTGTTACACCCCCTCATATTTGTCCGCCCTAAGAGATGGGTGGGTAATTGAATGGACGCGAGTGGAATGACAGAGGAAGAATGTAAGGAAATGGGAGAGGAAGGGAAAAGTGGAATGGAAAAGGAAGGGATGAGAGGACAGGAGCAGGGAGGAAATGGAGAGAGGAGATACAGAATGGGAGGGGAAAGAACAGGAAAATAAATTTGAGTTCTAAATCTTACCCATTTCATCATCTACGCAAGTTATTGTACTGCTCTCTTCCATATTATCCCAAGTGTCTGTTGCCTGTTCTTCTTGCACACTGAGATTTTTCCAGCTTTCATCCAACACATTCTCAGCATCCCTCTGATCAGCTTCCCATGCCATGTGCCGCAATGTGTCCTCAGATCTCCCGGCAGGACAGGAGCTGTCAGATTCCGTCATCTCCGTGTTCTGGGCTGATGGTTGGTCTCCATTGGTCCCAGCAGATACTGCCATTGTAGTCGTGTCTTTTGCTGCCGATTCCGAGATGGCCAGTGCCCATTTCTCTTGAGGGGCCAAGTTCCACGGTGATGGTGGGACAAGTAGATTCAACTTGGGTTTCCTGGCAATTGGAGGAGGCATTTTGCTGGGAGATTTGGCATTAGCGTTTTCAGGTGGCAATCGCCTCTCTGGATCTTGCCCTATATCAATTCTGGCACCAGTGCCTTTGCTTTGGGCAGTGGGAACTGGACTTGGTGGTTCTACCATGGGTACTAGCTCATTTCCGGCCCCTGCCTCAGGCATGGTCGAAAGGGCTAACGTTTCAGACCAATCTGTGCGGACAGCCCTGCTTTCAGAGCCAAGCGCTAGGTTACTGCCAGGAACTGCATTGGCCTGGTGATGGTGTTTGGCAGGCCTGCAAAGGGACGAAGGACGCTGTAGCACAGCCGATTTCCGTGGTGGTGGAGACACTGGAAGCTCTGGCCGTGGTTTCAGCCTGGAGCTTGGCTCCTCCGCCTGTCTGGGGGGGTCAGCTCGTTCGCTCCTTCTCACCGACCTCAGCCGGACCATCTGCAGAGCTTTGGGGGTAATGAGGGGCAGTCCCATCGTGGGCTTGTAGGCCTCATCTTGGTCAGCTAGAGCCTTGGGCTCCTTCCTGCAGGGATGGATGGATGAATGCGGGGGCTGCTTCACACAGTTCAGCATCTTTGGATCCAGTGGGGGAGCAGGAGGGGGCAGAGGGGGAGCAGGAAGGGGTAAGGTGTCCAGAGGGGGAGCAGGAAGGGGTAAGGTGTCCAGAGGGGGAGCAGGAAGGGGTAAGGTGTCCAGAGGGGGAGCAGGAAGGGGTAAGGCATCCAGAGGGGGAGCAGGAAGGGGATAGGTGTCCAGAGGGGGAGCAGGAAGGGGATAGGTGTCCAGAGGGGGAGCAGGAAGGGGATAGGTGTCCAGAGGGGGAGCAGGAAGGGGATAGGTGTCCAGAGGGAGTGGCGGAGGAGGAAGGGGAGGATTAAGGTCAGGATCAATCGAGGATGCTGCAGGAGTGCTTGAGGAAGCAGCTCTCACGCCTGTTGCCTGATGCCGGGAATCGGAGGCATTTGAGGACAGGGATGCGGAAGATGATGAGGCCGATACAGAGGAGAGCAGCGAGGATTTCCGCTCGGGAACTTTTGGCTTTGTCTTAGGCATCCCAGGCCCTGGCGAGAACATGGGGGCTGGGTTCAGCATGGTGGGCGTGTTGCACTGGCTGGAGTAGCCACTCGAGGGTGAAGTCACGCCGTGGGACTTGTCTGGGGACGAGCTCTTCGACTTTGCCGGGGTGTTGATCCCAAGGGATGTGTAGGCCCTGGGGAGCTCGTCCTGCGTGTGGTCCCAAGCGCTGGGCTGAGGAGCCCCGTCCTGGATTCTCCCACTGCCCCCCTCGGTGTAATAGGCCCAGGGGTCACTGTACTCAGAGCGCAGGCTGCTGGTCTCGCTCTGCGATGGTGTTGCTGCACCAGTGGAGTAGGCGTTGCTAGCGGCAGTGGAACGCCCGCTGCTGTTGCTGCTGCCACCCCCGACACTCGCGCTGCTCTGGCTGCGGGGACGCATGGCCCAGGGGTCACGGCCCTCGCTGGGGGAGGCCGGGGGGCCGTCTCGGCCCTTGAGGTTGACCTCCAGTGAGCGCTGGAGGGTGGCGATGAGCGACTCACTGAGCACAGGGCGGGCACTCTTGGCCTTCTTGCGTAGCGAATCTGTGCGGGCAGGGGGCAGGGGCGGCTTCTTGGTTTTCTTCAGCGAGATGCTGCGGCCGAGGGACCGGTCGCTGTAGTTGGACTGGCTTTCGAGGCCTCGCCGACCTTTGCCCTCGTTGCGTGACCCAACAGTGACCTCCGTGGGTGAGAATTGTGCCTCCATGTATAGGGGGCTCCAGTCTGCCTTACTCAGAGGAGGAGGTGAAAGAGGATGGTCTGAACTGTTGTACACATGACAGATGGGGGTCAGAGGACCTAAGGTCATGACCTGCATCTCTGGGGATGAGGGGAGAGCACTCACTGGTGTTCCACACACTAAACGCTCCATAGAGCCACCATTACTGCTCTCTGGCCACCCCGTGCAGGCAGAGCTGGTTGCCCCACCACCTTCCTTGGCACGGCGAGGGTCTGCCACCTCGACCTGCGGGCCCAGTGCCAGGGAGACGGCTGAGTCGCAGAGGGAAGGGGGCAGGACGGTGTCAGAGGTCGGGGAGTGCCGGTCCGAGCTGCCACCATTGCCGCCGCTGCTGCCGCTCCAGTTGCCGCTGGAGGAGCAATGTTCCTCCCGCAGGCCGCCAGCACTACCCAGAGCCACCGCAGTGAGCGGTGTGGGCACAGCGGAGCGTGGCGGCGAGCAGCTGACCCGGCCCTGTGACGTACGGATGGCCACCACCTCGGCCTTCGAGGACAGCGTGGCTTGGGCGACGATCCGGGTGGAGGGCACAATGCGGGGTGGGACTGCGTGTACCAGCCCAGTGGGCTCCTTGGTGTTGGCCTGGCGGCCTGGCATCTCCTGGGATTTCGGTCTGCTCAGAGCGTCTGTCCTGAGGTGGCTCACTGAGCCATCCATTCGAAGCTTGCCCACCCGCGCAGGCAGTGTGCCGAACGATTCCTCTGGCTTGCCCAGGGTGCAGCGAGCATTGTCCAACACATGCAGCGAGACCCTGGCCCTGGGTCGCGGCAAGCTGTGGAAACGCAGCTCTCCACTGGGACGGGGAGTGTTGATCCTGTCGCTGGCAGCCGTCACGTTGCCCGATGAGCTGGAGAGTTGCGCCGCGATGCCCTGTCCCTTCTGTGCCCGAATCCTCCGAACGGACGGCGGCACCACCTTGACCTCTTCAGTCTGGCAGGAGGAGTCCCTGGTCGCCGATCGCCCCCTGGCAATCTTGCTGCTTTCCAAACGACTCATGGTGGAATACTGGCCCGGGAGGACGACAGAGTGACCTCTGACCGGGGTCTGCCCGGCGCCTGTCAATTAAAAACAAACATCGATATAGCCGAGAAAAGCTCAGTGAATAAAAGAGCCGCAAATAGGCCTTTAATAGAGTAAACATCTAAAGCAACTCTCCCATCATTTGTGCAGCACAACTTGCCACTTATATAGTGCCTTTATTTGGTAAAACATCCCAAGATGGTTCACAACAGTGTTATCAAACAAAAACTGACATTGAGCCACATACGGAGATATTAGGTCAGACAATCAAGAGGTTGGTCAAACAACTAGGTTTCAAGCAGCACCTTAGAAGAAGAGCATGCTAGGGAGAGAATTCCAGAGCTTAGGACTCCGGCCACCAATGGTCGAGCAAGGAAATCGAGGGATGCTCAAGAGGCCCGAATTGGAGGAGTGCGGAGATATTGAGGGTTGTGGGGCTGGAGGAGATTACAGAGATAGGGAGGGGCGAGGCCATATAGTGGGATTTGAAAACAAGGGCGATTATTTTAAAATCGAGGCGTTGCCTATGATGGAGAACGGGACTTGATGCGAGTCAGCGTACAGACTCAAATTTAGATGATCGTAATATTTGGACAGTGGAAGGTGTAAGGCTGGCCAGGAGAGCACTGAAACAGTCAAATCTGGAGGTAACAAAGGCATGGGTGAGGGTTACAGCAGTCTATGAGCTGAGGCAGGGCCAGAGACAGATGGAAAAAGAAGTAGGTGGCCTGAGTGATTGAGGGCATATGAGGTTAGAAGACAATACAAAACTCACCAGACTGCGAAAGACTGGAAGCTCAAAGGCTCAAAGTGCAGCAGTGGAGTGGTCTGCTATGGGATTAGTAATCCAAAGGTTACGAGTACAAATCCCACCATGGCAAGAAAGTAACTGGAATAAAATCTGCTAATTTGTGGGTTGGTACCAGAAAAATAACCATGGAAACAGCCAGATTGTTGTAAAACCCCAGCTGATTCACCTACTCATGACTCTGTCTGGCTTTATACGTGACTCCAGTCCCATACTACATGACTTGACTCTCAGTGGCCCAGCGAACCACAACAGTTGTAAAGCCACCAACACCATCAAAGCATGGACAATAAGCAAGGCTCTTACCATTGATGCACACATCGTATGAAGAAACAGAGAAAATAAAAAACAGATCTTTCAGGCTACTGGTTCTCGCAAATCTGGCAAGTTTGCCTTACATTGTCTCCGCACAGTGATATAAAATTGGTCCCCTTACAGTTTCCTTTTCAAATCACTGTCATACAGTAATGTGGAGTCACGACAACCTGACAATGAGAGCTTATTCCATCCCTTAAACTCACCTCCTCTCCTGGACACTCCTTTTGGGAGACTATTCCATGGGTTCTGGCTGTACACTGACATATTACATTTCTGTTCCTTCATACTTGAGCCTATTTAGCGAGTGTCTGCGACATTGCTTGACTGTGGAGGCATCACTATGAAGAGCCTGGCCTCGCCCAGTGTCCACACACACACAATCACACCAGCCCCACACACACAATCACACCCGCCTACACACACCAGCCCACACACACAATCACACCAGCCCCACACACACTCACACCCGCCCACACACACCAGCCCACACACACACTCACACCAGCCCCACTCACACAATCACACCAGCCCCACACACACACTCACACCAGCCCCACACACACACTCACACCAGCCCCACACACACACTCACACCAGCCCCACACACACACTCACACCAGCCCCACACACACCTGCCCACACACATGCTCACACCCGCCCCACACACTTACACAATTACACCCGCCCACATACACGCGCACACACCTGCCCACACACTTAACATGCTCACTCTCACGCTCACCCCACATGCTTACACTCAAACCCACCCCTCACACTCCAGTAGCTGCTCACCACCTAAATGATCATAAGTGGGCTCCCAGGCTGATTTCTTACCTGCACCCCTGCCAGCTCAGCAGTGCTGAGGCCAATTATAACACCCCGACCAACGTACTAGCTGAGACCAGTTAACCCAGCAGTGAGCAGGGGCTGAATCTGGAGTCTTGCTCTTTATTACTCACTCGGTTATTCATGCGTGCCCTGAGACAACGAATGCCACAGAGGCATCAGAGGCTAAATCCTGCTCCTGTTTTCTTCTGAAATCCACACTCTGGTGCAGTCCAGCACTCTGGATAGCTGACAGAAGGTTGGGAGGGCGGAGGGGGAGCCTGAGTGGTCCTCCCTGCCTCTAGGGGGCATTGAGACCACTGTAGAGCAGCGGAGTTTAGTTAAGACGTCTTGGACCCGGGGTCTGATCATCCACATGGACACACCCGCTAACACACACACACCTGCCAACACAGATTTACACACGTGCACACACACATCTGCCAACACACACTTACACACACACACAGATACATCTACCAACACACACTTAGACAAAGACACCAACACACACTTACACATAGACACACCTGTACACACACACAGACACATCCACCAACACACATAGATACACATACAAAGACATACCCACCAACCCACATTTACACTCACCAACACACTTACACACAGGTACATCCACCAACGCACACTTATACACACATGCACAGACAAACTCGCCAACACACACCTACGCACAGACACATATGCCAACACACATAGATACACAGGTTCACCAACACACACTTACACATCTGCCAACCCACACTTACCCACCCGCACACACACGCCCACACCCACCGACGCACAGACACCCCCACTGATACACAGACACACACACACACTTCTGCACTCCTCAAAGAATTAATTGAAGAGTGAGCTTCACCTGGAAGATCCCTTTTAAAAATCATGGTTTATAAGGAATTGCAGTTAACTTTAATATCCTTGTGTTTTTCCCATCAAGCTCTAGGTCTGCCTCCGAGTCAAAGTTGAAGCAGCTTTGGAACTTCCTGAGGTTGTAAAAAGTGCTATATCAATGCAAGTATGTCAATTCTTGCAGTTTCATTGGATGATGTTATCATCATTTGCAATTAAAACCATTTTCAATCGACCTGTGTCAATGGGACATCACTGGGAACCAAGGTAGCATTCTATTCATGTTGAATATGACACCCCCTGTGATGTTTATAAAGAGAGATACGTACATCTGACTGTCAGAACTCTTTAAAAGCTGTTGCTATGTTGAGATGGGGCTTAAAGAGTTAAATTATGAGCACAGGGTGCAGTAACATGGCTTGAATTCCCTTCAATATAGAAGATTGAGGGGTGGTCTGATCAAAATGTTGAAAGGATTTGACAGGACAAGCACAGTAAAACTGTTTCCTCGGATGGGTTGGGGGGGGGAGGTGGGTGATGGAGTCAAAAACGAGAGGACATAATCTTAAAATTAGAGCCAGGGCATTCAGGAGCGAAATCAGGAAGCAACTTTTTACACAAAGGATAGCAGAAATCTGGGACTCTCCCCCTCAAAATGCTATGGTTGTTGGGTCAGCTAGTGCTCTCAAGACTTTGAATGATTTTTGCCAGGTAAGGATATTTAAGGCACATGGAAACACAGGGGGAGCTGGCACACAGACCAGGCCATGTGAACTAAACCAGCAGCAGATATTGAAAGCACCTACTCCAGAGCAAGTTCAGCAGATTGCCTTTTACATAGAGAATGAGACTCCTCCTCACTTTGGCTACAACTGAGACATTTCCAAATATTGGATTAAAACATCTTTCAGTAGCATCGAGAACCAAGCGGAAAAAGACTTGATCATTTACAATACCCCGGGTTAAAATACTCCAACCAAATTTGAGGGAAATTGATCAATTATCATTTACTTTGTTCTCCCTTTCACTCTCTCCCGTCACTTTCTTTCTCCCTACCCATCTTCCTCTCCCTCTCTCTCCCACCTCTATCCCTCCCTCTCTCCCTTTCTCTCTCTCGCCTTGCTCTTTCACTGCCTCCCCTCTTTTCCTTGTTTCTCTCTTTTTTTTCTTGCCCCCTACCTTCCAGTCTCTTCCTTTTCGCCCTCTACACCACCTCCCACTCTCTGTCTTCCCACCTCTGTTCCTCTCACCCCCTATTCTTTCACTCCCTCCCCTCGCTCTTCTTTCTCTCTCTCATCTCTTTCTCTCCCACTGCCTCCCCCTCTCTCTCTCTCTCTCCACCCTTTCTCTCGCTCTCTCCTCTCTCCCAACGACACAGACTCACAAGAAGGTACAGTCCAGATTGCGAGTGTTGGTGAGACTGTTTGAGCATCTCCCACCCGAGCCTAATCCTGCCCTCACGCTCATCCTTTCCGGTGGGGTTGAGGGGGATCCCCGGAGAGCAATTAGGAGTCCTGGGAGTTGAGAACAAATACAGTGCCCTCCCCTTCCCCCTAACTGCTGAGATCCATGATCTCAGCACAGGGCAAGTGAAGGACCTGGGATCTTACTATGCCACATTGCTCAGTACCTCTCTCTGAGCCCATGAGGGAGGGAAGGGGCAGCTGTAAGGCACGGAGAACTCAGAACATTCTTGGTCACTTCCTTTCCCTGTCCAGACACCACCATTCTCCCTGGAACTTTTCTCTGCTGGCTATCAGACTGTATTGGTAGGAGACAGGTGAAAACTACTGGTTAATATATACACACATTGACACACACACAAACACACATACGATTACAGATGAGAAGAGGGGAGGGTTGTGAATACAGTACTGATCAGCCATACCTAATTCCTTCTGGATGGTCTCGGGCAGCCCGGTGATTGTCTTTCTCCGTTTGATTTTCGTTGACCGCCTGAGCACAGTGTCTGAATGGACGAGAGACCGCCTGGTGCCGGCATGGCGATCGAAGCTCTCGCCTGATAGGAAGCAGCAGAGCAAGCAAAGTAACCATTACTACACACGCTCGCCCAACTGGTTCATTAAACCTGCCATCCTTAGCTGGTCTGGGCCAGTAGATGACTCCAGTCCCAAGCCGACATGCCTGACTCTGAACTGCCCACTGAAGCGGCTGATAGAGCCAGCTGGTTTTATCAAACTGTTATTCACAACTAGGGATAGGGACATAGGAACAGGAGGAGGTCATTCTGATCAAGCATTCAATAAGATCATAGCTGATCAACCATAACTCCACTATCCCGCCCTATCCCCATAACCCTTATTCCCTTAGTGCTCACAAATCTAATGATCTCAGCCTTGAATATACTCAATGATGGAGCATCCACAGCTTTCTGAGGTTGAGAATTCCAAAGATTCACAGCCCTCTGAGTGAAGAAATTTCTCCTCATCTCAGTCCTAAATGGCCGACCCCTTTTCCTGAGATTATGGCCCCTACTTCTAGGCTTGCCAGCCAGGGAAAGAGCCTCTAGCATGTACCCGGTCAAGCCCTCTAAGAATTTGATAACAGAACGGTTGTGTTATTGGCCCAGAGGCCTGGACTGGCAAACGTGCCTCCCTCATCCAACACTACCACAAACAAACGGAGTCATTGCATTGCTGCTTGTGGGATCTTGCTGTGTGCAAAATGGCAAAGTAATCCTTGCCTGTGAAGAAACGTTCCCTGTAACCTGTGCAAGCGCAACTCAAGAGGCCTCCACGCAGGCCGCAACAAGTTGGCCCCTTTCAGTTACCTAACCAATATTTATCCCTCAACTAACATCACTAAAACAGATGATCTGGTTGTTACCAGAACGCTGTTCATGGGGGATGGCTGTGTGTAAATTAGAGTCATAGAGAGATACAGCACTGAAACAGGCCCTTTGTCCCAACGAGTCCATGCTGACCATCAACCATCCATTTATACTAATCCTACATTAATCCCATTTCCCTCTCACATACCCACCTTCCCTCAATTCTCATACCACCTACCTACACTAGGGGAAATTTACAATGGTCAATTTATCTATCAACCCGCAAGTCTTTGGCTGTGGGAGGAAACCGGAGCACCCGGAGGAAACCCATGCGGTCACAGGGAGAACTTGGAAACTCTGCACAGACTGTACCCAGAACCGAACCAGGGTCACTGGAGCTGCGAGGCTGTGGTGCTAACCACTGTGCCACTGCGCCGCCCAAAATTGATTCGATGTTTCCTACATTACATTCCTGAGCGTTATTGCAGCTGCACCCATTCAGGCAAGTGGGGAGTATTCCAACACACCCCTGACTTGTGCCTTGTAGATGGTGGACAGGCTTTGGGGAGTTGGGAGGTGAGTTACTCACCGCAGAATTCCCAGCCTCTGACCTGCTCTTGTAGCCACAGCATTTATATGGCTACTCCAGTTCAGTTTCTGGTCAATGGTAACCCCCAGGGTGTTGATAGTGGGAGATTCAGCGATCGTAATGCCATTGAATGTCAACGGGAGATGGGGTAGATGCTCTCTTGTTGGAGATGATCATTGCCTGACACTTGTGTGGCGCAAATGTTACTTGTCACTTATCAGCCCAAGCCTGGATATTGTCCAGGTCTTGCTGCATTTCTACATGGACTGCTTCAGTATCTGAGGAGTCACGAATGGTGCTGAACATTGTGTAATCATCAGCGAACATCCCCACTTCTGACCTTATGATTGAAGGAAGGTCATTGATGAAGCAGCTGAAGATGGTTGGGCCGAGGACACTACCCCGAGAAACACCTGCAGTGATGTCTTGGAGCTGAGATGATTGACCTCCAACAACCACAACCATCTTCCTTTGCGCTAGGTACGACTCCAACCAGCAAAGAGTTTTCCCCTTGATTCCCATTGACTCCAGTTTTGCTAGGGCTCCTTGATGCTCAGTGGGCTCCTACTCAGTCGAATGCTGCCTTGATGGCAAGGGCAGTCACTCTCACCTCACCTCTTGAGTTCAGCTCTTTTGTCCATGTTTGAACCAAGGCTGTAATGAGGTCAGGAGCTGAGTGGCCCTGATAGAACCCAAAGTGACTGTCACTGAACTGGTTTATCGCTGAGCAAGTGCTCTTGGTAGCACTGTCGACGACACCGTCCATCACTTTACTGATGATCGAGAGTAGACTGATGGGGCGGTAACTGGCCGGGTTGGATTTGTTTTGTACACAAAAAGCAGGACATACCTGGGCAATTTTCCACATTGCAGGGTAGATACCAGTGTTTTAGCTGTACTGGAACAGCTTGACTAGGGGTGCGGCTAGCTCTGGAGCACAGGTCTTCAGTACTATTGCCGGAATGTTGTCAGACCCCATAGCTTTTGCAGCCTTCAGTCATTTCTTGATATCACATGGAGTGAATCTAATTGGTTGAAGACTAGCATCTGTGATACTGGGGACTTCAGGAGGAGGCCGAGATGGATCTTCTGGTTGAAGATTGTTGTGAATGCTTCAGCCTTGTCTTTTGCACTGATGTGCTGGGCTCCCCCATCATTGAGGATGGGGATATTTGTGGAGCCACCGCCTCCTCCTGTTAGTTGTTCAATTGTCCACACCATTCACAGCTGGATGTGGCAGGACTGGAGCTTGGATCTGATCCGTTGGTTGTGGGATCGCTTAGCTCTGTCTATCGCATACTGCTTCCGCTGTTTGGCACACAAGTAGTCCTGGGTTGTAGCCGCACCAGGTTGACACCTCATTTTGAGGTATGTCAGGTGCTGCTCCTGGCATGCCCTCCTGCACTCTTCATTGAACCAGGGTTGATCCCCCGGCCACAGTAGTTTGGGGGATATGCCGGGCCATGAGGTTACAGATTGTGGTTGAATACAATTCTGCTGCTGCTGATGGCCCACAGCGCCTCACGGATGTCCAATTTTGCTTTGCTAGATCTGTTTGAAATCTATGCAACTTAGCATGGTGATAGTGCCACACAACACGATGGAGGGTATCCTCAATGTGAAGACGGGACTTTGTCTCCACAAGGACTGCGCGGTGGTCACTCTTACCAATACTGTCATGGACAGATGTATCTGTGGCAGGAAGATTAGCGAGGACGAGGTCAATTATGTTTTTCTCTCGTTGGTTCCCTCACCACCTGCTGCAGACCCAGTCTAGCAGCTATGTCCTTTAGGACTCAGCCAGTTCGGTAAGTAGTGGTGCTACCGAGCCACTCTTCGTGATGGACATTGAAGACCCCCACCCAGAGTACATTCAACACCCTTGCCACCCTCAGTGCTTCCTCCAAGTGTTGCTCAACATTGAGGAGTACTGATTCATCAGCTGAGGAGTGGGTGATAGGTGGTAATCAGCAGGAGGTTTCCTTGCCCATGTTTGACCTGATGCCATGAGACTTCATGGGGTCCGGAGTTGATGTTGAGGACCCATGGGGCAACTCCCTCCCGACTGTATACCCCTGTGCCGCCACCTCTGCTGGGTCTGTCCTGCTGGTGGGACAGGACATACCCAGAGATGGTGTTGGTAGTGTCTGGGACATTGTCAGGTATGATTCCATGAGTATGACTATGTCAGGCTGTTGCTTGACTAATCTGTGATACAGCTTTGCCAACTTTGGCACAAGCCCCCACATGACAGAATTCTTCATTAAGATGGAGTGTGAAAGAATTGATTCCGAGACAAGGGTCCTGAATCTAAATAAAGGAAACTATGAAGGTAAGAGGCATGAGTTGGCTACGATAGATTGGGGAAAGTTACTTAAAGGGTTGACAGTGGATAGGCAATGACTAGCATTTAAAGAGCGCATGGATGAATTACAACAATTGTTCATTCCTGTCTGGCACAAAAATAAAACAGGAAGTGTGGCTCAACCATGGCTTACAAAATAAATTAGGGATAGTATTAGATCCAAGGAGGAGAAATATAAAATGGCCAGAACAAGCAGCAAACCTGAGGATTGGGAGCAGTTTAGAATTCAGCAATGGAGGACAAAGAGATTGATTAAGAAGGGGAATATAGAGAATGAGAGTAAGCTCGCAGAGAACATAAAAACTGACTTTAAAAGCTTCTACAGATATGTAAAGAGAAAAAGATTAGTGAAGACAAATGTGGGTCCCTTACAGTCAGAAACGGGGGAATTTATAATGGGGAACAAAGAAATGGCAGACCAATTAAATACATACTTTTGTTCTGTCTTCACAAAGGAGGAAACAAATTACCTCCCAGAATTGTTGGGGAACAGAGGGTCTAGTGAGAAGGAGGAACTGTATGAAATCAGTATTAGTATGGAAATGGTGTTAGGGAAATTGATGGGATTGAAGGCTGATAAATCCCCAGGGTCTGATAATCTACATCCCAGAGTACTTAAGGAAGTGGCCCTAGAAATAGTAGATGCATTGCTGGTCAATTTTCAAAATTCTATAGACTCTGGAATAGTTCCAACGGATTGGAGGGTAGCTAATGTAACCCCACTATTTAAAAAAAGAGGTAGAGAGAAAACAGGGAATTATAGACCTGACATCAGTAGTGGGGAAAATGCTAGAGCCCATTATAAAAGATGCAATAGTAGAGCACTTGGAAAACAATAACATGATCGGACAAAGTCAACATGGATTTATGAAAGGGAAATCATGCTTGACAAATCTGCTGAAATTTTTGAGGATGTAACTAGTAGAATAGATAAGGGAGAACCAGTGGATGTGGTGTATTTGGACTCTCAGAAGTCTTTCGATAAGGTTCCACATAAGAGATTATCATGCAAAATTAAAGCACATGGAATTGGGGGTAAGGTTCTGGTTGGATAGAGAACTGGTTGGCAGACAGGAAACAAAGAGTAGGAATAAATAGGTCTTTTTCCGAGTGGCAGGCAGTGACTAGTGGGGTACCACAGGGATCAATACTAGGACCCCAGCTATTCACAATATATATTAATGATATAGATGAAGGAATTAAATGTAATATATCCAGGTTTGCAGACGACACAAAGCTGGGTGGGAGTGTGAGCTGTGAGGAGGATGCAGGAAAGCTCCAGTGTGATTTGGACAGGTTGAGTGAGTGGGCAAATACATGGCAGATGCAGTATAATGTGGATAAATGTGAGGTTATCCACTTTGGTGGCAAAAACAGAAAGGCTGATTATTATCTGAACGGCAATAGATTGTGAAAGGGGGAGGTGCAGCGAGACCTGGATGTCCTTGTGCACCAGTCGCTGAAAGTAAGCATGCAGTTGCAGCAGGCAGTTAAGAAGGCAAATGGTATGTTGGCCTTCATAGCGAGAGGATTCGAGTACAGGAGCAAGGATGTCTTGCTGCAATTATACAAGGCCTTGGTGAGACCACATCTGGAGTATTGTGTGCAGTTTTGGTCTCCTTATCTGAGGAACGATGTTCTTGCTATGGAGGGAGTGCAGCGAAGGTTCACCAGACTGATTCCTGGGATGGCAGAACTGACATATGGAGAGAGATTGGGTCAATTAGGCTTGTATTCGCTAGAGTTTAGAAGAATGAGAGGGGATCTCAGAGAAACCTACAAAATTCTAACAGGACTGGACAGACTAGATGCAGCAAGGATGTTCCCAATGGCGGGGGAGTCCAGGACCAGGGGTCACAGTCTAAGGAGAAGGGGTAAGCCATTTAGGACTAAGATGAGGAGGGATGTCTTCACCCAGAGTGTGGTGAACCTGTGGAATTCTCTACCACAGAAAGCAGTTGAGGCCAAATCATTAAATATATTCAAGAAAGAGTTAGATATAGTTCTGAGGGCTAATGGGATCAAGGGATACGGGGAGAAAGCGGGAACAGGTTACTGAGTTTGGATGATCAGCCATGATCGTATGGAATGGTGGTGCAGGCGCGAAGGGCCGAATGGCCTACTCCTGCTACTATTTTTCTATGTTTCTATGTTCGTAAGGAGAACTTTGCAGGGTCAACAGGGCTTGGTTTGCCGTTGTCATTTCCGGTGCTTAGGTCGATGCCGGGTGGTCCGTCCGGTTTCATTCCTTATTGACTTTGTAACGGTTTGATACAACTGAGTGGTTTGCTAGGCCATTTCAGAGGGCATTAAGAGTCAACCACATTGCTGTGGGTCTGGAGTCACATGTAGGTCAGACCGGGTAAGGACAGCAGATTTCCTTCCCTAAAGGACATTAGTGAACCGAATGGGTTTTTACAACAATCAACAACGGTTTCATTGCCTTCATTAGACTAGCTTTTAATTCCAGATTTATTAATTGAATTCAAATTCCACTTTCTGCTGTGGTGGGATTTGAACTCATGTCCCCAGAGCAATACCCTGGGTCTCTGGGTTATTAGATGAGTGACAATACCACTATGCCATGACCTCCCCATCCATAAACATTCATTCCCTTCACCACTGATGCACAGTGGCAGCAGTGTGTACCACCTACAAGACGTACTGCAGCAATGCACCAAGGCTCCTTCGATAGCACCTTCCAAACCCGCGACCTCTACCACCTAGAAGGACAAGGGCAGCAGATACATGGGAACACCACCACCTGCAAGTTCCCCTCCAAGCCACACACCATCCTAACTTGGAACTATATCGCCGTTCCTTCGCTGTCTTTGGGTCAAAATCCTGGAACTGCCTCTGTAACACCACCTTGGGTGTACCTACCCCACACAGACTGCAGCGGTTCAAGAAGGCAGCTCACCACCATCTTCTCAAAGGCAATTAGGGATGGGCAATAAATACCGGCGTAGCCAGTGACGCCCACATCCCATGAACGATTAAAAAATGCTTCAAAAGTATTTCATCGGCTGTAAAGCGTTTTGGGATGACCTGAGGTTTCAAAAGGCGCTACAGAAATGCAAGACCTATTGTTGACAATGATCTGACCCAGAGGTGGCAGTGTTGCCAAGGTGACACTGATTTTCTTGTCCCGTAGGGAATTCAGTTCAAGCCCTAAACAACTGAATTTATGGAGTAAGCATGCTGACCCCATTGTTAGCACACAGTTTTGGAGGAAAAGTGAGGAGGGGAATTGATAAACTAGCTATTAGAGAAAGGGATCTAGTTGAAGTAGATGTGGGATTAATTATTGGTGATCTGAAAGCTTTTACTGTTATACTCAAACAGGGTCTGAGGAGTTTAGAGCAGAGAAATCAAATGAGACTCGGACCTGAGGAGAAGGAGCTTCCTTTTGTAATATAGAAGGTGCTGCCTGACAGCGGTGTAGAAGCAGAAACTTTCAAAAGGGAATTGGATACTTGAAAAGAACACAGGAGAGGCAGTGGCATAGTGGTAACGTCAATAGATTAGTAATTCAGAGCCCAGGCTAATGCTCTGGGCACATGGATTCAAATTTCACAATCAGCCATGGTGGGATTTGAATTCAATTAATAAATATGCTGACCATGAAACCACTGCTGTAAAAACCCATCTGGTTCACGAATGCCCTTTAAGGCAGGTAATCTGCCATTCTTACCTGGTCTGGCCTACGTGTGACTCCAGACATCTTTAACAAAAAAAGTCCTCTGAAATGGCCAAGCAAGCCACTCAGGTCAAGGGCAATTCGCCACAAACGAATAATCAAAAAGCTCCCTGTGTCTGCGTGGGTTTTCTCCGGGTGCTCCGGTTTCCTCCCACAAGCCAAAAGACTTGCAGGTTGATAGGTAAATTGGCCATTATAAATTGTCACTAGTATAGGTAGGTGGTAGGGCAATATAGGGACAGGTGGGGATGTTTGGTAGGAATATGGGATTAGTGTAGGATTAGTATAAATGGGTGGTTGATGTTCGGCACAGACTCGGTGGGCCGAAGGGCCTGTTTCAGTGCTGTATCTCTAATCTAATCTAATCTAATTTGCAGGGCTATGGGGAAGAAGCAGGGAGACTAAGTCAAAGAGCTGGCACAGGCTCGATGAGCTGAACGGCCTCCTATCATGCTGTACAATTCTATGATTCCTCGACTAATGAAGTCAGACTTGACTGGGCGGGACAGTTGGACATGTGGAGAATCCTCCAGGAATATGTACAACCAGAATTATAACCCTAAGCTTTGACTCACTTTCTTACTGTGGGGTAAGAGCCTCATTTCGTTAGCTGCCACTGGCTCAGTCGCTGGGCAAACCGCGTGGAAAGGTGAATAGGGGAACACAAATTCCACTGTAGTACCCAGAGAGCAGTTAGAACGTGGAACTTGCTACCACAGGGGGAATAGCATACACGCTTTTAAGAGGAAGCTAGATAAATACACGAGGCAGAAAGGAATAGAAGGATATGGTTGATAGGATATGAAAATGGGTGGGAGGAGGGTCGTGTGAATGATAAACACCAGGTCAGAGCAGCTGGGCTGAATGGCCTGTTCCTGTGCTGTACATTCCATGTAAGTCTCTGAAACTGGGGTGTGGTAGTTGCTGTGATGGGGGAAGGTCACTGTAGATTTTATGAGTAAGAATAGACCTGATGGGCCAAATGACATCTCTCTCTCTCTCTCTCTCTTTCCCTACTTATGTACGTGCCGGTTAATGTTTTGGGTGGGACTCTTCACCAGAACTGTTGTAGAAAATATTGGATGCGTTATGGTCTTATAATTTATAGAATAGAATCACAGAATGGTTACAGCTCAGAAGGAGGCCATTTGGCCTATTGTGTCTGTGCTGGCTCTCTGTAAGAGCAACTCCACTCGTCCTGGTCCCCCTCCTTTTCCACATAGCCCTGCAAATATTTTCTCTTCAGGTGCTTATTCAATTGCCTCTTGAATGCCTCAACTGAACCTGCCACCACCACACTCTCAGGCAGTGCAGTCCAGATCAGAACCACTCGCTGCGTAAAAATGATTTTTCTCATGTCGTCTTTGGTTCTTTTGCCGTTCACCTTAAATTGGTGTCCTCTGGTTCCCGACCCTTCTGCCAATGGGTATAGTTTCTCCCCATCTACTCTGTCCAGCATTTGCTTTTTAAAAATTTATACTGCATAGAATTATAGAGAATTTATAGCACAGAAACAGGCCATTCGATCCAACATGTCTGTGCTGATGTTTATGCTCCACATGAGCCTCCTCCCACTTGACTTCATCTCACCCTACGTGCATATCCTTCTATTTCTTTCTCCTTCATGTGCTTATCCAGTTTCCCCTCAAGCCCATCTATGCTATCCCCCTCAACTACCCCTGCGGTAGTAAGTTCCACATATACTGTATCTTTGTTATGTTACCAGCAACTTACCAAATACACCATTTGAGAGTTAGCCCAGAGATTCCTTTCAAAAAGCTGTTCATGATTTTGGAAAAGCAAAATGCTACATTATGTAAATACGCCAATGTAAGTAAAACAGCTACTTTCTTTGTTGGTTGTGATGTAATGATAACCCTTTCACCCTCTCCCATCCCCCACTGCCCTACCACATACCTGTTACATTTATTGGGATGACATCACTCTGTACAGCCTGGGCTTGTTGACGCATCTTCTCCTCTGGAGTGGGCAGTGGAAGGGCCTTGGTCCAGTTGGTCTGGACATCAATCTCGGAGAGGTCACTGGCCACTGGGGTTTTAGATCTCCTGGAATAGTACAGCTTTTCCTCGTCGACAGACTTAACTGTGGACTTCATGAAGAGCACAAAATACATGTTTAGGAAGATGAGAGGACGATTCTGTCCAACAAACCTATCCCACCTTTTCATCCTTCTCACCATGTTCCTCAAGTCTTTTCTCCCTCTGTAGTAACAAGAGGAGGCCTCTTGGCCCCTCCAGCCTGCTCCACCATTTAACTAGACTCTGGCTGATCTGTATCTTAACTCTATCTACCTTGGTTCTGTCACGTTTAATACCCTTATCCAACAAAAATCTACCAATTTAAATTTTCAATTGACACCTCCCCGGCCTAAACAACTTGTTTTGGAGGAGAAAGAGTTCCAGATTTCCTTAACCCTTTGTGTGAGGAAGTGCTTACTGAATGGCTTAGCTCTAATTTTAAGATTATTCCCTTGCAATCTATCCCATTGTCTCTAATCTCATTTATACGGTTCAGATCAATGACCCTTCCTTGGTAACACTTCATGAATCGTTTCCCCTGCTTTCTGTTTCCAATAATTTTCTCTCCAATCACCAACCATCCCTCCCCTTCCCATAGACATTAACTCCTTGTGGGCACCAGGCACCCCAATGTACTTTGCCAATTGGCCATTCCTCATGTGTAAGCTTAGATTATGAGTGTGAAAGCGCATTACATCCAAATTCTATACTCAGCTGATAGCCACACACTCATATCTCCAGCGAGGGATTGGGTGGTTTGGGGGTAGCGGAATAATGATCAGGGACACCATCCCAAGCTATTTGGAGTAATCCTGGCCTTGATATCAAGGACTGCTGCACTTTGACTGAATTTACCAAACCCGCAACCTCTACCACCTAGAAGGACAAGGGCAGCAGATGCATGGGAACACCACCACCTGCAACTTCCCCTCCAAGCCACAGACCGTCCTGACTTGGAAATATATCGCCGTTCCTTCACTTTTGCCGGGCCAAAATCCTGGAGCTCCCTCCTTAACAGCACTGTGGGTGTACCCGTACCAGATGGACTGCAGCGTTCCAAGAAGGCGCAATTAGGGATGGGCAATAAATGTTGGCCTGGCCAGTGACAGCCCACATCGCGTGAATTAATTTTTAAAAAAACATACTCTCAGATTTAGCCAGCTGAGAAATGGTGGGACCCCTACCCCAGGGTACCCAATAGCCACTGGGTGAAAGCTTGTCCTGATTTCCCTCTCACTGCTAACATCCTAATTTTAAAACTCATGCCCCGGTACTATAATGAGAAAAAGCTCACTTATTACTGCACAGTTCTGAACCGTTTAGAATAAAATAGTGTTCAGTTTCTTTTAGCTCGGATGTACAGATGGTCTGTTATTCTTGATCATCAGTACCATGGACTTATCATGACTATTTTGTTATTTTATGGGGTGTTTCAGGACTTTTGCTAATGTTTTTATTTTGGGGGGAGTGGGTGACACCAGGGACCAGCAGGGGTGGAGGGGGCGTTGAGGGGCATGGTATTATGTGATTCAATCCGTTCAGTGTCCTGAAACCAGTGACCTTGCTGATCAGGAGAAGTCAGGAGAGTATGAGGCAGTCTGCTGGTGATCAGTCATAAACCAGCGAGTTTACTGTATGTCTTAATTATGTCCACAGCCGAGACTGTGAACAGTTAATTTGAATTCCCCCCACCCCTAACATCAATTACTAGCGGCAAACCTTGTCCATTATCATGCACAGGATCGAGGAAGCAGAATACAGGCAGCGGTAAATGAAAAATAACAACAATTCATTTATTCTGCTAACGTGAAACCAGTGGCTTTTATATGTTTACATGTTGTCTGAGAATCCATAGCATCCAACCGTGGCAGGTATCTAAAGGGGCAGCTCAAAGACTACGGTTTTTTTTCTCAGAGCAATTACTTTTCATTTACAGGCTCGTCCATCAGGCTTGAGGGTTTGGCTCTGTATTTCAGAGACTGATTAATCATGGGGAGGGGGCTCATCGCAGGCAAACCTGACTCTATCTGCCCCCAGCAAGGGCGACTGGGTGGTTGATCAGGATGGGAACACATCAGAGTTTGGAAACTGGGAACTTCTCTTCCTCTTAACAGGAAGGGAAAGGGGGGATGGTGGGTGTCAGGATTTAAACAAAATATGGGGGCATCGCATGTGAAGCATTCAACACCCAGGGCCTCTCCCTGTCCTCTCACTTAGGGAACCGGGGGCTTGTGTGGGGACATGTGGGTGGGAGGAGGAAGGGAGGGAGTGCAGACCCCGTCAATGAGGGGGTTAGTTTTATCAGGACACATGGGGACATCTTGTGAGCTTATGTGGGTGCACGATGCTACCATTTGTTATTTGAGTGCGAAGGAGGGGCTCTTGTGTAAACAGATAGTCACGGAGATGTGAAGGCAGGCAAGCAAGGATTCAGACCTTCTTAATTCAACCATCCAGAGAAATCCTAAAGTTGCCCACATTTCAATTATTTCTTAATAGATTTTCTCCTCCATTTGTTCTTCCTGAATCCTATTCCATTTGTTGGGCACCCTCAGCGTGAAGAGCAATTTCCTAACCTCAACCTTAAATTTATATTTACTCGTTTGCATCAATTGAAAGCAATATTTACCTTTTCCATTCCCTTAGCTCGCTGACATATCTCTGAAAGATCCTCCTTTAGATATCGCCTTCCCAGACTGAAAATCCCAAGTCTCACCCTTACTTCTGTCACAACGTAGCCCCTGTTAACCCACCACCTGAGCTCCTCATCTTACTCCCAGCAAATCTCCACTCATTCATTCTCACTGGTTCAGTTAAACTATTGTCATTCTACACTGCAACGCACTATATCTAGCGACTGAAAGCAGGAAGTCAAGAGTGGCTGAGGTAGGAACATGGCAAACAATGCAGAAACCCCGGTCACTCTCGGCCCCCAATGGACAGAAACCTTTCAAGCAGTTCAGCCAGGCACACACACACACACACACAGGCCTTTGTTCTGAAAGCTTTGTAAGTATCTGACAAATGAGTTCTGCACAGTGACTGTGATCATTAACCACACAGGGCAAATCCTCACAAACTGCCAATGTAAAGACTGCAAGGCAGTCATTCAAAACTGCAGGAGCTGGTGGAAATCTACTGCCACTTCTGTCCATATCTCAGGATGCTTTACTGTGCCCCTTTGCAGGGGGTTGCTATTCAGGATGGCTACTGGCTGGCAAAACATTAGATGGGCAGCCTTCATGAGGCTGTGCAGGAAGACTGGTTTGACGATGCTCCCAATGTCCATGCTATTGGTGAGAGAGCAGCAAGTCAATTTAAAGCACAGTGCTCATAAATACAGACTACTGGTCATGTATGGCCCACCTCGCCTTCTCCTGAAGACCACTGAGAACCTAGATTCCCATGCTGCTCCTCTGGCAATATGCCCAGAACTGGGATTCAGTGCAACTTCATCTCCTTCTCTTGCTGTCCATTGGAAAGAACAAGTGAGCTGCATTAGGAGGTGGTGCTGTCCCAGAATCCTTGGTGCAAGTGAAATGAATCTAATAAACCCATTAATGGAATTATACCACAATGTTTTCCTCCCATCCTGTGGGAACAGTGCCTGGCAGCTGGTAGGGATTGGGTTTGTGTGTTTAAGGCTCACAGCTACTGCTCAGAAATCACGGGCGGAATTTTCCTGTAGGCTTCGGAACCCTGACATTGGAACAAAATTGGGGTCCCAAACTCGCACTTGCCGGCAGTGAGGTCAATGAGGCGGTCTCCTAATTGGCTGCCTCCCAGCTCATCATCCTCAGGGCGCTCATGGTACAGACCCAATCAGAGGGTTGGCAGCTCTGGAGCCACAGCAGCCCCACCAGGAGAGGTGGGTGGTACTGATGCAGGTTAAAGACTGTGAGGGTGCCTCAATGTAGGGGTGCCCTCGCTGGAAAGCACGTCAATTATTAAATAGCCGGGATATAGAAAGGTAGGTGAATGGGGTAGGAGGGGATCGGGGGAAAATCGGTCTTGGCCGTGAGTGCTGCCTTTCATGACTGCAGCCCGTTCTTTGGGGCAGGGAGGCCATCTCCATTGAGCTGGTGCCCTCTGCATACATCGGAGGTGGGGGGGGGGGGGGCAGCTGCTCCGCCGCTGGCTTAATGGTGGAGAGGCCGCAAAATTGCCTGTAATTGGGGCATGTTTAGCAATGCTGATTGGCTCTCCGCCTCTGTGCAGCAGGCAGCCGATTCACTTCCCAATCTGCCCCGGGTATATTCCCTGGCAGCAGGAAGGTGTCTGGGGGCTGTCCCAATGTGACTCCCCACTATTTTTCTGGCCCCCTCCCCTCGAAGCCCGCACCATGAGACCAGGAAAATTCAGCCCCGTATATCAGATACTTAAGGCCCAAAGCTTTCAGAACAGTTAACTCACTAAATACCCAGGGTGGTGCATTTAAAAACAAGAGCTCAGTACATTGAGAATCGGAGGTGTGGTGAAGCATCTCATCACTCCATGATGTGGAGCATTGCTGAGAGTGGTCATAGAGTCATAGAGAGATACAGCACTGAAACAGGCCCTTCAGCCCAACGAGTCTGTGCCGACCAACAACCACCCATTTATACTAATCCTACATTAATTCCACATTCCCTATCACATCCTACCACCTACCTACACTAGGGGCAATTTACAATGGCCAATTTACCTACCAACCTGCAAGTCTTTGGCTGTGGGAGGAAACCGGAGCACCTGGCGAAAACCCACGCGGTCACAGGGAGAACTTGCAAACTCCGCACAGGCAGCACCCAGAATTGAACCCAGGTTGCTGAAGCTGTGAGGCTGCGGTGCTAACCACTGCGCCACTGTGCCACACTGTGTGGAGTAAATCATTGATTGGGATCGTGGTCTGTGCTGTGAAGTTGGTAACACTAATTTAGAATGTATCCTAATTTTTGGAACAAAAATATTCTCAAAAGAAACCTTGTTTGAAATTTGAAATTGAATGATTTTCCCTCATAGGTCGGTTGGGAAAAGTAATGTGGAACTGAGGCATCGAGACCACACGGTCACACACTCCATCGCCCTGGTCTGTCTTAGCTTATGTAATCCCCAGCCAGGTTAGCATTAGGGGTGATTTAATTGGCTTTAGTGCTCGAGGATTAGGGTGGGGAGAATCAGCCAGGGCTGCACACTCCTGATTACTGCCCAGTGATCCCCACTCCAGCACAACATAGGTGGGTGTCCATAACATGTGAGGATGTCAGGGTCAAATGACCTGCTGACACTCCCCATTGGGGCGCATGCATGAGGAGTGTCCATTTGGGGGGAGGGTAATTGGATGCGGGGGAGGTAGGGAATAAAAGTAATAGATGGAACACAGTAGCAGCACTGGGGGGTGTTTGGTGAGCTACAGTGTCAAGCTAAGCAATTAACAAATGCTGCTGTGATTTGCCATAACGGAAGTAGCAACATCATATTAACAGGGAAAGGCAAGCAGAGTGTTTCAACATGGAAGGTGCAGGGGGTTAAAGACAGAAGGGGATATGTGGTGCAAAAGGCCTGGTGTAGTACAGTGGAAGGGAAGAGGTCCAGTGCTACAGGAACTGGGTGAGGGAGGAATTGTACAGGGATCGAGGTCTACGCGGGGCTGCAGACACGGCTGACGCAAGCAAAGCAGTTTGCTGATTTAGTGTGCGGTGTGTGTGTGTGTACCTGTTTGTTCCATGAAGTCAAATAGCAGCAGAGACTAAGGCAGCTTAAGAGGTTATATTGCTGGAGTGAAAGAACAGAACAGGAAAGAAAGAATGAAAGAGTGTGACTAAAATAACCTCAGACAAAGAAACAAAGGTGCAGTTAAAACCCAGTCAGTGCGTTGTAAAGATAAGCATATCTTTTTAAACGCATTAGTGCCTTTGTAAAGAACCCAATTATGCCCTATTGACGGTGTTATCCCTCCTATTGTACAATTGCAGCACAGTGGAGTGCCGTCAGTTAAGCAGCAGGCTGCCTTGAGGTGCTGCAGAATTGTAAGCATTTTGATTTTTAGCACTGAGAAAATGCTTGAACTCTGCCCCCAGAAATGATGGATGTGAAGGAGGTTTAAATACAATTCCAGCCAATCTGAAACCAGCTACTTGATCCAGGATGTAGATGAGCAGGCAGAACATTGCTCATCCCTGGTTGCCCTCAGGGCATTAAGAGTCAACCATATAGAGTGAGACTGGAGTTAGATATAGGCCAGGTAGGGGAGACAGGTTCCTTTCCCTGAAGGGCAGGAGTGAACCAGTTATTCCCATTCACAACCAATCATGGGTGAGATCTGAACTCATAACCCTCTAGGGTTGCTCGTCCAGGACTATAATCACAACACTTCAGTACTCCATGAGGTAAGTGTTCTGGTGTTAGAAAGACAGATTTGCATTTATATAGCACCTTTCACAACCACCAGATGTCCCAAAGCACCTTACAGCCAATGAAGTGCTTTTGAAGTGGAGTCACAGTTGTAATTTAGGAAATTCAGCAGCCAATTTGCACCCAACAAGATCCCACAAACAGCAATGTGATAATGACCAGATAAACTGTTTCAGTGATGTTGATTGAGGGATAAATATTGGCCAGGAGACTGGGGAGAACTCCCCTGCTTTTCTGAAATAGATTAGATTAGAGATACAGCACTGAAACAGGCCCTTCGGCCCACCGAGTCTGTGCCGAACATCAACCACCCATTTATACTAATCCTACACTAATCCCATATTCCTACCAAACATCCCCACCTGTCCCTATATTTCCCTACCACCTACCTATACTAGTGACAATTTATAATGGCCAATTTATCTATCAACCTGCAAGTCTTTTGGCTTGTGGGAGGAAACCGGAGCACCCGGAGAAAACCCACGCAGACACAGGGAGAACTTGCAAACTCCACACAGGCAGTACCCAGAATCGAACCCGGGTCGCTGGAGCTGTGAGGCTGCGGTGCTAACCACTGCGCCGCCCTAGTGCCTTGGGATCTTGTATATCCACCTGAGAGGGCAGACAGGGCCTCAGTTTCATGCAGGGTGGCCAGGATCTGGCCCACCAAAGGTTTCCATCCGCCCCGTGGGTGTATTTCAGAGACGGGAAATTTCCCATTGGTTTCTTCTCTGAGACAGGCTTTTTAAAAAATACCACAAGTGTCAGTATCACCACTGACAGGTGCTGACATCAGTAACACCTGTTTCCCAACTTCGGACAGATTCAGCATTTTTTGGCAGCTTCCAATTTTCTTTTTAAAAGCCCGCCAGGAAACCCCAAACAGAGTGGGGAGCGTGGGCGGGGAGGGTTTGGGACAGGGCAGGGCGGGGGATGTGGACAGGGAGAGAGCGACAGAGAAAAAAAGAGAAAGAGAGAGAGAAAACAGTGGGGGGGAAGAGAGCGCGAAAGAGGGGGGGGAAGAGAGCGCGAAAGAGGGGGGGGAGAAGAGAGCGCGAAAGAGGGGGGGGGGAAGAGAGCGCGAAAGAAGGGGGGGAAGAGAGCGCGAAAGAGGGGGGGGAAGAGAGCGCGAAAGAGGGGGGGAAACTGAGCGCGAAAGAGGGGGGGAAACTGAGCGCGAAAGAGGGGGGGAAACTGAGCGCGAAAGAGGGGGGGAAACTGAGCGCGAAAGAGGGGGGGAAACTGAGCGCGAAAGAGGGGGGGAAACTGAGCGCGAAAGAGGGGGGGAAACTGAGCGCGAAAGAGGGGGGGAAACTGAGCGCGAAAGAGGGGGGGAAACTGAGCGCGAAAGAGGGGGGGAAACTGAGCGCGAAAGAGGGGGGGAAACTGAGCGCGAAAGAGGGGGGGAAACTGAGCGCGAAAGAGGGGGGGAAACTGAGCGCGAAAGAGGGGGGGAAACTGAGCGCGAAAGAGGGGGGGAAACTGAGCGCGAAAGAGGGGGGGAAACTGAGCGCGAAAGAGGGGGGGAAACTGAGCGCGAAAGAGGGGGGGAAACTGAGCGCGAAAGAGGGGGGGAAACTGAGCGCGAAAGAGGGGGGGAAACTGAGCGCGAAAGAGGGGGGGAAACTGAGCGCGAAAGAGGGGGGGAAACTGAGCGCGAAAGAGGGGGGGAAACTGAGCGCGAAAGAGGGGGGGAAACTGAGCGCGAAAGAGGGGGGGAAACTGAGCGCGAAAGAGGGGGGGAAACTGAGCGCGAAAGAGGGGGGGAAACTGAGCGCGAAAGAGGGGGGGAAACTGAGCGCGAAAGAGGGGGGGAAACTGAGCGCGAAAGAGGGGGGGAAACTGAGCGCGAAAGAGGGGGGGAAACTGAGCGCGAAAGAGGGGGGGAAACTGAGCGCGAAAGAGGGGGGGAAACTGAGCGCGAAAGAGGGGGGGAAACTGAGCGCGAAAGAGGGGGGGAAACTGAGCGCGAAAGAGGGGGGGAAACTGAGCGCGAAAGAGGGGGGGAAACTGAGCGCGAAAGAGGGGGGGAAACTGAGCGCGAAAGAGGGGGGGAAACTGAGCGCGAAAGAGGGGGGGAAACTGAGCGCGAAAGAGGGGGGGAAACTGAGCGCGAAAGAGGGGGGGAAACTGAGCGCGAAAGAGGGGGGGAAACTGAGCGCGAAAGAGGGGGGGAAACTGAGCGCGAAAGAGGGGGGGAAACTGAGCGCGAAAGAGGGGGGGAAACAGAGCACCAAGGCGGGCGATCAGAGAGCGAAGAGCACAGCGAGGGGCGGAAGAGCACAGCGAGGGGCGGAAGAGCACAGCGAGGGGCGGAAGAGCACAGCGAGGGGCGGAAGAGCACAGCGAGGGGCGGAAGAGCACAGCGAGGGGCGGAAGAGCACAGCGAGGGGCGGAAGAGCACAGCGAGGGGCGGAAGAGCACAGCGAGGGGCGGAAGAGCACAGCGAGGGGCGGAAGAGCACAGCGAGGGGCGGAAGAGCACAGCGAGGGGCGGAAGAGCACAGCGAGGGGCGGAAGAGCACAGCGAGGGGCGGAAGAGCACAGCGAGGGGCGGAAGAGCACAGCGAGGGGCGGAAGAGCACAGCGAGGGGCGGAAGAGCACAGCGAGGGGCGGAAGAGCACAGCGAGGGGCGGAAGAGCACAGCGAGGGGCGGAAGAGCACAGCGAGGGGCGGAAGAGCACAGCGAGGGGCGGAAGAGCACAGCGAGGGGCGGAAGAGCACAGCGAGGGGCGGAAGAGCACAGCGAGGGGCGGAAGAGCACAGCGAGGGGCGGAAGAGCACAGCGAGGGGCGGAAGAGCACAGCGAGGGGCGGAAGAGCACAGCGAGGGGCGGAAGAGCACAGCGAGGGGCGGAAGAGCACAGCGAGGGGCGGAAGAGCACAGCGAGGGGCGGAAGAGCACAGCGAGGGGCGGAAGAGCACAGCGAGGGGCGGAAGAGCACAGAGAGGGGCGGAAGAGCACAGAGAGGGGCGGAAGAGCACAGCGAGGGGCGGAAGAGCACAGAGAGGGGCGGAAGAGCACAGAGAGGTGTGTTCACAGGGAGAGACAGACAGACAGAGAGAGACAGAGGAGGGGAGAGAGAGATCAAAATTACTCCCGACAGAATGACATCTATCTGGAATACTCCGCATCACTACAAGTGTGCGGGCAAACATTGACTACTTGTTCAAGCAAAAAAATGCCAGGATCCCACTAAATCAGTGTCCAACATGGTGACGAGAAAGTAAGTCAATACATTAATCTCATTTAAAGATTCTTCACAAAAACAACAATTTGTTGTTGTTTTGATTTACAGTAAGATAAATTTTTAATGCCTTTACCTTTCCGAAATTGTCTCACCGGCCCCCAATGTAAGACAAAATTGTAATGTTGCCCCCCACGTGAAAAGGTTGGACAACCCTGGTTTAATGTCTCAAGCAAAAGACAGCAATTTTGACAGTACAGCACTCCCTCAATACTGCACTGGAGTGTTAGATTTGATTTTTGTGCTCAAATCCTGGAGTGGGACTTGAACCCACAACCTTCTGACTCCAAGATGAGAATGCTACCAACTGAGCCACAGCTGACACACAGTTCTGACAAAAGGTCACTGAACTGAAACGTTAACTCCGTTTTTCTCTCCACAGGTGCTGCTTGACCGGCAGAGTATTTCCAGCATTTCCTGTTTTTATTTCAGATTTACAGATCCACAGTATTTCGCTTTTGTATTAGTGACTTGAGTCTGGGTCTGGGTCGTGAGGGGGATGAGAGACTTCCTGTATTGGAAATCACTCCAATTTGAAAGCAGGAGGTGAACAGCTGCAATTATCCTCATTGTGCTGCTAAAATATTCAATATTACCTGCACTCATTCCAAGGATATTTCTTCTCTCAACTGAATGAGGGCTCACACTAACACAGATTATTCAGCTTAACAATCACCAGTGAGGTAACCAATGCCCAAGCTAAGTGAAGGAAAATTTTCTTAGAAAGTTTAAGTTGACTCTGCACCGCCCCCACATCCCCTACACACACGACTCCCGCACCCCCAACAAGGTGTTACAATACAATATCCTACATTTGATTTAGAAAGCCATTAAAAGCAAGAAAGGGCGAAAGTATAAACAGAACACTTCAGAAAGATTTTTAGTCCGTCTTACCATTTGCTCCTGGTCTTCCTCCTCATCCAGGCAACTTCCAGACAGATGGGAAGATGACGAGGTGAATATTGGGCCCTGAGAGTAATACTGCGAACTGCGAAAACCATCCTTCCTTAGTTTATCACAGTCTGCAGAGAGAGAGAGAGAGAGAGAGACTGAGAGAAGACTGGGTGCAAAATGCAGCAACTGTTGGAATCAAAACCAATTCACCCATCATCAAAATTCACATCAATGTCCAGAGACTGCCTGACTGGCACTCAGAAACTCACCCACCCCAGGCACCAAGGTTTCCACCACAGCCCCTGAACCACTGATATTCAGTCAGGATATTTGTTAAACATACCTAGACTGTCAGCAAGATCCCAGGTTTGGCCTCCTGAGCTTGGGCAGTATGAGAGGCTGCTGGAGCTGGCCTTAGTGCTGCTCAACCAGGCCTGGGGGGGGGGGGGGGGGGGGGTCAGGGGTGGTGGAGGGGGCATTGAGGTGCCTGAATCCCACATTGCTGTGTTGTTTATTGGGTATATTGGAACCAAAAACACTTAAGCCAACAGCTGTAATTTTATTTGATGCAATTCTTGTGCAGTACCAGAAAGTGAATTTGAATATAGAACTCACTACTGCAAGGAGTAGTCGAGGCGAATAGCATTGATACATTTAAGGAGATAAAGACATGAGGGAGAAAGGATTAGAAGGAAATGCTGATAGGGTGAGATGAAGAGGGGGTGGGAGGAGGCTCATGTGGAGATAAACACCAGCACAGACCTGTTGGGTTGAACGGTTTGATCATCCTATGTAACTGATGAAACATACTATATTTGTTTAATTTAAGGCTATATATACTTCAGTGGGTCATTCCTAGCCTTGGCCTCGCTGGGACTTAGAAATTGATCGAGTGGCAGAAGGTGCTTAAAAGCTCCTTAATCCCTTTCAGACGGTATTACTGAGAACAAGCTGCATTCATTTAAAGATGCAGAGACAACATTCTGTCTAGCACGAGACCCCAGGGGAGGAGGGGGAGGGTCCTTTTTCGTAAAAATGTATTGTTAACCCACTGCAGCCAAGGAATGAAGGGAAATGAGGGTAGGGCTGGAACGTGCAGTTGAGCTAAGACATATGCCATGGTCTTAATGAATTTCAGAGCAGACTCGTGGGATTGTAAGGTCTACTCCTGATCTTATTTCTTATGTCTTATCTCCAACACAGAAGTCCTTGAAGCGGCCAACACCCCCAGCTTATACACACTACTGAGTCAGCGGCGCTTGAGATGGCTTGGCCATGTGAGCCGCATGGAAGATGGCAGGATCCCCAAAGACACATTGTACAGCGAGCTCGCCACTGGTATCAGACCCACCGGCCGTCCATGTCTCCGTTATAAAGACGTCTGCAAACGCGACATGAAATCGTGTGACATTGATCACAAGTCGTGGGAGTCAGTTGCCAGCATTCGCCAGAGCTGGCGGGCAGCCATAAAGACAGGGCTAAATTGTGGCGAGTCGAAGAGACTTAGTAGTTGGCAGGAAAAAAGACAGAGGCGCAAGGGGAGAGCCAACTGTGCAACAGCCCCAACAAACAAATTTCTCTGCAGCACCTGTGGAAGAGCCTGTCACTCCAGAATTGGCCTTTATAGCCACTCCAGGCGCTGCTTCACAAACCACTGACCACCTCCAGGCGCGTATCCATTGTCTCTCGAGATAAGGAGGCCCAAAAGAATTTCTTATGTTCTTCTAGTCTCTTATTTTGCTTGTTTCCTTTTTCTTGAATAAATTTCTAGTACACACTCCCATTTAAAAAGAACCTGTGTTTTTATAGTTTATATATAGCTTATCAGGTGATTGCAAAGAGCTCCACATGTAATCATCCACTTGTCATATAACAACATTACTTTTATATAGCGCCTTTAATGCAGTAAAACGTCCCAAAGAGTTTCACAGAAGCATACTCAAGACAAAAACTGACACCAAGCCAAAGAAGGAGACATTAAGATAGGTGACTAAAATGCTCGGTCAAAGAGGTAGGCTTTAAGGAGGGTCCTAAAGGTGCAGAAGGCGGCGGAGAGGTTTAGGAATGGAATTCCAGAGCTTAAAGTCTAAACGGCTGTAGGCATGGCCGCTAATGATAGGGCGAAAGAAGTGGAGAGCTCGCAGATGCTGGGAACACCACCACCTGCAAGTTCCCCTCTAAGCCACACACCATCCTGACTTAGAACTATATCGCTGTTCCTTCACTGGGTCAAAATCCTGGAACTCCCTTCCTAACAGCACTGGGGGTGTACCTATATCACATGGACTGCAGTAGTTCAAGAAGGTGGCTCACCACCACCTTCTCGAGGGCAATTAGGGATGGACAATAAATGCTGGCCTGGCCAGTGATGCCCCCATCCCATGAACAAATAAAAAAAAGAGGCCAGAGGAAATGCAGAGATCTCGAAAGATTGCAGGACTGGAGGAAGTTACAGAGGTGAGGAGGATGAGGTCATGGAAGGATTTGAAAACAAGGAATAGAATTTTAAATTTGAGAATTACAGGACAGGGAGACAATGTTGGCAAGCGGGTGCAGGGACGATGGGTGAATGGAATGTAGTGCACGTTAGAATATGTGCAGCAGAAATTAGACTGAGCTCAAGTTTATGGATATTTAGTGAGGGCTGCATTAGTACAGGATAATGTTTAGTTGAGGCTGTTTTAATAGAGGAAGTGTGTTTCGGTAAGGACTGTATTCGTGCGGGAACAGGTTTATATGTATTCCCTGTTTCTGGATACATTTAGCCTAAAACCAGTCTTCATATACTGCTATAGGCTGTGGAAATCTGAGCTCTAAAGTACCCACCAAGGAAGGCTACCCAGTTTGTGTGGATTTGTCACTATTACACATTTAAAAATTTAATCCTGGAGGACTGGGTTAAACATTGCCTTTCAACTCTGACTAACAGGCTGCATATCTCCTCTGTCTCAGCAAGGTCTGAATCTAATTCCATGGCAAAAAATGTGTCCAAAAGACAGTCATCAGAGCAGAGTTCCCCACCATCTACACTTTCAAGAGAAGGACGTCACTGTTGACCAGAAGCTGCACTGAACAGCTGTATCTACACTTTACTAGAGTAGGTTATGTCAACAGAACTGACTGTTAAAGGATCTGTTTGAGGATGTATTTTATCAACAGATGTCTTAGCTATTCCTTATAATCAATATGTTTCTTGAAATGTTACAGCCAAGTGCTCATCAATTTCTTAAGAATATCGTACTTACAAACATACTCGATTATTGGGGAGTCAATGATATTATAGTTCTGAGTCCATTCAGGGTGTTAGCACTTGTCAGAATCCAAATTCATGTACCAATTCGCTGTTATTCATTTTCATTCCATGAAAATTACTAATCTAAATACCCTTACAAGGCACGAACAATGCTTGGTCACTCTTGCGTTACATGCTCCATTTTATATCTTTAAGCTAAAGCATGGGTATTTATTGATTATCAGATTTATAATTATAAGATTATTGTTTAGCATGAGTGAAAAGAACAGCTTTCCACCATCGAAGGCTCTTTCTCTCTACTTGCTGGGGTCTAGTGCCAAGCAGTATTGGTTCTGTCTTCTCTTTCAAGAAGGTGCAGCCCTTACTCGCTCTCTCTTTCTGCCAGTCTCTGCCAGTCTGTTTGTCTCTCTCTCGCTCTCTCCCCTCTCAGTCAGTCTCTCCCTCCTTCTCTCCCTCTCCGTCAGTCTCTCTCTCTCCCTCTCCGTCAGTCTCTCTCTCTCCCTCCCTCTTCCCCTCTCCGTCAGTCACTCTTCCCCTCTCCGTCAGTCTCTCTCTCACTCTCTCTCTCCCCATCAGTCTCTCTCACTCTCTCTCTCCCCATCAGTCTCTCTCACTCTCTCTCTCCCCATCAGTCTCTCTCACTCTCTCTCTCCCCATCAGTCTCTCTCACTCTCTCTCTCCCCATCAGTCTCTCTCACTCTCTCTCTCCCCATCAGTCTCTCCCACTCTCTCTCTCCCCATCAGTCTCTCCCTCCCTCAAATTTCCTTTCTTTGTATTTCTCACATTTAAATGGCATCTCTTACTGTTTGACCCAATTTCCCCCTCCCTGACCTATCTAGATCCCTCTGAAGTCGGTCTGCTTGTTCCCTACTGTTTGTGACTCTTTATCAAATCTCCCCCCGAAGTGACTGGTTGAGGATGGCACAGGGAGGGGACAGGCAGCGTAAGGGGGTGATTCATGCCTTTGTTACCTCTAGACTTGACTATTTCAACACTTTCTCGTCTGGTCTCCCACCTTCTACCCTCTGGAAACCTGCGGTCATCCAAAACTCTACTGCCCATGTCTGAACTCACACCAAGACCCGTTCCCTATCACCTCTGTGCTCGCTGACCTACATTGGTCAAGCAACTCCTCGATTTTAAAATTTTCATCCTTGTTTTCAAATCCCTCCATTGCCTGGCCCTTCCCGATCTCTGTCATCTCCTCCAGCCTCATAACCCTCCAGGATAACTGCACTCATCTCGTTCTGGTTTCTTGAGAATTCCCAATTTTAAAAGCTCCACCATTGGCGGTCGTACCTTCAGCTGCCTGGGCCTTAAGCTCTGGAATACCCTCCCTAAACCTCTCTGCCTCTCTAACTCGCTTTCCATCTTTAAGACACTCCTTAAAATCTACCTCTTTGACCAGGTATTTGGTCATCTGACCTAATATCTCCTTATGAGGCTCAGTGTCATATTTTGTTTTATAATGCTCCTGTGAAGCACCTTGGGACGTTTTATTTTGTAAAGGCGGTACATAAATAGAAGTAGTTGTTGTGAGAGCTGCACAGAGAAGCGGGCATGATGCTCGCTCTCCTGAAACCAGTGCCGCAATGTGACAACCCTCTTTGAGGGCACCCGTAACAGAACCCTCTTGACTTGTGCAGGCAGGACTGTCTGCTCAGATACAATTAGCAGATCGGGCAGTGAATTTCTGACCATTCTTTCACAGCCAGCTGCTGTCTGTATGAGGTAACGCTGCGTTACATCAGAGCCCCCACCTCCACTCCCATCCCCGCCGCCGTTTAACTCCTGGCATATGGTGAGTCTGGGGAATGCTGACACAAGGCTGCAGGACAGCCACACTGCCTTGCTCAAACAGTTCCTTTGTGCAAACTCCAGAGAAAAGAAGGAAAATAAATTGGGAGCTACGTCATAGCTGGACCAGTACTCTCAGAGAATCGAGCCAGACAGATGAATGGTGACTTCTTGCCCAGAGCCCAACACACTTTGCGAAACAAAAACAAATCCTGCAATCCAAGGCTGAAAGGCTCACGACCAGCTGCAGCATCTACCCTTCGAACTGAAGGCTCACACACTCATCAATCTTCCCCTTTTGTTTGTCACTAAAGGAATTTTCAACGAAAGGAATTACTGTCGAACATGGCTCAGTTGGGAGCACTCTTCCCTTCGGGGCAAAAGGTCATGAGTTCCAGCCCCACTCCAGAGACCTGTGCATCTAACCCATGCTGACGCTCCCAGTGTCCCACTGTTAGAGGTACAGTCTTTGAGATACCCCGCCTGCTCTCTGGAGGTGGATGTAAAAGATCCCATTGCTGCTGTTTTGAAGAGCAGCAGGGGAGTTCTCCACTGACCGATCAACATTCATCACTCAACCATCATCACTGAAACAAATTATCTTCACATTGCTGTTTGTGGGACCTTGCTGTGCGCAAATTGGCTGCTGCATTTCCTAGAATCATAGAATGGTCACAGCAGAGAAGACAACCATTCAGCCCGTCGTGTCTGTACCGGCCCACTGCAAAAACAACTCATCTAGTCCCACTCCCCTGCCTTGTCCCCGCAGACCTGCAAATTTTTTCCTCTTCATATAATTATCCAACATAGAATAAAAGTTCTTCATGGGCTCTCCTGAGGTTGTGAAAGATGCTATATCAATGCAAGATTCCTTCTTTCTTCAAGCAGCTCTCTCCTTTTCTGAGTGATACTGGATTTTTAAAATTCATTCATGGGATGTGGGCACTGCTGATAAGTCCAGCATTTATTGCTATTCCCTATTTTCCCTTGAGAAAGTGGTCATAGAGTCATTACGGCACAGAAGCAGGCCATTCAGTCCATCCAGTCCATGCCAGCTCTCTGTAGAGCGATCCAGTCAGTTCCAGTGTTGACTGCCTTCTTGAATACAGCTGAGTGGATTGCTAGGCCATTTCTGAGAGCAGTTAAGATTCAACCACATTGCTGTGGGTCTGCAGTCACATGTAGGCCAGACCAGGTAAGGACAGCAGATTTCCTTCCCTGAAGGACATTAGTGAACCGGATGGGTTTTTACAACAACCCAATTGTTTCATGGTCAACATTACTGAGAAATTTTTTTTTTTTCAAATTCCAGATTTATTTAATTAAATTTAAATTCCCCAGTTTTCATGGTGGGATTTAAACTCATGTCTCAGGATCATTATTCCAGGCATCCAGAATACCAGTCCACTAACCACTGTGCTACGGTACACATTTTAAGCCCCCTTTATATTCTAGAGCTGCTTCAACTCCCAGTAACATGCTCGGGCTTCTGGTGCACTAGAACCTGCCACATTTACCGTTAAGGGCAGCATCAGTGTGTACTTATTTCCAAGTCCTGGGGTGGGGGGGGGGGGGGGGGGGTGAAATGGTCGTCTGCAATAGTGCGAAACAGGCTGATTGATAGTGAATCAACAACCTGTTTTACACTGTACACACTTCTACACACTTTTACACTGTACACACTTCTCTCCATTTAAATCAACAGAAACGTTTATCGGGCAAGTTGTAAAACAGGCTGCCTACTGGTCAAGTCCTTTTTGTGATACTGACAAAAAAAGCAATTTCACCCCCCTTAAGTCTTGAGAAACCACAAATAATGAGAAAAGCACAGACTGTTCTATCCTTGTCCTTTTCCACAATAATGCTAAATCTAACTGTATTATGGTCACTATCTCCAAAATGGTCACCCACTGCTACTTCATTCACTTGCCCAGCTTCATTACTGAAGACTAAATCTAGAATTGCGCCCCCTCTCATTGGGCTTGTTCTGTTCTGGCTAAAAAAAATTCTCTTGAATGCTGTTCAAGAATTTTGTGCCCTCTGTGCCCTTCACACTGTTTGTATCCCAGTTGAAATTGGGGTAGTTGAAATCCCCAACTATTATATCCCTATTGTTTTTGCACTCAGAAATTCACCTACATATTTGTTCTTCTATCTCCCTCTCACTATTTGGGGGTCTATTGTACACTCCTAGCAGTGTGGCTGCCCCTTTTTTATTTCTGAGCTCAACCCATATGGCCTCATTTGTTGATTCATTTAGCATATCATCCCTTCTCAAAGCTGTTATTGATTCTTTAACCAATAATGCTACACCCCCTCCTTTTTTATCCCCCTCTCTATCCTGCCTGAAAACTCTATATCCAGGGATGTCGAGCTGCCATTCTTGCCCCTCTTTAAGCCAGGTTTCTAGTTATAGCAATGATATTGTGTTGCCACGTGTCTATCTGTGCCCTCAGCTCATCGGCTTTATTTACATTACTCCTTGCATTTAAATAAATACCCTTTAACACTGCCAAATTCCTGTGCTGCACACTATTTAACCTTTGCTTCTTCTGTCTTTCAGAGTCACTTGCTAATTTTCTGCCTCCCATTCCCTGTTCTGAATTTGTCCCATTTGCAACTGCGCTCAGGTTCCCATCTCCCTGCCAATCTAGCTTAAACCATCGCCAACAGCACTAGCAAACCTTCCTGCAAGGATATTCATCCCAGTCCTGTTCAGGTGTAGACCATCCAGCTTGTACAGGTCCCACCTTCCCCAGAACTGATCCCAGTGCCCCAGAAATCTGAAGCTCTCCCTCCAGTACCATCTCTCCAGCCACGCATTCATCTATTCTTCTATTTTTATACTCACTAGCATGTGGTCTTGGGAGTAATCCGGAGATTACTACCTTTGAGGTCCTGCTTGCTAATCTCTTTCCTAACTCCCTAAACTCAGCCTGCAGGACCTTATCCCTTTTTCTACCTATATCGTTGGTACCAATGTGGACCACAACCTCTGACTGTGCACCCTCACCCTCCAGAATGTTCTGTTGTTGCTCAGCGATATCCATGACCCTTGCACCAGGGAGGCAACATACCACCCTGGAATGACGTCTGTGACCACAGAACCGCCTGTCTGTTCCCCCAACTATAGAATCCCCTACCGCTATTGCTCTCCTGTCTTTTCTCTTCCCTCCCTGCACAGTTGAGCCACCCATAGTGCTCTTGTCATGACTCTCGCTGCACTCTCCAGAGGAACTCTCTCTGCCATCGGTACTCAGAACTAAATACCGGTCAGAAAGTGGGATGCCCTCCGGGGACTCCTGCACTACCTGCTTTGCCCTTCTGGTCTGTCTGGCAACCACCCAGTCCCCTTCTGCCTGCACTCTCTTAAGCTGCGGGGTGATCACCTCCTGAAACCTGCTATCCATGCACTTCACATCCTCACGAATGCACCTCAGTGACACCAGCTGCTCGAGTTCCAAAATTCAGCACCTGTGTTTTTGCATTTGGTGACACTTTCTGCACATGTAGTTTCCAGGACATGGGCAGGGTCCTGGAGTCCCCACACGGCACAGGATGTGCATTCGACAAGTTTGAGCAGCTCTGCCATGCCGCGAATTATTTATTTACTGCACTAAAATTGGAAGTTAAATAAACACAACAAATGGTTATAAATAAAATTAACGAACGGGGTAACCATCTACCGACTACTGGTATTTCAGCATCTACTTAGTAGATAGACTTAAATGTTAGAGAAAAAATAAAAATCAGCAGAAAATCAGAAAGTAAGAAAATAGCCACCAGATACTCATCAACTAGCTCCCTCTGCCTCGCTGCTCTCTCCCCTCTCGTGCTGTTTGTAGCTCTGAAGTCTCACTCAGCCAATTACCTACCTGCTTCCCTGTGATGTCCATTTACCAAAATTAATCTACCTTACCACTATTAATATACCATAACAATACTAAAATCTTACCAATAGTAGTAACAACCTCAGTAATAATCCTTACTGCTTTAAATTAAAACAGAACATTAGACTCACCACTAGCTTTTCCCTTCTGCTTGTGTGCCTTAATTAATTATAAGGTTGCTCCATAAACTTGAATTAAAAATTTTTTTCTAACTTCAACATTCTCAGACTGTCGACTGCATCTGAGAAAGAGGCACAGACGGTCGACTGCGCCTGGGGAAGAGGCACAGACGGTCGACTGCGCCTGGGGAAGAGGCACAGACGGTCGACTGCGCCTGGGGAAGAGGCACAGACGGTCGACTGCGCCTGGGGAAGAGGCACAGACGGTCGACTGCGCCTGGGGAAGAGGCACAGACGGTCGACTGCGCCTGGGGAAGAGGCACAGACTGTCGACTGCGTCTAGGCAAGAGGCACAGACTGTCGACTGCGTCTAGGCAAGAGGCACAGACTGTCGACTGCGTCTAGGCAAGAGACACAGACTGTCGACTGCGTCTAGGCAAGAGACACAGACTGTCGACTGCGTCTAGGCAAGAGACACAGACTGTCGACTGCGTCTAGGCAAGAGACACAGACTGTCGACTGCGTCTAGGCAAGAGACACAGACTGTCGACTGCGTCTAGGCAAGAGACACAGACTGTCGACTGCGTCTAGGCAAGAGACACAGACTGTCGACTGCGTCTAGGCAAGAGACACAGACTGTCGACTGCGTCTAGGCAAGAGACACAGACTGTCGACTGCGTCTAGGCAAGAGACACAGACTGTCGACTGCGTCTAGGGAAGAGACACAGACTGTCGACTGCGTCTAGGGAAGAGACACAGACTGTCGACTGCGTCTAGGGAAGAGACACAGACTGTCGACTGCGTCTAGGGAAGAGACACAGACTGTCGACTGCGTCTAGGGAAGAGACACAGACTGTCGACTGCGTCTAGGGAAGAGACACAGACTGTCGACTGCGTCTAGGGAAGAGACACAGACTGTCGACTGCGTCTAGGCAAGAGACACAGACTGTCGACTGCGTCTAGGCAAGAGACACAGACTGTCGACTGCGTCTAGGCAAGAGACACAGACTGTCGACTGCGTCTAGGGAAGAGACACAGACTGTCGACTGCGTCTAGGGAAGAGACACAGACTGTCGACTGCGTCTAGGGAAGAGACACAGACTGTCGACTGCGTCTAGGCAAGAGACACAGACTGTCGACTGCGTCTAGGCAAGAGACACAGACTGTCGACTGCGTCTAGGCAAGAGACACAGACTGTCGACTGCGTCTAGGCAAGAGACACAGACTGTCGACTGCGTCTAGGCAAGAGACACAGACTGTCGACTGCGTCTAGGCAAGAGACACAGACTGTCGACTGCGTCTAGGCAAGAGACACAGACTGTCGACTGCGTCTAGGCAAGAGACACAGACTGTCGACTGCGTCTAGGCAAGAGACACAGACTGTCGACTGCGTCTAGGCAAGAGACACAGACTGTCGACTGCGTCTAGGCAAGAGACACAGACTGTCGACTGCGTCTAGGGAAGAGACACAGACTGCCGACTGCGTCTAGGGAAGAGACACAGACTGCCGACTGCGTCTAGGGAAGAGACACAGACTGCCGACTGCGTCTAGGGAAGAGACACAGACTGCCGACTGCGTCTAGGGAAGAGACACAGACTGCCGACTGCGTCTAGGGAAGAGACACAGACTGCCGACTGCGTCTAGGGAAGAGACACAGACTGCCGACTGCGTCTAGGGAAGAGACACAGACTGCCGACTGCGTCTAGGGAAGAGACACAGACTGCCGACTGCGTCTAGGGAAGAGACACAGACTGCCGACTGCGTCTAGGGAAGAGACACAGACTGTCGACTGCGTCTAGGCAAGAGACATAGATTGAAGGCATCGATTGTGGAAGTCATGGAAGAAATCATGGAATGTTCCCTTACGCAGACATTGGAGAAAGTTTGTCCCTAAACCTGCAGCTTTTTGCTGTGATCTGGGGTGAACAATAATAATAACTTTCAAAAGAAAATTAGATAAATACGTGAAGTGGAAAAATGTACAGGGCTGTCGGGAAAAGCAGAGTGATGGGATTAATTGGATAGCTCCACCAAAGAGCAAAATAATCTCCTCCTGTTCTGAATCATTTGATGATTCTAAACTAAGCGTGTGTTGACGTTAACTAAGATCAAAGAGCAGATCAGTGGTGATGCTTCACGTGGTGGAATAGCCTGCTAAACACACTGTGAAATCTCACACATAAAGACCAGGTGGTAGAGAGAAGACTGAGCAGGAAAACAGACATGAGCAGATTCCACAGACAGCAGCACAAAAAGGTCAAATTCATTAACTAACCAAGAATGAGGGAAGCTACGTTTTAGTAATGGATGTTCTCAGCTCAGTGCCTCTTCCGCTGTGTAAGTCGTCAGGTCTCTCATTGTTTCTGTAATAACTGAACTGATTTCTGAGAGACTCTTTAAAAAAAAACTCCCGCAGTGTCCTGATGGCTCACAGGGTGAATGAACCGCACTGAGCTGTACAGCACAGAATAATCCCAAGACTGGTTCTCACCCGGGTTCACTGAACCAGGGCCACAGTGGGGGTGGGGGGGTGGGGAGGACAATATAATTAGGCACAGCAGCCACAGTCCCCCTCTGATACAGATTAGCCATGGTTTATTTGAAAGGTGGAACAGGTCCGAGGGACTGAATGGCCTATTCCTGAGTTCCAATGGTAGAAATGATGTACAAGCATCAGGGCAGGACAGGATTGGGGAGAGCTGTGGTGACGGTGATTCCTCCACCAGTCGAGTGACCTGCTGATTAGCATCCCGTCCCTCCCCCAGTACAGTGACCCAAAAGGACCCATATTGTTTGCCTTTGCTCCATGACCTTTTGGTCAGCTATGTGGCCTTGTCCAATCTACAACTTCTCCTTTGTTATCTCTTGCCCCACCCCCACCTCACTTGCTTATAACCTGCGACTTTTCTAATATTTGTCAGTTCTGAAGAAGGGTCACTGACCCGAAACGTTAACTCTGCTTCTCTTTTCACAGATGCTGCCAGACCTGCTGAGTATTTCCAGCATTTCTTGTTTTTATTTCAGATTTCCAGCATCCGCAGTATTTTGCTTTTACAAAAGGAACCACACGTGGCTTGAGTCAATACTTTGAGGAAAAAAGGAGCAAGAATGGAAAAACCTGAGGGGGAGAAACTAAGGACAGTGTAAATGAGTAACTGGAGATAATCTAATGGGACAAAGCTCTAGAGAGAAAGGGCACGCGCAATTAAATCAGCCATGTGCACTCAAATACTAAACCTGGGATTACAGCATGACAGGATATCTAGAGAGGTGCAAAAATGAACCCATTGTGGATCAAGGGAGGAGGTTCCCAGCATTTAGCCATTCAACTTCACAGCACTGACTACTAATTCCAATGATCGAGTTGAGTATTTAGCATAGAAAAGGGTAGGTTCATTCTCACACTCCTTCACCCAACCACCGCCCCCCTCCCCCACCCCGCCCTTGACTATCATGCGAAATGTACCCCCTCCCCCCCTTCCCTTTGTTACTTGAGCTAGCTAACCTGCCCTGTAAACCCATTAAACAGAGGGAGCTTCCTGGCAGGAAATAAGAGAAAAAGGGACTCAGCAACTGAATGGTTTCTCCAGTGAGTCGACAGCTCCCACCTTTACTTCAAAGGGCCTTCCATCCATCATTACTCAAAAATTGGCAGGGCATACCGTTTCAGTTCCGTAACGATGAGCCTACGATACCTCACACTGATGTACCTCCTCCTTTAAATGCTGCGGTGGGCCAGTCCTATCAGTTGACAGACACAACAACCTTGCTGTAACGAGGCACTTTATCTTGGTGCTGTTACAGGTCCAGTCAACTGCAGATGCATATTCTCTGTCTGACTGCCACACTCTGTTCTGTGGACAAGCCCCGAGTTCTGGCTGAAGTCACACAGCCCACACTCTGCACCCACGCGCTGGCCCGTCCTGGCCAACTTGCACGTGTGCTACAAATCAAGAGTCGCTTTACAGCCACCTCACACGGAGATTGTCTGCAGCGTCCACCGGTCAAAGCAGAAGAGTTCTCATCCTCACATTCAAATCCCTCCATGGCCTTGCCCCCTTCCTATCTCTGTAACCTCCTCCAGCCCCTCAACCCTCTGAGATCTCTGCGCTCCTCCAATTCTGGCCTTTTACACATCCTCGATTTAAATCGCTCCACCATTGGTGGCTGTGCCTTCAGCTACCTGGGCCCTAAGCTTTGGAATTCCCTCCCTAAACATAGGAGCAGAAGTAGGCCATTCAGCCCATCGAGCCTGCTCCACCTCTCCATTTCTCTCTCCTCCTTTAAGATGCTCCTTAAAACCTACCTCATCTGTTCTCATTATCTCCTTATGTGGTTCGGTGCCAGTTTTCATCTGATAATACTCTTATGAAGGACCTTTGGATTCTTTACTACGCTAAAGGGCCTACACAAATGCAACCCGCTGTCGTGATAAACTTGGGTCACATTCCCGAGACTCAGCCTACAGTATAACATTTGGTTATGTTGTCGGGAGAGGGGGCAGAAAGGTGGGAAGATGGTCTCAAATATTTGCTCTCTGCAGGTCTGTGTTCCAGTGGAGAAAAAAGTGTAACCAAGGAATCAGGCTCTGCAATTTGAATGTCAGCCATAGCTCAGTTGGGAGCACTCTTTCCTCTGGGTCAGAAGGTTGTGGTTCAAGTCCCACTCCAGTGCAGTACTGTGTAATGTTGAGGTCCTGTGTTTTGGATGAAATGTTAAACTGAAGCCCCATTTTCCCTCTCAGGTGAAGGTAAAAACTCCCTTGGCACTATTTGGAAGATTAGGGGAGTTTTCTGCTGTGTCTTGGGCAATATTTATGCGACAGTCAACATCACAAAAAGAGGGATTAGCTGGTCATTATCAGTTTGTTCTTTGTGGGATCTTGCTGTGTGCAAACTGGCTGTCGTGGTTCATTAATTGCAACAGCGACTACACTTCAAAAAATACTTTATTGGCTGTAAAGCATTTTGGGATGTCCTGAGGTTGTGAAAAGCGCTATATAAATGCACACCTTTCTTTCGAAAAGAGAGAAAAGTTGAAGAACAGTGTGCAGCAGAGGCACCAGTTTAAAGGCATCGTGCTGAAACACTGCACAACTTTAGGCACCTGGGGGCCAGGCAATGTGACAATGACTTGCTCCTGGGTCATAGCCATAGCGACATAAGGAGCCGAGGCACTGAATTGGCTAAGAGCATTTAACCAAAGGAGTAGGTTGTTCTTCCAACGGTAAACAGATGCAAAAGTGACTGCATTTGGGGTCCGCTCCCTAATGCTCAGCAGCATCTGCAGCCTCTGCACATCAACAGCACTGCCATACACTGAGTGGGTCTCCATCGGTAACCCAGAAACCAGACAAAACATAAGGGTCAGCAACTGGTGTTAATACCCCTGTGATAACGATGGGAATCAATGAAAATCGGCCAGCGTCCCTACTCCTGACATTATCCAATGAACCCTCCACTTGCCTTCCTCCCTCTGCCTCCAAGGAACTGTCCGCGCACAGTAGTCAGGTCAGGAAGGGATCAGGCTTGGCTTCGATGCCCCACATGGGGGTACAACCCACCAGCACTTATCACAAGGGCTGGATCACCAGGGCTGCCGAAGTCTTTGGCACTGTGGCGCGTCTAGGTGCTACGAGGTGAGGAGTTACTCCTGATTCCATTCTCTGCCCCATCCCCCTGGTCCCTGGAGAATTTGCTCAGCCACACTGATTGTTCCCGAGCCCTCCCACCTTGCTGCTGCTGCCACCAGCTCGTAACGCCCTGCAGCTTATTAGATGTTAATGAAATTAACAGTGAAGGTGCAGACATCACGAGCTCGCCAGGGTAAAGTTACACACAGATAACCAACAGCAACTTAACCCGACAGTAAATGCCAGACCTAAGCTTATCATTTTCAAACCAGTTTTCACTCCACACCTGGCCCTCAGGTTTTCCATCTCTCTCAGTTTCAGGTGTCCATCTGGGTTCCACAGGGAATAGAGTGCCTGAGAGACACACACAGCAACACTGGGATGTCGTTTCCTCATGTTTCTTTTGGCTTGTTGGAATGGGACTTTATTGTTTCATTTTAAACATCTTTCAAGTTAATTACTAATGGTATTATAAAGTATAACAAATTACTTATAGCACAGTAACAACGCATTTGGACTTACTGGTCCATGCTGGTGTTTATGATCCACATGAGCCTCCTCCTACCCTACTTCATCCAACCTTATTCATTTCTCCCTCATGTGTTTATCTAGCATTCCCTTAAATGCAACTATATAATTGGCTTCAACAATGCCATGTGGTAGCGAGTTCCACATTCTAACCACTCTCCAGGTAAAGACGTTTCTCCTGAATTCCCTGTTGGATTTATTAGTGTCTACGTGATATTTATGGATCCTAGTTCTGGTCTCGGCTGCAAATAGAAACATCTTCTTTATGTCTACCCTATCGAACCCTTTCATAATCTGAAAGACTTCTATCAGCTGTCCTTTAAAAGGGGCCACTTGGGGTGCTGACTTCAGTCAAGTGACACTGGGGCTACCCAAATGGTCCAATTAAAATAGGCCCTGGCCTAACCTGACGTGGCTGTTTGTGGCAGTAAATTGGTCCATGCTATTAGAATGGAATGGACTCACTGCAAATGGGCAGTCCGTTTTGCACTGCGCTTGATTGTCCTTTCCAATAAAAAAAAAATGGGATGGTGTGTAAAACAAGGCTGCTGATTTGCATTTGCTCTGACCTTGTTTCACTCTATTGGTGTACAATTAATCTCTTTAATGTCTTGATGTTTCTGTAGAAAGGTTTTGGTCTTTTCAATATGGATTTGAAAGTCTTGAGCCAAAAGAACAGGAAATGCCACAGGTGGGGGGTGGGGTGGGGAGGACGGGGGTGGGAACAGGGAGGGGTGCAGCAAAGAGGGAGGAGAGGAGAAATGACCTTACCTCGCAGCACAGTTTTCAGGTTAACCTTGGCTTGCTGGTGCAGATCCTCCACGCAGGCTGAGCGACTCGATGGGAGAAACACATTCTCCTGCTGGTGCCATGACGCTTTATAGTGGACTGTCCACTTGCTCTCTTCATCCAGGTTAGAGACGGCTAGAAAAGAGGGAACATCGTCTCAGTTTGATCAAGTTAGAATCACACAGAGCAAAAGAAGGCCAATCGGCCCATTGTGCCTGTCTTTGAAAGAACTGTGTGATTAGTGCCACTCCCCTACTCCTTCCTTATAGCCCCGTCAACCCAACCATCATCCCATTACAGCATCTAGAGACTTGTTTCAATTCCACAGCCATGGTCTCAACCATTCTTCCTGGAAACCTCGTTAAGCTGTTGATCTGTTCTAAACAATTTCTGCACCTATCACAATATAATATCGTATGAGTGCGACAAACAAATAGAGAGGGGCTAAGAGCAGACTAATTGTGATCACTTCCCTCGCAGGATGTCTGTCATGTACCATTCACATTAGAAATACATCAGACACACAACACGAGTATGGTGAACTGCTTTGGGTGGAGTTCAAGTCCATTCAGGGCGGCCTCAATGCAAAACAAAAGCACCTTTGTGAGCCCCCGGCACAATTTTGTTTTTTGCTATCATCAGTGGCACGAAAGTGACAGCTAGAAGGAACTGGGAAATTATTGCAACCACTCCCATAAATTTCATGATCTTAGAAAGGAAAAGGCAAAGGGGGTGAGTGAGAGAGAGAGAGAAAGCACACATGGGCTCAGTTTGAGTGCTATTTCTCTCCCCTTCCCCGAGGGACCTCAACTTAGAATGGTCTGGATTTGTGAGTCTCCTCTGCCACACTGTAAACCGTAACCGATTGTTAACACGGTCACTGAAGCAGGGCAACAGTTTTACAATCCTACCGCCAATCCCCACGCCAGGGCTAGCGAGGGTTGGCACTGGCAATGGGATCTGACACTAGCTTCCCTATGGCTGTATAATTCTGCCTCTGAGAGGTAAACGAGCATGGCGTCAGACATCTCTCCCAACTTTTTTCCCTCCTTCCTCCTTGTACAGAAGCTTCTGGCTTGGCAGTGAGATCAATAGCTCACCACATGGTTGGGGGGGGTGGGGGGTGGCGGGGAAGACAGGAACTAGGGTTTTCCAAACCTGCCCCATTGTCCTGTGGTCTCTATTGCTGACAACTCCGTTTTATTGTAAAGACGTTAACCTACTGCTAGGAAATGGCACCTGTGCCATAATTTGTAGACTGCAAGAATAGGAAAGAGGAGACATACACTGCAATAAAAATATGGTGACTGTTGTTGCAAAACTGGCAGTAAATACATAAGTCCTGGAATAAAGTTGCACCTGTCTGCCATTGGTACGGTTGCCAACATGGAGGCATATTAACATGTCCTCCTGCCCTTTCTGCAGCATCTCCAATATTTATACAACCAATACAAAAGAAAATGAAAAAAAAACTTTTCTTCTAAAAATTTTTATAAAACATTGTTTTGGCCTCAGCTGAAATACTGTGTTCAATTCTGGGCACTACACTTTAGGAAGGAGGTGAAGGCTTTACAGAGGGTGCAGAAAAGATTTGTAAAAATGGTTCCAGGGATGAGGGACTTCAGCTAGGAGGATAGATTGGAGAAGTTGGGACTGTTTTCCTACAAGAACAGAAGGTTGAGAGGAGATTTAATGGAGGTGTTCAAAATCATGAGGGGGTCTAGACAGAGTAGATAGAAAGAAACTGCTCCCATTGGCACAAGGGTCGAGAACAAGAAGACACCGATTCAAGGTGACTGGCAAAAAAAAAAGGCGACATGAGGAAAATATTGTTTACACAGCGAATGGTTCGGATCTGGAATGCACTACCTGAGTGTGGTGGAGGCAGGTTCAATCATGGCTTTCAAAAGTGTAAGCACCTGACTCGAAAAATTTGCTGGGCTATGGGGAAAGGGCAGTGAGTGGGACTAGCTAAATTGCTACTGCAGAGCCAGCACAGACTCAATGAGCCAAATGGCCTTCTGTGCTGTAAGTGTTCTATGATTTTTCTTCCAGATGGTGCAGTGATCCAGGGGATGAATCTTTAATTTCTGTAGACTCCTGGATAATCCTGGAGTGTCTCCAAGTCCTAACCATTGGTTGAGCAGGTTGTTAATCTTACCTGCCGTGCCAAAATGAACAGGTTGGACATGGGCACTCCAATCATATTAAAAGTACCTAATGTTGAAAGAGAGAGTGTCTGATGTTAAAGCCCAAGAGAGAGCTCATAAACTGGGCAATAAGCAAGCAGCACCTGAACACACACAGCCCGCCTCTAGTTGACACAAGCCCTGCATTGCTGTAATAATGATCGCTGCAATCGTTGCCCTTCCTTTTGTTCTGGCGTCAGCCCATTATTTGTGTCAGGTATTTTTTTCCCTCAAGTGTTGCTGCCCGGATGACCATCTCATCTCACTCTCCTCACAGAAAGATCAGCACATATTTCTCCCACAACAGCTTTGTGACCCTCTCCCAGCTGAGCAAATCAATTCTGCACAGCAAACACCCAGCTGTATTGATACAGTACATTCCTGTAGCCTATGAGCATTGATACTGCTCATCCCGGCTCCCCTATCCCAGCGGCAGAGTCAGAGAGCCCAGTGTAAACTGGGTCTACATCGCCTGCTGGCCTCCAGAAATAGATCCAACAACACAAGTGGCCGGATTCTGGCCCCAAACTAAACCCAAACGTAGTGTCCGCTGTGGCTCATGTTTGCCTCTAAGTCAAAGGCTGTGGGTTTGAGTCCCACTCCAGAATCTTGAGCACATAATCCAGACTGAAACTCCCAATGCAGTACAGAGGGAGTGCTGCACTGTCAGACGTGTCATCTTTCAGATGAGACGCTAAACTCCATCTGTCCTCTTGGGATGATGTAAAAGATCTCTCAGCATTATTTTGAAGAAAAGCAGGGGAGTTCTCCCCAGTGTCCTGTCAAACATTTATCTCTCAATCAACACAAGAACAGACTATCTGATCATCTCATTGCTGTTTGTGGGAGCTTCCTGTGCACAAATTGACTGTAGCGTCTCCTACATTACAGGAGCACCTACACTTCAAATGTACGTCATTAGTTATAAAGTGCTTTGGGACTTCGTGAGGTCGTGAATGGCGCTACATAAACGCAAGTTCTTTCTTTCTAAATGTAGCTCCTGCTTCTCAGAACAACCAGTGTACAGCAGTTCCCGTCCACACTAGGCATTCCAGAAATAAGTTCCAATGAAGGGTCTACAGCCGAAACATCATGACCTGGCTTTTCTCTTTACAGGTGACGACCAACCTCCCATACATTTCCAGCATTTGTTGCTGTTTATAATTTCCTTATCCAGCCGCCTCAATCAGCTTCCAGTGAAGCAGTATTTTAAAAAAACACATATTACTCATTCTCTGCATCATATGTAATATGATACCATCATAAAACACAATCATTCTCCTGTAACGCTCTGAAAGACAAAAACTGACATCGTGCCAAATGATGAGATATTAAGATACCTTGGAGATGGTTTTAAGGAGTGTCTTAGAGGAGGAGATGGGTCACAGAAATACAGGAAAGCACTAACAACTTGTTTAAATATTGCTTGGGGAGGTGGGGGGGGGCGTCGGCATGGGAGGGGGGGTGGTTCGAAGCTATGTTGTTTTATAAAGGAAGGAGCATCACAGCCTGTAATGTAGCACTGTTCAGCTGCTGATGTGTTGAAGTTTACGAGCTTCTCTAATGCCACAGGTGAGAATTGCTGTCGTCCCAGATCAAGAGGAGGCGACCTGCCTTTAGGAATCATATCCAGCAAGCAGTCAGTACGTCCAGAATACGAAGAGGAGGAAAATGACACACACTTCAGATATATCGATATGGGCTGAGCTGCATAGCTGGAATACCCTCCAGGACTTATTGAGCCTTGGTAGATTAGCTGTGAGAGATTACAGCCCACAACACCCCCCCCAGAATGCGTCACAACAGCTGGGCTTGCAAGACATTTGAGGGTGGGGAACATTGTTGAGAGTTCAGGAAAATAATTACAAGAGACCCATTTTGCAGAGCCATCATTGACTTACCCCTTAAACGTGTTAGCTGATATGTGGAAAGCATCCCAGTTTAGAAAGCATGGTGCATACAGTGTGCTTAGAGTATATACTGCACTGTATAAACCAGGGCTGTTTTACAGTCCTTACTATACATACTGCCCTGTATAAACTATGCGGACACAGTCCTTAAAGTATCTGCACTATGTAAATCATGCTGAGATACAGTGCTGTTCAGTAGTCAGTGTACTGATGAATAAGACTGGAATGCATGGATACAACACTAAATAGTTAAGCAAAAGGAAGGTACCACAAAGATCTCTCACAGCAGCTTGCATCCCTGGTGGAGTCATCAATCTCATCAGTGAACAGCAGCCTTCAGCACGACCAGCACTTATATGCGGTGAACACAAAATAATAAATTGCTTGAATTTAAAATGGTTGAAAGGTTTTAAATGTCACAGTGGGACAACGCAAAGGAACTGAGTACCATTAGATTCCATGATGTCTCTGCCGGATCCACTAACTGGGCAGGCATTGCTGACAATATCCTCCCAAACTAGGCAGATTGGACATTCTAAACCGACTGTGTCCTGCACTAGTTAAAGCTTTTTATCTGGATGAACAAAATGCAGCACTGCTTCAGGGAAAACATTTGAAAACTGACAACTGCTTTTCAAGTACATTCCCTGAAAGGGGCAGCACCGGCAACAGCAAGCGCACTTCTTGGAGTCTGTTATCCGAACGTGCACAGAAGCTCGCGCTCAGAAGCATGCAACAGATGTCAGCTCCTTTCTCCTCACTGTAAAGCTCTCTGAGACACTCTGGGGGAAGATGGGGAAAAATTATGATCTGGAATGCAGTGCCTGAAAAGCTGACGGGAGATGATTCAATAATAACTTTCAACCAGAATTGGATAAATACTTGAAATGGAAAATATTTGCAGGGCTATGGGGAAAGATATGGGCAGGGAGGAAGTGGGAATCTTTGCATAGCTCTTTCGAATAGCTGGGAGATATGATGGGCCGAATGGCCTGTTTCTGAGTCATAACCGCTGGGTATTTCTATGCATAGCAGTTCCCATGTGCAGGAAGATGTCTCAGAGTCATGCAGCACAGGAGGAGGCCATTCAGCCCATCCAGTCGGTGTTGGTGTTTACTCTTCACGCCAGCAAACAGTTCCAATGCTGTTTACTTGCCTGATCCCATATCCCTGCAACCCCATTTCCTTCCTCCACCTATACCGCCTAATCTTCAATATCAACATTGTCTCTGCCTCAACCAGTAACAATTGAGGTGACAGCCTGACAAGTCTGCGTGACTGAAGATTTTCCTGCCCTCTGATCTAATCATTTACATATAATTTTGCATCTATGACCTCTCATTCTTGACCCCTTCACACAAGTTGCTATTGCTGTAGAAACAAGAACGCAAGTAAATTCTAAAAACAATCTCTTACATAATATTCTTCCATCCCCATTGTATTGAAATCCAGACTGAACTTACCACTTCTTGCTCTAATACAACAAACATTCTTTTTACATCCATTTTCAGAGGAGTGACCAGTGTGAGCTGTTACCATGGCCACCCAGGGCACAATAGCACAGGGCCTTCCCCCTTGCACCTACTCTAGTTAAACCTCTGGTTATATCTCAAATAACCTACAATGCCAGAAGTAGCTATAGGCTGAAATTTTGACCATCACCAAATCTGGCCCAGCAAGGGCAGCAGTTATTGCTCATTCCTCACTGCTCTATAGAATGCAGCCAACAATGGTTAAATAGCTATAGGGCAAAAACATCATCTGCGATGGTTTCTTGGACCTGGTAACCCTGGAAATCTTCACTCCTCCATCCCCTTGCCCTATAGTTTCCAGGCTTTTCTATATATAGAAAGAAACCTTTACAACCTCAGTAGTGCTCTGTGGTCCTTCTCCTAAGTTTAGTGGTGCAATAATTAAGGAAATTTCAACAGTGGCCCTAAGCAACCATAGAAATTCCTACATTACCAACCTCTTCAGACTGTCACACAACACTGGCACCAAGCAAACTTTGGAACGAGAGAAACAGTTAGCCACACTCACCTTTTTTCTTGAAGAGCTTAATGAAGGATTCCAACTTTCTGTTTATAAATACCACCATTTCTTTTTACAGTAATTTTTGCCTTTCAAAGTCTCTGCAGTGTCATAGCAAAGCAGTGATCTTGCCAGAAACGTGCTGTCATTTCACAAAGCCTTCCGCAGACCCACACTCAGGGGAAGAAAGAGAGGTCCCTTTCCTTTGCCAAAACGGTTTCTTGCAGTCGTTAACTTGATATGTGATGTATTCTTTTTGCAGGGAGGGAGGGGAGGAAGTAAAGAGAGGCTTGCTTTCTTTTAAGAAAAAAGGCTTGTAACCCAATAAGCTTAAATTTAGAAGCAGTCTCTCCCTGTCTCTCAGCTGAAGTAATCCCAGCATCGAAATATTATCTCTTCCATTTAGCCCCCCCCAAAAAGTCACAGGGTGCAGCACACTGGGACGCATGTATTTCTCACTTAGGTGTCCTAACACAGGCTCAATTTAGAAACATCAACCCCGCAGACAGAAGAAAAAATTAAGGAATGAGTTGCAATCTTCTCTTTTAAGTCCACCTGCCCTTTAGTCCCTTGCATCTCAAGCCTAAGACAAACATATGAAAGGCCAGAGTGGGTCCCCTCCCAACCACACTCACTCACGCTCCTCCCCTTTCCTGCCCTCCTTATGTTGCTAGGCGATAGACTTGGAAAGACATTCCCCCCAACCACCCCCCCAACCTTGTGCGAACCCACACGTGAAGTGAACCGAAAGCCAACCTAATTCATTCCCCTCAGCGAGGGGGTCATTGTTTGGCTGGCCTCTCCACGCTCTCCCCTCCACACCCCTCCCCCTCCCCCCTCCTCACAGCAGTCAATAGCTGGATCTTTACAAAAGAACCTCTGTGGAACTGCTAATGCAGCCTGCACTCTTTTTTTCCCACCACAGATTATCAGCTCCAACCCCCTTGTGTTCCCTTCAATTGATTCTCACTTCCTTAAAGATCCTATTGCAGTGGTTGTAATTATGGCTGAGGGGATGCCTTGGTTGAAACCGAAAGCTGTGAGAAAGTCCATTTATGTGGAGTATCTGTGTGTTTGCTTTGCTAGCTTTTGTATGTAACTTTTTACTTTTTTTAAAAGCAAGGCCCAAGTTTTTCTTAAATCAACCATTTACAAAGCTGCACTTCCTTTCCCCAGGTCTGTATCTAGAGTCAGTTGGAAGCTAATCTGAAATGTTCCAAATTAAAATTGATGTACATATATAAAAAAAACACTGCAAGTCGGAAATTAAAGCAGAAAAAGCTGCAAATGCACAGCAGGTCCAGCAGTAAGTCGAAAGGGAAAGGGCCAGGTTAGTGATGTGGATGCAGACACTGTAAGGACTGCAAATACTAACCTGCCTTTTCCTTTTTGTGATGCTGTCGGGCTTGCTGTGTATTTCCAGCTCTGTCCTCCCTTTCTTTTGAGTTAAAGCAGAAAGGTTTTCTCCTTCTAATGGCTTTTCCTAATCAATAGACCCTAATGGTCAGTGTCAGCAGTCATTCCTACAGCCCCCATCCTTACTGCATCTGCTGACACACACATTCCCTCCCAGGTATCCATTATCCTATATATAAACAATCTGAACCTCTTAATTAGATTCTAGCCGGTAGCTCATTCTGTTCCACCTACCCTACTCTTCATATTAGAAATATTAACTTTGCACATTGAGAAGGTTAATTAGTTGTACTTCATTAAGTGGCTAAAATTATGATTTCAGATCAGTGTGAACCATAATTTAGTGCTGAACAAGCCTCTGCGGGATTTCCCACCACATCAGCCTGATGAATTGAGCATAATTGACCAAACTGCATTCTCAGAATGCAAGGACTCATAATATGGTGTTTCAAACTCCTTCCCCTCATTAATCACAATAATTCAGCAATGATTAATGAATGAGATTTATTAAGGATAAGCTGTGCAGTGAAAATCCAGGGGAAAACACCCAATCCCCAGCCACCTGTCAGATCCGGGCCTGCGGGAATAGTATTACACTTGCAAAGTGTACTCCAGATTAGGATCTTAATGCTGCATCAGGCTGAAGATTAACATCGCTTATTCACTATCCAGAACCATGTACAGAGATACAGTATAGTATACAGTCAGTGCGAGATGTAGATAACCAAGGACAACCGCCTGGGAGCTCTTGCAAATGCACAGCACCGCACTGAATTGAGATTTCTTTTTTGGTATATACGGTGTCAGCTTTGGCTCAGTGGGTAGCTCTCTCACCTCTGGATCAGAAGGTTGTGAGTTCAAGTCTCACACCAGGGTCCACAGTCTAGGCTGACACTCCAGTGCAATACTAAGGGAGTGCTGCACAGTCAGAGGTGCCACCTTCCAGATGAGGCGTTAAACTGAGGCCCCACCTGTCCTTGTAGGTGGACGTAAAAGATCCCACGCTACTACATCAAAGATGAGTATAGGAGTTCTCCCCAGTGTCCTGGCCAATATTTAACCTTCAGTCAAAATCCCTAAATTTATCTGGTTGGTTTTGGTGGGAGCTTGCTGTGCACAAATTGGTTGCTGTATTTCCTACACTACCACAGTGACTTCACTTCAAAAGTACTTAGAGCTTTAGAACATCCTGAGGTCATGAAAGGTGATACTGTAGATAAATGCAAGTTCATTTTCACTGCTGGTTTTCTTCCTCTTCCTCCCCTTTTCACCTCAATCTGATGATGCTGATTCTTCGAAAGGTACAGGTGCTGTTCACCTGTGCAGCACCCCACCAAGAGGTCATCACTGGGCAATAATGGTGATGACAGCTAGGTCTAACGTCCAAACAGGGTTTGCTGGATTGCAATCAGGAGTAAGACCCTGGCGCATTCTCCCTTTCCAGAAACATTCAGAGCGACTGCAGCAACTCCACAATGACTCTGGTTCAGGTCAGCTAACTTAGCATAGACCAAGTCTGCTGGTCTCAAAAGGGGGCATTATAATTGGTCTCAGTACCTGGGGGTACTTTAGGTAGGGAGTAATTGGCCAGGTCTCTTGCTCCTGATTGCCATCAGGGACCCCTTACTAGAAGTGGTATATGTGGATGTCAGGTGGGGTCAGCAGATCAGAGTTGGAGGCAGTGTTCTTCTCTCTGTTCAACAAGTCTGCTGACACTAGCCATCACCGGAAAAAAGACTTGCATTTATATAGCACCTTTCACAACCTCAGGGCATACTAAAGGGTTTTACAGTCTATTAAGTACTTTTGAAGTGCAGTCACAGTTGTAAGTTAATAAACAATTTCACAGCATAACTGCCCTTTTCAAATTATTTTATTTTATTCCATTTTTTTTAAACCACGGGCCTGTCTTAAACTTGTTTTTCAGGTTTTCGCCTTTGGACAGAGCTGTTCATTATTCTGCCATGAACGCTCTCTCTGGACTAATGCTTTGCCTTTTCATACAACTATTAACACTCCCTTTGCCTTTGTTCCATGACATCTTTGTCATTTAATCGCTCCTGCTCTCTGCTCTATCACACACCTTCCCTTTTGTTTTTCCTCGCTTCTCCCCCGTTTCACTTGCTCAAACTCTGTTACATTTCTAACTTTTACCAGTTCTGATGAAAGGTCACAAACCTGAAATGTTAACTCTGTTTCTCCCTCCACAGATGCTGCCAGACCTCAGTATTTCCAGCACTTTCTGTTTTTATTTGGGATTTTTTGACATTGTGTAAGGCAGGAATCTTAGCCAAAAGAACTCCTTGCTGTCCTTCAAATGGTAACAGGAGGCCTTTAACATCCAACAGGACTACCAAAAAGAGCATGCAGTGTAATGAGAGACAGCACCTCTGAAGTGCAGCACTCCCTCAGTACTGCACTGGAGTGTCAGTATGGATCATGTGCTCAAGGCCTGAAGTACAACTGGAACGCATAAAGTTCTGACTTAGAAAAGCAGAGGTGTTAACAACTCGGCTAAACTGACATAGATGACACCCGAAAAGTAGTTGCCCATTATGAAACAGCCTGTCACTGGAACATATCTGAAGTGCTGGATCCAAAATTGGCTCAGTGACAGGAAACAAAGGGTAATGGTCAACAGATGTTTTTGCGAATGGAAAGCAGGTTCCAGTGGCCTTCCACAGGGCTGAGTGTTGGATCCCTTGCTGTTTGTGGTATATATTAATGATCTGGACTTAAATGTGGGAGGCATGATTGGGAAATTTGCTGATGACACAAAAATTGGCCGTGTCGTTAATAGTGAGGAGGAGAGTTGTGGACTCCAGAATGATATCAATGGTCTGGTTGAGTGGACGGAAAAGTGGCAAATGGAATTCAATCCAGATAAGTGTGAGGAAATGCATTTGGGGAGGGCAAACAAAGTGAGGCAATACACAATAAATGGGAGGATATTGAGGGGTAGAAGAAGTGAGAGATCTTGGAGTGCATGTCCAGAGGTCCCTGAAGGTGGCAGGACAGGTAGATAAAGTAAGGAAGGCATATGGAATGCTTTCCTTTATTGGCCGAGGTATAGAATACAAAAACAGGGATGTAATGCTGGAACTGTTTAAAACTCTGGTTAGGCCACAGTTGCAGTATTGCGTACAGTTCTGGTCACCACATTACAGGAAGGACAGAATTGCTCTGGAGAGAGTGCACAGGAGATTTACAAGAATGTTGCTAGGGCTTGAAAGTTGTAGCTGTGAGGAAAGATTGGATAGGCTAGGGTTGTTTTCCTTAGAACAGAGGAGGCTGAGGGGTGACTTAATTGAGGTGTACAAAATTATGAGGGGCCTAGATACAGTAGACAGGAAGGACCTGTTTCCCTTAGTGGAGAAGTCAGGTGGCACAGATTTAAGTGATTGGTAGAAGGATTACAGGGGACATGAGGAAAAACTTGTTCACCCAGAGGATGGTGGGTGTCTGGAATTCACTACCCGGTATGGTGGTGCGAGGCAGAAACTCTCAACTCATTGAGAATTCAGTGATTGAACACGTGGCTGGAGAACTGGTGTAAGAGGAAGGGCATCAGATTTCTGAGACATGGGGACGGACTCTGGGGCAGATGGGACCTGAAAAAGATGGGCGGGTTGCATCTTAGTAGGACTGGCATGAATATCCTCGCAGGGAGATTTTCTAGTGCTGTTGGGGAGGGTTTAAACTAAACTATCAAGGGGTTGGGAACATGAGAGGCAGCTCAGATTGGAGGGAAGTAAAACTGGTAACTTGTCTGGGGTGTGGGAACCAGGACCAAGCATTAGAGAGGAATACTAAGGTGCACAGAATACTGGGGGTGATAGATAGCCCGAGAGTAGGGAATAGTACGTTAATAGGTGGGGTCAGAGTAAGGGAGAAAGTAATAAAGTCTGAATCAGGGTTAACGTGCATGTATGTGAATGCACGGAGTATGGTTAATAAGATTGGTGAGTTCCAGGCACAGACTGCAATGCGGAAATATGATGTTGTGGCTGTAACAGAGACCTGGCTCAAAGAAGAGCAGGACTGGGTGTTAAATATTCCTGGATGCAAGGTGTTCAGGAAAGAGAGGAAAGAGGAAAAAAGGGGCAGGCGGTATTGATTAAGGAGAGCATTGCAGTGCTGGAGAAAAAGGATGTCCCAGAGGGGCCGAGGACAGAATCAATTTGGCTAGAGCTAAGGAACAAAAAAGGTGCAGTTACATTGCTCGGTGTTGTCTATAGGCCACCAGCTAGTGGGAAGGACGTGGAGGAACAAATTTGTAAGGAAATGACAGAGGTGCAAAAATTATAGGGTAGTTATAATGGGGGACTTTAATTATCCAAACATAGACTGAGATAGTAGTAGTGTAAAAGGCAGTGAGGGGCAAGAGTTCCTAGAGTGTGTTCAGGAAAATTTTCTACAACAGTATGTTGCTAATCCGACAAAAAAGGAGGCACTGCCAAACCTGGTTCTGGGGAATGAGTTGGGCCAGGTGGATCAAGTATCAGTAGGAGAGCATTTAGGGGATAGTGATCATTGTATCATAAGGTTTAGGCTGACGATGGAAAACGACAAAGAACAATTATGATATACATAAATGATTTGGAGGAAAGTATAGGTGGTCTGATTAGCAAGTTTGCAGACGACACTAAGATTGGTGGAGCAGCAGATAGTGAAGGGGACTGTCAGAGAATACAGCAGAATATAGATAGATTGGAGAGTTGGGCAGAGAAATGGCAGATGGAGTTCAATCAGGGCAAATGCGAGGTAATGCATTTTGGAAGATCCAATTCAAGAGTGAACTATACAGTAAATGGAAAAGTCCTGGGGAAAATTGATGTACAGAGAGATTTGGGTGTTCAGGTCCATTGTTCCCTGAAGGTGCAACGCAGGTCAATAGAGTGGTCAAGAAGGTATACGGCATGCTTTCCTTCATCGGACGGGGTATTGAGTACAAGAGTTGGCAGGTCATGTTACAGTTGTATAAGACTTTGGTTCGGCCACATCTGGAATACTGCGTGCAGTTCTGGTCGCCACATTACCAAAAGGATGTAGATGCTTTGGAGAGGGTGCAGAGGAGGTTCACCAGGATGTTGCCTGGTATGGAGGGCGCTAGCTATGAAGAGAGTTTGAGTAGATTAGGATTATTTCCATTAGAAAGACGGAGGTTGAGGGGGGACCTGATTGAGGTGTACAAAATCATGAGAGATATAGACAGGGTGGATAGCAAGAAGTTTTTTCCCCAGAGTGGGGGATTCAATTACTAGGGGTCACGAGTTCAAAGTGAGAGGGGAAAAGTTTAGGGGGGATATGCGTGGAAAGTTCTTTACGCAGAGGGTGGTGGGTGCCTGGAACACGTTGCCAGCGGAGGTGGTAGATGGGGGCACGATAGCGTCTTTTAAGATGTATCTAGACAGATACATGAATGGGCAGGAAGCAAAGAGATACAGACCCTTAGAAAATAGGCGACATGTTTAGATAGAGGATCTGGATCGGCGCAGGCTTGGAGGGCCGAAGGGCCTGTTCCTGTGCTGTAATTTTCTTTGTTCTTTGTTCAAGAGTAAGAATAATTAACTGGGGGAAAGCCAAAGTCAATGGGGTAAGAATGGAGTTGGGGGCGAATAAATTGGAATCAAAAGTTAGCAGGAAAACCGATAGATGAACAATGGGCTACCTTCAAAGAGGAGATAGTGCGGGCACAGTCAAGGTATGTTCCCTTGAAGGAGAAAGGTTGGGCAAACAAATCCAGAGCTCCCTGGATGGCAAAAGAGACAGAGATTAAGATAAAGAAGAAAAAGTGTGCTTATGACAGATGCCAGGTGGAAAATATTATTGAGAATTAGGCTGAATATAGACGGTCTAGAGGGGAAGTGAAAAAGCAAATAGAAGCAAAGAGAGAGCATGAAGAGAGACTGGCAGCTAGCATTAAAAGGAAATCCCGAAGTTTTCTATAGGCATATAAATAGTAAAAAGGTGGTAAAAGGAGGAGTGGGGCCGATTAGGAACCAGAAAGGGGATTTACACATGGAGGCAGAGGGCATAACTGAGGTATTAAATGAATACATTGTATCTGTCTTTACCAAGGAAGAAGATGCAATACAGGCAATGTTGAAAGAGGAGGTAAGTCAGACACTAGAGGGACTTAAAATTGATAAAGAGGAAGTATTAGATAGGTTGTCTGTACTTAAAGTGGATAAAGCACCAGGGTTGGATGAGATGCATCCAAGAATATTGAGGGAAGTGAGGGTGGAAATCGCAGAGGCACTGGCCATAATTTTTCAATCTTCCTTAGACTTGGGGGTGGTGCCAGAGGACTCGAGAATTGCAAATGTTACACCCTTGTTCAAAAGAGGGTGTAAAGGTAAATCCAGCAACTCCAGGCCAGTCAGTTTAACTTTGGTGGTGGGAAAAAATAATTCGGGACAAAATCAATAGTCACATGGACAAATGCGAGTTAATTAAGGAAAGCCAGCATGGAGTTCTTAAGGGAAAATCATGTTTAACTAACTTGGAGTTTTTTGAGCAGGTAACAGAGAAGGTTGGTGAGGGCAATGCTGTTGATATGGTGTACATGGACTTTCAAAAGGCATTTGATACAGTGCCACACAACAGACTTGTGAGCAAACTTGTAGCTTATGGAATAAAAAGGACAGTAGCAACATGGATTCGAAATTGGCTGAGTGACAGGAAACAAACAGTAGTGGTTAATGAAATAAAAACAAGAAATGCTGGAACCACTCAGCAGGTCTGGCATCATCTGTGGAAAGAGAAGCAGAGTTAACGTTTCGGGTCAGCGACCTTCTCCTTTGTTATCTCTTGCCCCACCCCCACCTCACTTGCTTATAACCTTTGACATTTCTAATATTTGCCAGTTCCGAAACGCTAACTCTGCTTCTCTTTCCACAGATGCTGCCAGACCTGCTGAGTGGTTCCAGCATTTCTTGTTTTTATTTCAGATTTCCAGCATCCGCAGTATTTTGCTTTTATAGTAGTGGTTAATGTATGTTTTTCGGGCTGGAGGAAGGTTTGTAGTGGAGTTCCCCAGGGATCAGTGTTGGGGCCCTTGCTTTTCCTGATATATATTATTGAGCTAGACCTTGGTGTACAAGGCACAATTTCAAAGTCTGCAGATGATACAAAACTTGGAAGCATTGTGAACTGTGAGGAGGATAGTGTAGAACTTCAAAAGGACATAGACAAGTTGGTGGAATGGGCAGACAGGTGGCAGATGAAATTCAATGCAAAGAAATGTGAGGTGATTCATTTTGGTAGGAAGAACATGGAGAGACAATATAGAATAAAGGATACAATTCTAAAGGGGGTGCAGCAGCAGAGGGACCTGGGTGTATATGTGCATAAGTCATTGAAGGTTGAGAGAGCGGTTAATAAAACAAACAGTATCCTGGGCTTTATTAATAGTGGCATAGATTACAAGAGCAAGGAGGTTATGTTGAACTTGTATAAGACACTAGTTCGGCCTCAGCTGGAGTATTGCATCCAGATCTGGATACTGCACTTGAGGAAAGACGTGAGGGCATTGGAGAGAGTACAGAAAAGATTCACAAGAATGGTTCCAGGATAAGGAATTTCAGTTATGAAGATAGACTGGAGAAGTTAGGACTGTTTTCCTTGGAGAAGAGAATGCTGAGAGGTGATTTGATAGAGGTATTCAAAATCATGAGGGGTCTGGACAGAGTAGATAGAGAGAAACTGTTCCCAGTTGTGAAAGGATCAAGAACGAGGGGGCACAGATTTTAAGTATTTGGTAAGAGAAGCAAAAGTGACATGAGGAAAAACTTTTTCACGCAGCGAGTGGTTAAGGTCTGGAATGCGCTGCCTGAGAACGTGGTGGAGGCAGGTTTAATTGAAGCATTCAAAAGGGAATTAGACAGTTATATGAAAAGGAAGAATGTGCAGGGTTATGGGGAAAAGGCAGGGGAATGGAACTGAGGGAGATGCTCTTTCAGAGAGCCAGTACAGGCATGATGGGCTGAATAGCCTCCTTCTGCACTGTAAAAATTCTGTGATTCATTTACAAGGTACTTGGACCTGCACCTGACATGCTAGAAGGTGGGATTAGACTGGGCAGCTAGCTTTTGCAGCCGGCGCAGACACGATGGGCTGAATGGCCCCTTTCTGTGCTGTAACTTTTCTATGGTTTCTACAGTGCATTGAGGGTGGTAGCACTTGTGCTTCTGAGACAGGTCGTGGGTTGAAGTCCCACTCCAGAGACTTGAGCACATATTCTCGGCTGACACTCTTGTGCGGCACTGAGGGTGGCTGAACGGTTGGAGGTGCCGTTTTTTGGATGAGACATTAAACCGTGAGCCTGGTCGCCCTCTCAGGCGGATGGAGAAGGAAATCTTGAATTCCTATACCCCTTTTCACGAACTCAGTACATTCCAAAGCCCTTTACAGTCAATTAAGTACTTTTTTTGATGTGTAGTCACTGTTGTAATGTAGGAAACACAGCAGCCAGTTTACACAGCAAGATCCCACAAACCGCAATCTGATAACATTGGTTGAGGGATAAATATTGGCTGGATCACTGGGCAGAACTTCAATGCTCTCCTTCAAATAGTGACTCAGATCTTTTAAGTCCACCTAAGAGAGCAAACGGAGCCTCAGTTTAACATCTCATCCAAAAGACGGCACCTCTGACAGTGCAGCAGTGCCTCAGTAGTGCACTGAAGTGTCAACCTGGATTAAGTGCTCAAAAGATCCCATGCACTATTTCGAAGAAGAGCAGGGGAGTTCTCCCTGGTGTCCAGGCCAATATTTATTCCTCAACAAACATCACTTAAAACAGACTATCTGCTCATCAACACATTGCTGTTTGTGGGACCTTGCTGAGTTCAGAACAACATCACGGGGACTGTATGGTGTAATGAGTTAACATTGTAATTTTGCCTCTGAGTTTAGAATTTGAATTTAATTCCATCTAAAATGACCATCTCATTTCTGTGCCAATTCTAACAACAATGAGCTCCACTCAGAAAGACTCTAAGGATATCTGGAGGAGGGGAAGGGGAGGGAGAATGCGGTATTCCCTCTGTCGGCTGTTTGTAATCATCAATGCGTTCCTTATACATCTCTCTATGGTGATGCCGCAAACAACAAACAGATCTCCCACTGCTACAGTAAGGGGTGGTCTTCTAAAGCTGGAGTTTGGAGTAGGGCTTTCTTCTACATCTGGTCCTTGATCCTGGGTGTGCTCAGTCCTCAAGTTGAAAGTTAGGGCAATGCCTTGGAAAAGCAATTATTTAAGGTCAGTCCAGGGGGAAATCACAGGGTCAGCAGGAGACACCACCTGAACTGAGATATTAACACACACCTTTCCAATCTCAATTAAAATGGTCTCAAATTAACAAACAACATGGTAAAATGAAGAAATTTCTCTCATCCACCCTCGCCCTTAAGCAGTGAGTAGTGTGTTCACAAACAGAGTGTCAGATCACCACAAGAACTTGAGGATGATGAGAGATTGGGCTCTCGGAAATGTTTCATGCCACATTTCAATCGTTGAATTAGAAAATGACAGCGGGAGACTCATACTGCCCATGAGCCGCTGAAGTGACCCTTAACAGACTAATTGCATGTTGAGTGGGTTCCTGTGGTGCAGTTTACTTTTTTCATTCAACCTGTGAATTAATTATGTCAATTAACACTTGCCCTGCAGTCAGCTTCCATCCGGTTAGCTACAGGGAATAGAAGCATCAGCACTTTTGCATGAGTTGTGGAAGCCAGCTGTAGGTGTAAAGTCTACACATTCCCCATGCATCGCCTGTTCATGTCCATTCACCAGCTGAGAGGAGAGCTGGGGCCAACACTGCTCTGCAATAAGTCACTGAAAGCTCACATGAGTTTAGCTCAGCAGGGTTAACGTTTCCTGATTCCCTTCCGAGGGAGCACTCACCTCTCAAATAATTCCTCCTTTGCCCCACTACAGTCCAGTCCAGCACTGCACACCCTCAACATGAAGCATAATCCACAGCCAGAACAACAACTTGCATTTACAGTGCCTTCAATTTAGTACAATCACCCAAGACACTTCACAGGAATGTGTTCAGAGAAAAAATTAAAGCCCAGGCAGCAGAAGACACGGCCTCCGATGGTGGGGCGAAGGAAATCGGGGATGCGCAACAGGTCAGGATTGGAGGATTCCTAAACACCTCAATCTCTCGCTTCTCCTTTAAGATCTTACTTAAAAGCCATCTCTTTGACCAATCTCCAAACCTTGCCTTCTATGGCTTGCCAGCATTTTCCCTTATGCCATTGTGAAGGACTGCACCACATCTTTTAATATTGTTGGCAATGGTTCAGCCTTGTCTGAAGTATTGTGTCCAGTTCTGGGCATTATACTTTAGGAAGGATGTGCGGCATTAGAGAAGATGCAGAAAAGATTCACGAGAACAGTTCCAAGGATGAGGGACTTCAGTTATGAGGACAGATTGAAGTAGCTGGGGCTGCTCTCCTTTGTGATAGAGGTGTTCAAAATCACGATGGGTCTGGACAAAGTAGATATGGAGAAACTGTTCCTATTGGCAGAAGGGTCAAGGACCAGAGGTCACTGATTTAAGGTGAATGGTAAAAGAACCAGTGACATGAGGAAAAACATTTTTACGTAGTGTGCGTTAGGATCTGGAATGCATTGCCTTAGTGTCTGGTGGAGGCAGATTCCATCATGGCTTTCAAAAGGGAATTGGATATTTATCCAAGAGAAAGAAAATGCAGAGCTATGGGGAAAAGACAGGGGAGTGAGACTAGCTGAGTCACTCTTGCAGAGAGCCAGCATGGACACGACGGATCGAATGGCCTCCTTCTGTGCTCTAACCATTCTATGATTCTATACGTGCAGACTGCCAAAAGCTTAGGTCCAGATATTCAATCACCAGATGTTATTTGCAATTTAACACATTACACTGGACACAGCAAAAAATATCAAATGCATCTTTTGTTTTAAACATTATACAACCAAATCTATGGTGAGAGACACAAGAGGGTCGAGACAGTAATTGAACTAGTTCTTCCTCATGACCTTCCAGTTTGACTGACACATCTCTTTGTCATTCCTAAGCACCAGAGAGAGCACTTCCTGTTGCTCAAGCCATTGTGAATTTGATACTTGGGGACTCCTGGGGCTAAATGTCAAACATTATCATTAATCTGCGTGGAACCAGCTGTAGTTTAACGCAAAGCGTCTCCAATGGATTCCTTCACAGTAACTTGTAGCCTAGTGGGTCAAATAGACTGTTAGGCGTGGCTCAGCAGGTAGCACTCATTGCAGAAGGTTGTGGGTTCAAATCCCACACCACAGACTTGAGCATATCATCAAGGCAGAATCTTCAGTACAGTACTGTCCGAGCTGACATCTTTCGGCTGAGACATGAAACCGAGGCCGCTGCACTATTTCAAAGAAAAGCAGGGGAGTTCTCCGCAGTGTCCTGGACAATATTTATCCCTCAACCAACATCATTAGAAACAGATATACGAACATATGAATTAGGAGCAGGAGTCGGCCACTCGAGTCTGCTCCGCCATTCAACAAGATCATGGCTGATCTGATAGTAACCTCAACTCAACATTCCCGCCTACCCCCGATAACCTTTCATCCCCTTGCTAATCAAGAATCTATCTACCTCTGCCTTAAAAATATTCAAAGACTCGGCTTCCACTGCCTTTTGAGGAAGAGATTTCCAAAGACTCACGACCCTCAGAGAAAAAAAATTCTCATCTCTCTATGATCTGGTTATTTTCTCATTGCTGTTTGGGAGCTTACTGTGTGCAAATTGGTTGCCAGGTATGCTATATTTCAATAGTGACTTCACTTCAAAAGTACTCCACTGGTTATAAAGTGTTTTGGGATGTCGTGGGGTTGTGCAAGATGCACTAGAACTTCTGTCGTTTATTTATTTTTACCGGTGTCGTACAGAGTCACAATGCTTTGATATTCATTCTGGGTTCAGTTAGCTGCTTTCAGCGAAGGTGACAACACAAATCAGCTCGAGGAAGTCAGTGTGCAACATAAGACCCTTCACATCCCTGGAACATGTTAGTACTCAACATGTGACATGAAACGCCCTGAGCTCATCCTGTTTCCAACTGTCTGAACAACAGTTGAAAATCCCCTGGATCATTCTACATTTCCTGGAATTCCGGGATGAGCAGCTGTCAGGAATTCTCTGCACTGTCCCCAACAGCTGCTGCTGATAAAAATCCACACGCACGCACACACCCCCTCATGCAAACGATAACCAGGCGTAAACTGTACATATCACACATTTTACACAGCATATGAGAATTTTTTTTAATGCAGCGTGTTATTACAGTCTGGAAGGCGCAGTCTGAAAGGGTGATGAAAGTTACTATTTGCCTCCAAGAGGGAATTGAAAATACTTGAAAAGGAAAGATTTGCTGGGCTATGGGGAAAGAGCGAGGCAGTGCAACTAATTGGATAGCTCTTCCAAAGAACTGGCACCGGCCTAATGGGCCGAATGGCCACGTCCTGTGCTGTATGATTCTATGAGAAGGCTGCTCTGTGCACATTCCGCCTGCATCTCAGCACCGCAGCAAAGAACAGATGCTACTGGGAGAAAGTATCGGAATGTCAGGGAGTGGGTGGTGTTTATTGATCACATTGCTATTCTGACAGCTGAGGGACCTGGAGTCAAATCCCGCCTACACGAATGGGATGAAGCTCTTTCCTCCCTTGTGCCTCTGTATGTACTGTTGACCGTATAACAAAGTACTGAGACTGTGCTGGGATCCTAACATCCACTGGTGGGTGGCTTCTGCCTGGCCTGTGGAGAAACTGGCAGCAGTCAAGCTCCTGCTCCCTGTCTCTACACAGGTCTATGCTCTGCGACCCCCACTTCAGGAATTAATGTCATTTTATACCAATTACACAACCGCCCTTTCGTCCTCCCTTAGCAAACATCACTAAATTATAGTTTTTCTGGTCATTATCACATTGCAATGTGTGGGATCTTGCTGTGTGAAAATTGGCTGCCGTGTTTCCTTCATTACAACAGTGACTACACATCAAAAAGTAGCTCATTGGCTGTAAAGTGCTTTGGGACGTCCTGGTGCAATAGAAATGTAAGCCTTTCCTTCTTTGCCCTTTCAGTTCTAAGAATCAGGGATGTGCAATAAATGCTGGCCGAGCCAACGACGCCCACATCCCATGAACGAATAAAGTCAAGCTGAAAGGATTTTGATTCCAAACAGCACATTTAAGAAAGTCGGCAGCATAGAACTACATATGGAATGTCTCAATGCCAATTACAGCCAATGATGTACAGTCACAGACCTGCTGAGTGATTCCAGCATTTCTTGTTTTTGTTATGTACAGTCACTGTTGTTTTGCAGGCCGATGTGGCAGCTAATTTGAGTACAGCAAGATTCCACAACCAGGGGTTGTTATTTTTAAATTCATTCGTGGGATGTGGGCGTCACTGGCTAGGCCAGCATTTATTGCCCATCCCTAATTGCCCTTGAACTGAGTGGCTTGCTAGGCCATTTCAGAGGGCATTTAAGAGTCAACCACTTTGCTGTGGGTCTGGTGTTACATGTAGACCAGACCAGGTAAGGACAGCAGATTTCCTTCCCTAAAGGACGTTAGTGAACTGGATGGGTTTTTACAACAATTGACAATGGTTTCACGGTCACCACTAGACGAGCTTTTTAAAAAAAAATGCCAGATATATTAACTGAATTCAAATTTCACCATCTGCCATGATGGGATTCGAACCCATGACCCCAGAGCATTAGCCTGGGCCTCTGGATTACTTGTCCAGTGACATTACCACGATGCCACCACCTCCTCCTGTGATGGAGATGCTACAGTTAGACGAAGAATCCCTGCTTAGGGAGGAGAGGTGGGGAGGGCGCTGTCAGCAAAACTGGAAGGAGGTCACTTGAGCAATATCCAGTGAAGAAGGGTCACTGACCTGAAACGTTAACTCTGCTTCTCTCTGCACAGATGCTGCCAGATCTGCTGAGTGTTTCCAGCATTTCTTGTTTTTAATCTAGCGATCCTTTTTGGAAGGAATAAGGCTCCACGGTGATGCCCCTCTTCGTCAAATAGTCCACCAACCCTGACCATCCAGGGTTATGCCCATTTTGACAAGGCTCCTTTGTAATGTTACTGCATTGACTTCAGTAGAGGGAGGGGAAGGAGAAAACGAGAACAGCGAAAAAAGCATGGACAGCTCTTTCCAAGAGCTGGCACAGGCACAATGGGCCGAACAGCCTCCTCCTGTGCCGTATAATTCTTTGAGAACAGTGTTGGCACATTTCTGGTTGGCAGCACCAAACGTGGGATCAGCCAGTGCTGTACTAATGACGGTGGGCGGGGGGGGGGGGCAACTGACACGAACTAAAGGCAGAAAGTTGCAGTGGGGGCTGGCAGAGCGTGTTGGGAGGGACAGAAGGCAAAAGGAACAAGTGAAAGAACAAAGAAGTCATGCACACGACACCCACTACACAAACCAAAGGAGAACCTCAAATCCAAGCTCAGCATACTCAAGAAAACAGACCAATAATGAAAGAGTTCAATAAGAAGATCAGAGACTGCCAGGTGTGAGAAGTTTGGTTTGCCATGACTGGGGGTTTCTACAGGACAGCTGTGGGGAGCACCGTGCTATCGCACAACTTACTGAGAGGTAATCAGACATCAATAAAGCGCTCTTAAATTAGTTACTCCTAATGGAGGATCAACCCTCCATGCAAATCATCAAAGCAATGAGGCTGTTTAAATCCTCTGTGGCCAGCTTAGGAAGGAAAGTGCTTGCATTTCTATAGCGCCTTTCATGACCTCAGGACATCCCAAAGTGCTTTACAGCTAATGAAGTACTGTCCTCATGCAGGAAATGTGGCAGCCAATTTGCACACAATCTCCCACAAATAGAAATGACATCATAACCAGATAATCAGCCTTTTGAAAGGTTAACAACCTGAAATATTGGGCTAAATTTTCCCTGCCCCGTGGTGAGAGTGGAGGCGGGGGAGTTGGGCAGCCAATTAACATCATTAAGGCCCCAATTAGGGGCGATTTTGTGGCTCTGCCAGCTGCATGGAAGTGGCTTCCCTGCAGCAGTCCATTGTGAGACCATCGGAGGCGGAGGCCGCGGACAGCAAAGACATCTCCTGCGACCTCAATGATCCAACTGGAGGGGTTTCCCCTCTGATCCAAGGGGCTTGCTGCCATCTCACCTATAGTATTTAACTAATTTTATGCCACCCAACATGGAGGCACCCTCACCGTTCCCGACCTGCCTCAGCAGCACACACCTCTCCCAGTGGGGCTGCTGAAGCTCTCGAGCTGGTAACGCAATCACAGTGCTGGCAGCATCGGGAGCCCTCCTGTCATCCTTAATAGGACGGTGAGCGTGGAGCTGGCCAATTAGGAGGCTTTCTCTGGGAAAATAGATCCCCTGGTCTGGCTCCCAGCTGGTTTGGGCTCAGGACCTCCACTAGGTCCTGACGTCGGGGTCCCAAAGCCTGCAAATCCTTCCCATTCACTCAGTTTCTCTCTCCGCAGATACTGTCTGATCGACTGATCATGTCCAGCATAATCTCTTTTTATTTCAGATTTCCAGCATCCACAGTATTTTGCTTTTGTTTTATACTGTAGTGATGTCGGTAGTGGGATCAATGTTGGCCAAGACACCGGGAGAACAAACCTGCTCTTCGAAAAAAAAAGCCATGTTCTCTTTTACATCCACCTAGGAGAGCAGAAAAGAACCTTGACTTAAGATCTCTTCTGAAAGACTGCAGTGGGGATCATCATTCTCGACTTTATGCTCAGTATTCTGGAGTGGGACTCGAACACACAACCTTCTGACTCAGAGGTGAGAGTGCTACCAACAGAGCCACAGTTGACATAAAGATAAAGACAACTTCCCCTGCAGTGGCTCTGGGGATGAATGGAACACCTGGTATGGAGCCAGGCAAACCAGCAGGGCTCCAGGACAGTCTGTGCTGGACACACAAGAGCTGAGCTGAAGAGCCTTAACTATAAACTTGTTGGTAATACAAAAAGCTGGTGCACTGTAAAAGACCGGAGCAGAATCTGCACTCCTGACTGCCATTAAGTAAATGGCACTGTTAAACCCAGAATCGGAAAGTTTATCCATAACAGAATTACACAGAATTTGCAGCATAGAAACAGCCATTCGGCCCAACAGGTCTATGCTGTTCAGAGGTGGCTCAGTTGGGTCACAAGGCCCCCCCCATTCCAGGGCTTGAGCAGTAAAATCAAGGCGGACACTTGTGCAATTCTTAGGGACTGTCAGTGGTGCTGTGTTTCAGATGAGACATTAAACCAAGGCTCTGTCTGCCCTTTCAGGTGCACATGAAAGATCCCATGGTGCTATTTTGAAGAAGCGCAGCGGAGGTTATCCCCGCTGTCCTGGCCAATATTTATCCCTCAATCAACATTAAAAAAAACACATTGTCCGGTCATGATCACAGTGCTGTTTGTGGGAGCTTGCTGTGCGCAAATTGGCTGCCACATTTCCTACAACACTGACTACACTCCAAAAGTATTTCATTGGCTGTAAGGCGTTTTGAGATGTCTTGTGGTCATGAAAAGTGCAATATAAATCCAAGTATTTTTCTTTCTTTCATGCTCCACACAAGCTTCCTCCCACTCTATCTACTGGTGCCCTCCCCCAATTATTGCCCTCAATTACATCCAACAGTAGCTGAACCAAATGATGTACTCAAAGCAGAACCTACTTGAAGACGATACTGGACTGATTCTACTGAATTCTACAATGCATCGAATACCTTCTCCACAATGAGATCAGTTGGATCTTGGCACGTCATTGGGCCACAATCAAATGCTGCAGGGAGCAGGATTCCATTCAATATTGAGCTAACAGCTCGATAGGGCAGACAAAAGCATTCACCCTTCAGTAGAAACTCTGGAGCTGGTTTCTCTGCTGACAGCAGGACAGCAACTAACACTAACTGCAATTTTCCCTTTCATTCTTTTTCTTAATCCCCTCTCCTCAAGGGGACAACTCACCCTTGGCTGTAGCTATTAACCCCCAAGCCCGACCTCATCACCAATTCCTCTCCTCAGCAGAATACAGTTTCATAGGTGGAGGTCACACACCATAGATCATGCCTAAACCTAGGCAGTGAATGCTGGCAGGTTGTTCAGCTATTGGGAGAAATCACGCTAAACCTAATATCTCTCTATCTCACCTGCACATATTTCCAGCAGGGGGTCACTGGAAAGCAATCAGAGGCAGGTTGCAGTGCTCAGCCACTCTCACTTTGTACCAGAAGGAAAGTTGGTTAAAACCCATTTTGATGCCAATGTATAACCAAGAGATCATCTACTGCCCATGTCCTAACTTGTACCAAGTCCCGTTTACCCATCATCCCTATGCTCACTGACCTACGTTGGCTCCCAGTCCAGCACCACTTTGCTTTTAAAATTCTCATCCTTACTTTCAAATCCGTCCATGGACTCGCCCCTCCCATCCCCACCCACCCCGATCTCTCGAACCTCAAAACTACCTACAACCCTCCAGGATCTCTGTGCTCCCTCAATTCTGGCCTCTTGAGCACCCCTGATTTTAATCACGACACCATTGATGGTCGTGCCTTCAGCTGCCTGGGCCATAAGCGCTGGAATTCCCTCCTTAGACCTCTCTGTCACACTTTCCCCCTTTAAGAGAGTCCATAAAAACTTATCTCTTTGACTAAGCTTTTGGTCACCTGCACTAATATCTCTTTACATGGCTCGGTATCGAATTTTGTCTGATTACGCTGCTGTGAAACGGCTTGCTACGTTTTACGACATTAAAGGTGCTAGATAAATGCAAGCTGTTGTCGGATGTGTGAGCTTCTGTCTCTGTGGGTGCCACACACTAAGTTTAAATCCACATTTCCGTCAATTTGATGTTGACAGATTTTTGGCACTCTGAGCAAGGATTAATCAACCAGTGAAGTGCCAGCAGTGAGAATAATTCTTTCCAAAACTCCAGGCCAACATAGGTCAACCAGGACAAACTAGTGAACAACCGAATATCAGACTGTACAGGACTGAGTCAGCTGGGTTTCGACAGCTGGAGTTTAGGGATAGCCAGTTGGACACCTGTGCAACAGACACAAGCGTTAGCAGGTTCCATGATTGTTGGGGTTTATCAACTGAGGGGAGCATTCCCACTAAACAAAATCCTCACACAAACAACTTGCATTTATATAGTACCCTTACCATAATAAAGGTCCACAAGGAGTGTAATCAGACATCGAGCCAAAGATGGACATATTAGGCCAGTTGACCAAAAGCTTGGCCAAAGAGCTAGAGTTTAAAGTAGGAGAGTGAGGTAGAGAGGGAATTCCAGAGCTTGGCTCATTCCGATAGGAACAACTGAATGACGGTTAGGAGCAGGGACTCTGGCTGATTTGTTCTCACTCTGATCAATAGGAGCCAAGGCCATGTGAAGCCCAACCGTTGACCAAGCTGAGCTTGAATGAATATCGAACCTTGACCTTCCCAGCCTAGAAGGTTGAGGTGGCGAGTGCATCCACTGAGTTATAGAGCAGGAAGCTGCAAATAGCCCTCAGCTCAGCAATATTTAGGACACAGGGCAACGAGAAATACAGAAGCCAAATCTAAAAGAAGAAAAGGCAGAGCTACTTGTTTCCCTCTCCTTTCCAAACTCATTGCGGGAACCTAGAGCAGACGGCAGGATGCAGGGAATTTCTTAAAAGAAACAGACAGTAGACAAGCTCATGGTAAGATCTCATAAAAGGAGATTACAGTAGCAGAAAGATCACCCCACTGACAGCTGCAGACTCCAATTAAATACTGTCCGGGCTCCTGCTGCAAATTAATAGTGACAAGCTAGAATTAAAGCTGGCCTAGACAACTCGTCAACAATCGATTCCACGTTACCTCAAACAGAAACACTGGGCAGTTTACAAATCATATTAGAGAATGTACAGCACAAAAAAAGGCCATTCAGCCCAACTGGTCTGTGCTGGAGTTAATGCTCAACACGTGCCTCCTTCTACCCTACTTCATCTCACCCGATCAGAAAACTCTTCTATTCCTTTCTCCCTTCCATTTAAATAAGGCTATACTATTCACCTCAATCATGCTGTGGTAACAAGTTCCACATTCTCATCACTCTCTGGGTAAAGAGTTTGCTCCTGAATTCCTTATTGGGTTTATTAGCGACAATCTTATATTTATGGCCCCCCGTTTTGATCACCCCCCCAATAATGAGCATAGTTTGCAAATCTTATTGAAGCATTAAATGAGGGACAGAGTCACAACCGTACACGTGAAACATTTAATCCCTTTATCAGCGATGCTTAACCCTTCTCCCAAAGCGAGTCTTTCCTTTACAATCCTCTCTGCAGTCACATCTCCGTAACACGTAAAACCACTGAGACAGTGTTGGAGGGGCAGCACTGAGGGAGTGCTGACTGTTGGAGGGGCAGCACTGAAGGAGCACTGGACTGTTGGAGGGGCAGCTCTGAGGGAGTGCTGGACTGTTGGAGGGGCAGCACTGAAGGAGCACTGGACTGTTGGAGGGGCAGCACTGAAGGAGAGCTGGACTGTTGGAGGGGCAGCACTGAAGGAGTGCTGGACTGTTGCAGGGGCAGCACTGAAGGAGCGCTGGACTGTTGGGAGGGGCAGCACTGAAGGAGCATTGGACTGTTGGAGGGGCAGCTCTGATGGAGCACTGGACTGTTGGAGGGGCAGCACTGAAGGAGTGCTGGACTGTTGCAGGGGCAGCACTGAAGGAGCATTGGACTGTTGGAGGGGCAGCTCTGAGGGAGTGCTGGACTGTTGGAGGGGCAGCTCTGATGGAGCACTGGACTGTTGGAGGGGCAGCTCAGGGAGTGCTGGACTGTTGGAGGGGCAGCTCTGAGGGAGTGCTGGACTGTTGGAGGGGCAGCTCTGAGGGAGAGCTGGACTGTTGGAGGGGCAGCTCTGAGGGAGTGCTGGACTGTTGGAGGGGCAGCTCTGAGGGAGTGCTGGACTGTTGGAGGGGCAGCTCTGAGGGAGTGCTGGACTGTTGGAGGGGCAGCTCTGAGGGAGTGCTGGACTGTTGGAGGGGCAGCTCTGAGGGAGTGCTGGACTGTTGGAGGGGCAGCTCTGAGGGAGTGCTGGACTGTTGGAGGGGCAGCTCTGAGGGAGAGCTGGACTGTTGGAGGGGCAGCACTGAAGGAGCGCTGGACTGTTGGAGGGGCAGCACTGAAGGAGAGCTGGACTGTTGGAGGGGCAGCACTGAAGGAGAGCTGGACTGTTGGAGGGGCAGCACTGAAGGAGAGCTGGACTGTTGGAGGGGCAGCACTGAAGGAGCATTGGACTGTTGGAGGGGCAGCACTGAGGGAGAGCTGGACTGTTGGAGGGGCAGCACTGAGGGAGAGCTGGACTGTTGGAGGGGCAGCACTGAGGGAGAGCTGGACTGTTGGAGGGGCAGCACTGAGGAAGTGCTGGACTGTTGGAGGGGCAGCACTGAGGGAGCACTGGACCGTTGGAGGGGCAGCACTGAGGGAGTGCTGCACTGCTAAATGAGACATTAAAACTGAGATCCAGCTGAATGTAAAAGATCCCATGGCACTATTTGAATATGACCAAGGGCGGTCCCCCAGTGGCCTGGTTGATATTAATCCCTCGACCAACATCATTAAAAAAAGATTATTCGGTCATTTACCACCTGGCTGGCTGTGGGAGCTTGCTGCTGTGGGTCTCATGTTACAGTATTCATCGACTATACTGGTCAGGTAATCTGGAGCAGCAAAACTGCAGCCGAACCAAGTCACAGACAACACAAACTGCAGTTGATGTTATGAACAGGATGGCTCTGGAGAGGTGACAAGGGCCACACTGAAAGTATTGGAAGGGAAAAAAAACAAATGTACATTGTCTCAACCACATGGTTCAGGAGGAAGCCACTAATAAACTTGCAGAATGGATGTGCAATTGGCAAATTAATTTCATTGAACATAGAACAGAACAATTAATATCTAAATGGGGTAGAGGAGCAGAGGAATCTGGGGACACAGACACACAAATCACTAAAGGTAATGATGCAAATTAATAAGGCCATTAAAAAATTAAGCATAGCACTGGGGTTCATTCCTATGGATAGAATTGAAAAGCAGAGAAGTTATGTTAAACTTCTATAGAACATTGGCTAGGCCGTACTTGGAGGATTGTGCACGGTTCTGGTCTCCGTAATTATAAAAAGGATATAGAGACACTGGAGAAGGTGCAAAAAAAGATTTATTGGAATGAAACTGGAACTGAGGTGTTATACCTAGCTAGGAAGACTGAATAGATTGGGACTATTTTCTCTACAAAAGTGAAGACTGAGGGGTGACCTGATACAGGCCTTTACGGTTATGAGGCAGTTTGATGGGGTACACACAGAGAAGATGTTTCCACTTGCGAGCGAGACCAGAACTAGGGACCGTAAGTATAAGATTGTCACTAATGAATCCAATAAGGAATTTAGGAGAAACTTCTTTAACCAGAGAGTGGTTAGAATATGCAACTCGCTACCACAGGGAGTAGTTGAGGCAAATAGCATAAATGCCTTTAAGACGAAGCTCGGTAAATATATGAGAGAGAAAGGATTAGAAGGATATGTTGATGGGGTTAGTTGAAAAGAGGTGGGAGGAGACTTGTGTGGAGCATAAACACTGATATCGACCTGTTGACCAGTGAGAGCATGGGTAGGAATGTGAGAAAGGCAGTGAACAGGAGAGACTGGGAGAAACAGTGAGTGGGAATGAGAGACAGAGACAGAAAGTGAGTGAGGGAGAGCATGACAACAAGACACAGAGCAGGAGAGAGAAAATAAGAGATACTGCGCAAGAGAGAGAACGAGAATTAGTGAGTGTGTAAGAGAGCATATGAGCACTTACATATAAGAAAGTGAGCATGTTTATGTGAGAGAGTGACTGTCAGCCTCAGTGTTAGTGAGTGAGAGTGAGGATTAGCGAGTGTGCGAGGGAGAGAGTGACAGTGGAACAAGAGTGTATGGAAGGATCAGTCAGTACATGAGTAAGGAAGGAAGTGACAGTGAGTGTGAGGAATTAGTGAGAGCTGGCATGTATAATGGAAAAGAGTATGCAGAAAACTGAAGGACTGAGAGATTGAGAGTATGAGAGAGGGAACCTGTGTGTGAGAGAGTGAGAGTGAGCAGCTGTGTAGTGTAGCTCCTGGTTGACTTTAACCACAGTCTAAAATCATAAAATACACCTGCCTAAAAACAGGTAAGACCAGAACAGCCACTGAAGATGATTATTAACCAACCACATTAGCTAAGCTGGTGTAGTGACAGAGCAGGTTCTTGTGTCAGAGGGATGGTGGGTGGAGACAAGTGGATTTCCTGCTCTTTCTCACATGTCCTTCCCAATGACCCACTGAATCAGAGAGAGACAAAAGCTCATTCAAATAAACTAGTTCAGCAAAGTACTCATCCTGCATCACCACGCTGGAGCCCTATCACACATGAGCAGGCTGCAATTATAGAAGTGAGGCTCACTTTAAACATGGTTCCTAAAAAGGAAGAAACAAAGTATTTACATAGAAGTTACATTGACTTGACAACTTGCATTATACAGCACCTTTCATAACCTCAGGATGTCCCAAAGCACTTTACAACCAATGAATTTCTATTGATGTGCAGTTGCTGTTGTTTTGCAGCCAATTTGTACACAGTAGGGCTCCACTAACACAACAAAAACCAATAGCTAGTTAACCGCTTATGTTGGAGGCGAGGAAACAATGATAGCCAGGACATTATGGAAACTTCCCTGCTTTTCTTTAAATAGTACTATGGGACACCATGTGATGATGGCAGGATCCCCAAAGACACATTGTACAGCGAGCTCGCCACTGGTTTCAGACCCACCGGCCGTCCATGTCTCCGCTTTAAAGACGTCTGCAAACGCGACATGAAGTCCTGTGACATTGATCACAAGTCGTGGGAGTCAGTTGCCAGCGATCGCCAGAGCTGGCGGGCAGCCATAAAGGCGGGGCTAAAGTGCGGCGAGTCGAAGAGACTTAGCAGTTGGCAGGAAAAAAGACAGAGGCGCAAGGGGAGAGCCAACTGTGTAACAGCCCCGACAAACAAATTTTTCTGCAGCACCTGTGGAAGAGCCTGTCACTCCAGAATTGGCCTTTATAGCCACTCCAGGAGCTGCTCCACAAACCACTGACCATCTCCAGGCGCTTACCCATTGTCTCTCGAGATAAGGAGGCCAAAGAAGAATATGGGACATTATAAGTCCATCCCAACAGGCAAACAGGGTCTTGGCTCAACATAGCTGAAGAACAAGCACCTTTGGCAGTGCAGCAATCCCTCTGCACTGGGAGGGTCAGCCGAGATGCCTGTACTCATCTCTGGAGTGTGATTTGAACCTACAACCGTCTAACTCAGAGGTGAGAGTGCTACCCGCTGAGCCACTGCTGTGAAGTTTTCTCTACATAGACTATCCAGGGGATGTGGCTGCACTAGGAAAAGCTCAAACGCCTTTAATAACAATCACAGCACTTACAGGAACTCATCAATTTGAATATCCTTCAATTATTTATTGAAAAGGAATTACACTTTTCTGTAAACAGCCAATAACCTGACAGGAAAATCACAGACCCACCAAAAAAAACTGCACCTCACTTTGCTACTGATCAGAGAAGGGCTTCAAAAGAAAGTGAAAGAGAGAACTTGCATTTATATAGCACCTTTCACACTTTAGGATAACAATAACGTACAATAATATAGTGCCTTGAACATAGTAAAGTGTCTCAAACCACTTCACAGGAGTGTTATTAGATATATTTTGAGAGGGCATACCAAAGTGCATTAAGGCCACTGACATACTCCTGGCACATAGCCACTATAGTAATGTAAGGGATAAATGCATAAAAGCAAACAGAAGCTGATTTTCCACCAACCGAACTAACAGGTGCCAATTACAAGCACATTTCACTTCACTGGGAGGGATTATCCATTGTACAACACATAAGGATTAGGAGCAGGCCATTCGGCCCTTCCGGTCCAAACACACGCAAATCGCTGAGATGCACAGACCAAGTAGGTCGCAGGTTTGACCCACAGCCTGAGTGAGCCAATCTCAGCCGGGGAAGTGTGTCACAGGGTGGGGGGGGGGGGGGGGCGCTGCAGGAAATCGGGTAGAGATTCTGCTATCAGGACATGCAAACCCTCCCTTTACTGAACAGTTTAGACTATCAGACATTCAAGGCGCACAGCAGCGAGTTCCATTCCAAGTCACTTCAAAGTCAAGGAACAGATAAATGTCGGTGACACAAGGGGGCAAGGACACTTCGGTGACAGAAGAAATAGCTTTGAGGAGAGGACAAAGTTGGAAAAACAAAGCACGTGCACAAGACGGGCAATGAGATTCTAAGAATGCTAATGGCGCAAGCGGAGAAAGAGGCCTCTCTTACAATGCCACAAAGAATGTCCTTCACTCCTCCGGAACCTTCTCTTCGCCTGCCGGTGCCGCCTTTTGGGTTGAACGTTTCCCATCATGCCTGCATACAGCGGGATAAGCTCCTCCTCCTCCTTGTCGGCATCATGGTGAGACAGAGGGCAGTTTGGCCGCTGCCAACACATGGCCAGCGCTGGCTCAGGGGACAGACGATGGGTAACTGTGATCATGGTGAGCGGGGTGCTTTGCCACGTCTTCTCTCCACCCCACGGAGATAGGGGGAGGGCAACAGAAGAGATGATTCAGTCGTGGGTCGGGTGTACGATTAACAATCTTCTCTCAACCATCCGACTCAGTGCCCAACGGCACAGACTCAGATGGCTGGAGGGGAAAATAATAGATTTCCTACTCCCCTCCACCACACACAAACTTACAACAAAGATTTAGATTTAGGATCAGCAAACTAAAAAAAAAGTGGATTTTGGGGAGGAGGAGCTGAAAAGAAAAGTGCACTGAAAAAAAAAAGGAATTTGCTTAAAAGATGAAAGCTAGAGCCGCTGCCGATGGGTTTGATTCGGTTCATAGCCACCTCTGAACAGGTCTCCCACCAGCATCAGTAGCCTGTGTCTCCGAGTCGTCTTTTCTAATCCTTATCCTGGATGATCCCGACAAGGCCTTTAATGAGATGCCGTCACCACAGACTTAACTGCACCAGCCATATAAATGCTGTGGCTGCAAGAGCAAGTCAGTGGCTGGGAATTCTGCAGTGGGTAACTCACCTCCTGACACCCCCCAAAACCTGTCCACAATCTACAGGGCACAAGTCAGGAGTGTGATGGAATACTCTCCACTTGCCTGGATGGGTGCAGTTCCAACAACACTTGAAGCTCGACACCATCCAGGACAAAGCAGCCCGCTTGACTGGTACCCCATCCACCACCTTCAACAGTCACTCCCTCCATCATCAGCACACAGTGGCAGCAGTGTGTACCATCTACAAGATGCACTGCAGCAACTCACCAAGGCTCCTTTGACAGCACCTTCCAAACCCGCCACCTCTTCCACCTAGAAGGACAAGGGCAGCAGATGAATGGATACACCAAGTTCCCCTCCAAGCCACACACCATCCTGACTTGGAAATATATCACCATTCCTTCACTGTCACTGGGTCAAAGTCCTGGATCAAAATTCTGGAACACCCTCATTAACAGCACTGTGGGGGTACCTACACCACATGGACTGCAGTGGTTCAAGATGGCGGCTCACCACCACCTTCTCAAGGGCAATTAGGGATGGACAACAATTGTCGGCCTTGCCAGCGATGCTCACATCCCATGAACTAATAAAAATAAAGGCAAGCAGTTGTTGTTGCTCCTGTTCTGCATGTTTCATTCATTCGATAATGATAGTAATCTTCCTTCTTGGGATGGAAGATGACTTGCTTCCGCTCCAGTACAATGGGTTCCGAGGTGGCTGATAAGTCCAATGAGTGCTCTGTAGACTCTGCCACATGAGGGGCAGGTGCTGCTTGGAGGGTCAGGTACAGCAGTAGTTTGGAGGTTTGTGAGCTTCCTCCGATGCCTGGACTTCACATGTTCCTGACGGAGTCCCTCGAGGTGTAGGATGCCTTCTCAAATGAGCTTTCGCCATCTAGGATGGTCATGAGCCAGAAACGCCCATGAATCGACGGGGATGTTTGATCGCTTTAGGGATGCTTTGATGACATCTCTATAGTGTTTCCACTGTCCTCCTGGGAGTCTCCTGCCACGACCAAGTTCTGAGTAGAACAGCTGCTTTGAGAGTCTGGTGTCGGGCATGCGAACGACATGTCCCGCCCAGCGGAGGTCGTTTTGGGTGATTAGCGGCCCGATGCTGGGCTGGTTGGCTTGGGAGAGGAGATAGTAAACTGCACACTCTAACCCGACACACAATGTGTGCTATCACTGTTGGTTCTCTTAGACAGTGAGGAAGAAAAAGTAAACCTGGTATTGCTCATAAGTTAATAGCAGCACAACACAGTATGAAGCTAGGCTGATAAAGCCTAAGGTACGAGAGTTTAACAGTTACGCTTGCCAACCCTCCAGGATTGTCCTGGAGATTCAAGGAATTAAAGATTTATCTCCATGAGATTCATCTGAGAGTTGGCAATCTGACCAGCGGTGCACAGCCAGTTAGCAGCAGGCAGAAGGGCGGTGGCAGATGGGGAAGAGGAGGAATTAAACACCATCCAGCACGATTAAGAAAGAAAACCCCCTCTTGTTTCTAAAGTAAATGAGGTGCTTCTTTCTCGGGTGTCGAGCATTGCGTTAACATTTAGATTAAACCTGAGCCAATGGGCTAGAGGTCACAGGTAATGCCTGCCAGCTGATGTGAGTTTAACTGTCATGGTGCTGATCATCCCTTCACTCTCTTTCCCCCACCCCCCCACAACACCAACTCTCCAACATCCCCCCACCAGCAAAATTGTTTCCAACTTAGAAAAATCTTATTCGGTTAAACGCCCCCGTATTTAATTTCCAACTGATGGAGCCAATTAAAAGTGACCAATTTCGAATGTGTGTGGGGAGGGAGACAGGAAAATACGGACTGGAACAAAATCACAGTGCATTCCATCATTGGGATAAGCAAGGACAGGTCGGGGCGGTAATTAGTGCTGTCTCTTGGTTTGCTCGGGCTGTTTTAACATACAAATCTTCTTATATTTATACATAATGTAAAACAGCCAACAAACCCTCGACAGTTCCAGTAAATCAACAATGATTAAAGTCACATGTTCTATTTTAAAAGTACACACACACACACACAGTCTTTGTTTCATTCCAAGGGGCATCATGAGCAGCCTTTTCATCCCCTCCATTTTTTCCTGAAGGTGCCGATCACAGGGAATGTGTGAGAGTTCCCCTGATGGGCCATCATATTTACCCAATGAGTAGCTGAGCAATACAAAAAGAACTTGCACTTATATAGCACCTTTCGCTGAACAAAAAGCTGAAATGAACCTCATTGACTGGGGAAGCGGTGGACTCATCCACACACAGTTTCCAGCATAGATTGAGCGATAACAATCAGGAGCAAGAACCCAGGCTGATTATTCCCAAGCCCATTGAGAGAGCTGTGGACTTTGTTCTTTACTGCATCTTTGGCAAAGATCTAACCTCACTGCCATCTGTGTGTGTTACTTACAAATGATACCAATTACACTACAGTTCGCATTTCTATAATTCCTTTAACGTAGTAAAACATCCCAAGGCACCACACAGGAGCATTATATAGCCAAATTTGACACCAAGCCACATGAAGAGATATTAGGGCAGATAGCCAAAAAATTGATCACAGGTAGGTTGGATCTAGGCAGCTAAGGTACAGGACCAGTGATGAAGCAATTAAAATTGGGGATGCTCAGGAGGCCAGAATTAGTGCAGATATCTTGGAGGTTTCTAGGGCTGCAGGAGATTAGAGATAGGGAGGGGCGAAGCCATGGAGGGATTTGAAAACAAGGATGAGAATTTTAAACATCGAGGTGTTGCTTAATTAGGAGCTGATACAGGTCAGGGAGCACAGAGATAACGGGTGAATGGAATTTGGTACAAGTTAGGATTCCAGCAACAGAGTTCTGGATGACCTCAAAATTAGAGAGAGTAGTATGTCGGAGGCCGGCCAGGAATTCATTAGGATAGTCAAGTCTTGAGGTAACAAAGGCACAGATGAGGGTTTCAGCAGCAAATAAGCTGAGGCAGGAGCGAAGTAGGGCGAGGTGGAAATAGGCGGTCTTAGTGATGGTCGAAAGCTCATCTCGGGGTCAAATATGACACCAAGGTTGCGAACAGTATGGTTCTGCCTCAGACAGCTGCCAGGAAGAGGGATGGAGTCACTAGAGTCACAGAGTTATACAGCACAGAAACAGGCCCTTCAGCCCATCGTGTCCGTGCCAGCCATCAAGCACCTAATCCCATTTTCCAGCACTTGGCCCATAGCCTTGTATGCTATGGCGTTTCAAGTGCTCATCTAAATACTTCTTAAATGTTGTGAGGGTTCCTGCCTCTACCACCTCTTCAGGTAGTGCATTCCAGATTCCAACCACCCTCTGGATGAAAATTTTTTTCCTCAAATCCCCTCTAAACCTCCTGCCCCTTACCTTAAATCTATGTCCCCTGGTTACTGACCCCTCCGCTAAGGAAAAAAGTTTCTTCCTATCTAACCTATCAATGCCCCTCAATTTTGTATACCTCAATCATGTCCCCCCCCTCAGTCTTTTCTGCTCTAAGGAAATCAACCCTAGCCTTTTCAGTCTTTCTTCATAGTTGAAATACTCCAGCCCAGGCAACATCTTGGTGAATCGAAGGCTTTCCTCTTCACTATATATGACACCACCAATTTTTGTGTCACCTGCAAACTTACTTAGCATACCTCCTAAAATCACATCTAAATCATTAATGTACACTACAAACAGCAAGGATGCCAGCACCGATCCCTGCAGTACACAGGCTTCCACTTGCAAAAACAACCCTTGACCATCACCCTCTGCCTCCTGCCACGAAGCCAATTTCGGATCCACTTTGCCAAATTGCCCTGGATCCCATGGGCTCTTACCTTCTTAACCAATCTCCCATGCAGAACCTTATCAAACGTCTTACTGAAGTCCATGCAGACCCTCATCTACACATCTAGTCACCGCCTCGAAAAATTCAATCAGGTTAGTTAGACACGATCTCCCCCTGACAAAGCCATGCTGACTATCCCTGATTAATCCCTGCCTCTCCAAGTGAAGATTAATCCTGTCCTTCAAAATTTTTTCCAATAGTTTCCCAACCACTGATGTTAGACTCACCGGCCTGTAATTACCTGGTTTACCCTGCTACCCTTCTTGAATATGGTACCACATTCACTGTCCTCCAGTACCTCTCCTGTGGCCAGAGAGAATTTGAAAATTTGTGTCAGAGCCCCTGCTATCTCCTCCCTTGCCTCACATAACAGCCTGGGATACATCTCATCTGGGCCTGGGGATTTATCCACTTTTAAGCCTGCTAAAACAGCTAATACTTCCTCCCTTTCAATGCTAATATGTTCAAGTATATCACAATTCCCCTCCCTGATCTCTACCCCTACATCGTCCTTCTCCATAGTGAACACAGATGCAAAGCAATCATTTAAAACCTCACCCATGTCCTCCGGCTCCACACACAGATTGCCACTTTGGTCCCCAATGGGCCTCACTCTTTCCCTTAATATACTTAGAAAACGCCTTAGGATTTTCCTTTATCTTGCCTGCCAGTGTTTTTTCATGTTCCCTCTTCGCTCTCCTAATTACTTTTTTAAGTACCCGCCTACACTTTCTATACTCCTCTCGTGCCTCTGCTATTTTCAGCACTATGAATCTGTCATAAGCCTCCTTTTTTTTCCTGATCCAATCCTCTATATCCCTTGACATCCAGGGTTCCCTGAACTTGTTGACCCTACCCTTCACCTGAACGAGTACATATTGGCTCTGAACCCTCACTATTTCTTCTTTGAATGACTCCCGCTGGTCTGATGTAGACTTTCCTACAAGTAGCTGCTCCCAGTCCACTCTGGCCAGAGCCTGTTTTATCATATTGAAATCGGCCTTTCCCCAATTCAGTACCTTTATTTCTGGTCCACCTTTGTCCTTTTCCATAACTACCTTAAATCTTAGTTTTGGTCACTATCCCTGAAATGCTCCCCCACTGACACTTCTACCACTTGTCCAGCTTCATTCCCTAGGATTAAGTCCAGTACTGCCCCTTCTCTTGTAGGACTTTCTACATACTGGCTCAAAAAGCTCTCCTGTATGCACTTTAAGAATTCTGCCCCCTTTAAGCCTTTTACACTAAGACTATCCCAGTTGATATTAGGTAAGTTGAAATCCCCTACTGTTATTATCCTATTATTTTTACACCTCTCTGAGATTTGCCTGCACATCTGCTCCTCTATCTCTCTGACTGTTTGGAGGCCTGTAGTACACTCCCAGCCAAGTGATTGCCCCCTTTTTGTTTTTAAGTTCTACCCATATGGCCTCATTTGAAGAGCCTTCTAAGATATCATCCCTCCTTACTGCAGTAATTGACTCCTTGATCAACAGTGCAATGCCACCTCCTCTTTTACACACGCCCCTGTCACGCCTGAAGATTCTATACCCTGGAATATTGAGCTGCCAGTCCTGCCCCTCCCTCAGCCATGTCTCTGTGATAGCAACTATATCATAATCCCATGTGCTAATCAATGGCCTCAATTCATCTGCCTTACTAGTAAGACTCCTTGCATTAAAATAGATGCAATCCAGCCTTGCATTTTCCCTTGTGCCTTAACAGATCTATATTTGCTCTGCCTTCCAGACTGACTCAGTTTCTCATCTATATCTGACTGTGCATCATCCCCTATTGTACCCTTCAATCTGTATCCCATTACCCTGCCAAATTAGTTTAAACCCTCCCCAACAGCACTAGCAAACCTCCCAGCAGGGACGTTGGTCCCGTTCCGGTTCAGGTGCAACCCGTCCAACTTGTACGGGTCCCACCTTTGCCAGAAACAAATCCAGTTATCCAGGAAACTAAAGCCCTCCCTCCTGCACCATCTCTTCAGTCATGCATTCATCTGCTCTATCCTCCTATTCCTATACTCACTAGCATGTGGCACCGGGAGTAATCCAGAGATTACAACCTTTGAGGTCCTGCTTTTTAATTTGCTACCTAGCTCCCTAAATTCTTGTTGCAGGACCTCATCCTTCTTTTTACCTATCTCGTTGGTACCAATATGTACTACGACCTCTGACTGTTCACCCTCCCCCTTCAGAATGTCCTGCAGCCGCTCCATGACATCCTTGACCCAAGCACCAGGGAGGCAACATACCATCCTGGAGTCACGTTTGCTGCCACAGAAACGCCTATCTGTACCCCTTACGATAGAATCCCCTATCACTATAGTTCTTTCACTCCTTTTCCTCCCCTGCTGTGCAGCAGAGCCATCCATGATGCCACGAATTTGGCTGTTGCTGCTTTCCCCTAGGAGGCCATCCCCCCCCAACAGTATCCAATGCGGTATATCTGTTTGAGAGGGGGATGGCCACAGGGGACTCCAACACTACTTGCCTGCGGCTACTACCCCACCTGGTGGTTACCCATCCCTTTTCTGCCCGTGCAGCCATTACCTGCGGTCTGACACCTCTCTAAACGTGCTATCCACGATGTCCTCAGCATCGCAGATGCTCCACAGTGAATCCACCCGCAGTTCCAGCTCCGTGATGCGGGTAGTCAGTAGCTGCAGATGGATACACTTCCTGCACACATGGTCATCAGGGACACTGGAAGCGTCCCTGATTTCCCACATAGCGCAGGAGGAGCATATCACAGGTGCAAACTCTCCTGCCATGACTTACCTTTAGATTAATCAGTTACTCCCTTTAAAAAAATACTAATTACACTCGGGGCCTTGTTCTACTCCAAAAACTACCCACTATAATCTAAATTACACTAATTTAAAAAAAACACACTAGTAGTACTCACTTCACCACTTGAGGTCTTTTTTCAAAAAAAAACTTCCCCCTTTTTTTAAGCTATTTAAATTGACCAACAGCTGTTACTTACCCAACAGATTTCCCGTGATGTCACTAAGTCTTTTTTCCCCTCTTTCGAGCCTCAGCGCGCGCCGAGAGAAACAGGGAGCCTGCCGCAGCTCCGGCTCAGCTTCCTCGCAGGTCCGCCAGTCGCCGCTCCACTCCCAGGTAAGTCACTACAAACAACAGAGTTTGTAGTGGGGGCCCAACACAATGTCTTTGGTCTTCGCAATATTTAATTGGAGGAATTTCTGCTCATCCAGTACTGGACGTCGGATAAGCAGTCTGATAATTTAGCAACAGTGGGAGAGTCGAGAAAGGTGGTGGTGAGACAGAGCTGGGTGTCATCAGTGTACAAGTGGATGAAAGGTCAGGGGTGACAGATAGATGAGAAATGGGAGGGAACTAAGGATTAATCCTTGGGATCAGTCGCACCAGAGGTAATGGTGTGGGAGCAAGACGAGAAGCCATTGCAAGGGATAATCTGGTTATGATTAGATGAAGAAGAATATATTACACTACACTACAATATCCTGGACTGATATCCATTGAGCCACAGCTGGCATGTGTGACAAGGACTATGAAGAGAATATGATCACTGTGATGCCTCGTGAGACCCAGACATGACAAATAGCCCGCTGAGATTTGAAGGAAAATGAGCCTGGCTGTCCAGTTCAGCGAAAACTTGCCTTGTGGAAAAACGTGGAACATCGCCCAGGAGGCTGAGACAAGCAGAATTCTTTAAAGAAGACTGACTTCACGAAAGGATTATCAGCTCTGAGTCACTTGGAATGTAGTGCACTGTGCAGAGTGTGAGCATCAGGATTAGAATCCAGCAGTTATACCCCAATGTAAGAACAGTCTCCGCCCAGACTGCTCCAGGTAGGGTACCAACTCCTCCAGGATTGCCCTGGAGTCTCCAGCACACTGCTGTCAGCAAAACTCAGGAGAAAAATCACAGGGCCGTTAAAAGAAGTTCTTTTTCAATCTTGTTCAAAAATTTTTATTTATTAGTTATAAAAAGTATTGGAGATGGGGGAATAAAAGGTTGTTTCACGAAATCAAGATTAATCCAATTGGATAACAAAGAGCCTGCTCGCCCTCCAATTGTCGGGAAGCTGGGAAGTCAACTGTTAAAATGTCCAGGAATACGCCCCACCAGAGCTGCCAATCCTAAGCTGCAGGGCCGTGTGTGCGCCGTGCCTGCAACTGTGATATTGGGACCTTTTTAATTTCCCTTTTATGTGCATGAGCTAATTGAGAGTTTTTCTTTAAAAATAAACATGTTCATTTTTTTGGAGTCAAGGCGATGAGAGAATCAGAGGGAGCTGGTTACACAGTTTTTAAAAAACCCACAGCTCACTTGTCCTATTGTTTTCCAATTCACTCCTGAGAGGTCAAGATTCAGTCAGCTGTAGAAACCAGACAAGCTGCTGCACAGAGTTAGGGAGAAAACCACATTTCACTGATGACAGAGAAAGAGAGAGAGAGAGGGGTTCATTGACCTGAGACCTGTGAAGAACAATGAGGCATGTGCGAGTTGCTGGTAACGCAAGATCTGCTTACACTGTACTCAAGTATAAGCTGCTGCTCTGTGGGTCCATGGCAGGCAGGCAGGAAAAAAATAACATTCATACAGTCTCAATCATCAGGTGCAATGGAACAAAGACTTCTGCTTCCTGCCCCTTTCGCCCACTCCCTCGAATGCATCCACCCATCCACTCCCAAGTCTGTCTTCTCTCGCGTGGCACAAAGCTGCTGAGGTGTTGAGGAACAAATGAAACCTTCCGCTTCTCAGAGAATCTTAAGTTTTCTCCTCTTCCCTTCCCACGACATCTCTTGCTAGGGTAACTGGCAGTCTTTCAGCACCTCAGCCCAGGCATTGAGTGTTGACAGGCTACTTGACTATGGCGGGCGTCACAGCCAGGCCCAATGCTGCCCCACCCTCCCACCCACACCATACAACCAAGGGGCTCGCTAGGCCTCTTCAGTTAAGCATCAACATGTGGAGTGTTGGACTGGAGTCACACAACAGTCAGACCGGGCGAGGACAGCAGGTTTTCTTTGCTAGGAAAAGGGCAATAGAAGTGTTTCAAACTATGACAGGTCAGACAAAGTAGATGGAAGCCAACTGTTTCCAGTAGTTGATGGGTTAAGAACGAGATTAAATGTGAGAGAGTTAGAAGAGAGGACAGGAGAAATTTTTTCCCACTGAGTGTTGTGAGGCTGTGAAATTCACTTCCGGGTTTAGTGGTTGAGACAGAAAATGTGTCAATTTTCGTGATTAGATTGGGTAACTGGATGAACGAAAAGAGGATTTTAAAAATTCTTTCATGGGATGTGGGCGTCGCTGGCCAGGCCTACATTTATTGCCCATCCCTAATTGCCCTCGAGAAGGTGGTGGTGAGTCGCCTTCTTGAACCGCTGCGATCCAGGTGGTTTAGGTATGCCCACACTGCTGTGAGGAACAGAGTTCCTGATTAAGGGATACAGTAAAAGGGCAGGTAAATGTGATTTCATTTGCTAGAAGGGTAAACACCAACATGGACTGGTGAGCCAAATGGCCTGTGTCTGTGTTGTGACAGATCTCTCTTCCTCCGCCCCCCCCGCCCCACAAAGCAGCGCCCCAGTATGAAAAAAAGACTTGCATTTAGATAGCACCTTTCACAAACTCAGGACATCCCAAAGCACTTTACAACCAATGAAGTACTTTTTGCTCGCTGACCTACATTGGCTCCCGGTCAAGCAACATCTTGATTTTAAAATTCTCATCCTTGTTTTCAAATCCCTCCACAGCCTCACCCCTCCCTATCTCTGTAATCTCCTCCAACCCCACAACCCTCCATGATATCTGCGCTCCTCTAATTCTGGCCTCTTGTGTATCCCTGATTTTAATCACTTGACCACTGGCACCTGCGCTTTCAACTGTCGAGGCCCCAAGCTCTGGAATACCCGCCCTAAACCTCTCTCCCTCGCTTTCTTCCTTTAAGATGCACCTTAAAACCTACGTCTTTGACCAAGCTTTTGGTCTTCTGATCTAATATCTCTGTGGCTCAGTGTCATATTTTGTTTTATAATGCTCCTGTAAAGCGCCTTGGGACGCTTTATTACATTCACTATATAAATATAAGTTGTTGAAGTGCAGTTAGGATTGTAACGTAGGAAACAGCATCCAATTTGCACACAGCACGCTCCCACATCAGCAATGTGACAATAACCTGGCAACCTTTTTTTTGTGATATTGCTTGAGAGATTGGGCATAACTGGGCATAACTACCCCACTCTTCTTGTCAATACTGGCATGGGATCTTTTACATTCACCGAAGGCAGACAACACCTTGGTTTAACATCTCACCTGAAGGTGGCACCTCTGACGGTGCAGCACTCCCTCAGTACTGCATTGGATGTCAGCCTAGATTTTTGTGTTCAGGTTTCTGGAGTGGGACTTGAACCCACAACCTTTTTGACTCAGAGGTGAGAGTGCTACCTAGTGAGCCACAGCTGCCACTCCTGTCCCCTTTAAGCAGTTCACTATTCTCCTCACATCACTGTTTATTCCATCTGTTTTGTTGCTGCCTGCTAAGTGTTGGCACAAGGCCGATTGGAACATTACACCAATCTCTGTTGCTCTGGGTGAGCTACATCTGCAAAGCGTTAGGATGGCAGACTTGATTTTCCATTCCCCTATCTGAAGAACATGCATATTGAAAAAAAGTAGCAAAATTACCAATAAAGTACAGACATACAGCAACATATAAAAGTATGGGCAGCAGAGGATTACTGTGGAACAAGCAGTGGATATTCAGCTTGATGCACACTTATTTACCAATTGGAAAGAAAGAACTTGCATTTACATAGCACCTTTCCCAACCTCAGGATGATCCACAGTGCTTCACAGCCGATGAAGTGCTTTTAGAAATGTAACTTGTAGAAAATGCATCAGCCAATTTGCGCACAGCAAGCTCCCACAAACAGCAATGTGATAATGACCAGATAATCAGTTTTAGTGATGCTGATTGAAGGATAAATATTGGCTGCTCCTCTTCTCTTTGAAATAGTGCCGCGGGATCTTTTACACCCACCCAAGAAGGTAGGTGGGGCCTCAGTTTAACATCTCATCTGAAAGATGTCCCCACTGATAGTGCAGCACTCCCACAGTACTGCACTGGGAGTGTCAGCCTAGATATTGAGCTCAAGTCTCTGAAGTGGGATCAGACTCAGAGGCAAGAGTGCTACCCAATGAGCCAAGGCTGACACCAGTGGAACTATACTCTGTGCGAGCCAGTGTGTTGGAGCAGAGTCAAACAGGCACTTGACCAGGATTGCACCTTTATTCTTTGGGACACTGAACAGATTTCGAAAGGAGCAGCATTAGATGCTACTACAGTTGACCTGTTTGCATCCAAACTAGTGGAGGAGGGAATAAAAGTCATACTAGGCTTTGAATCTCCATCTTTGCTGATTTAGTCGAGAACTGCAATGACAGGAGGGAAGCGGCAATGGATTTCAAGCTTAAGAAGGATAAATAAGATCCGACTTCCAGCTCCTGATCCTGACTCAGTGAATCCTGCTGTAAAACTACATGAATGTGAAGACTGCACTTTTCTGCACTTGAGAAGTCTGGAAAAGCTGGTAATGAAAATCAAGAAAGTGGGAATCAGTGGAAATGTTTACAACAATTTATATTTACATAGCACCGTTAGCCTAATAAAATATCCCAGGCCGCTTCATGGGAGCATTATGGCACTGAGCCGCATAAGCAGGTATTAGGTCAGGTGACCAAAAGCTTGGTCAAAGAGGTAAGTTTTAAGGAACATCTTAAAAGGAGGAAAGCGAAATGGAGAGGCGGTGAGGTATAGGGAGGGTATTCCAAAGCTTCGGGCCCAAGCTGAAGGCATGACCGCCAATGGTGGAGCGATTAAAATTGGGAATCCTCAAGAGACCAGGATTAGAGGAGTGCAGGTATCTCGGAGGATTGTGGGGGCTGGAGGAGATTAGAGAGATAGGGAGGGGTGAGGCCATGGAGGGAGTTGAAAACAAGGATGAGAATTTTAAAATCAAGACGTTGCTTGACCGGGAGCCAATGTAGGTCAGTGAGCACAGGGGTCATAGGTGAACAGGACTTGGTGTGAGTTAAGACACGGGCAGCAGAGTTTTGGATGACCCCAAGTTTACGGAAGGTAGAATGTGGGAGGCCACTCAAGAGTGCATTGGAATAGTCAAGTCCTAGAGGCTATTTAGACATGAATGACAGTTTCAGCAGCAGAGACAGGGGCAAAGTCAGGTAATGTTACAGAGGTAGAAATAAATGATGGTGTAAATATCTAACAAAGAATTGGTGCAACTGGTTGCCGAATAGAATCCAGAGGGTTCTGGTCCAGGAGTTATCAGCCTGGGAGAATGTTACCTGTTTGGTGCAAGAAGGGTCTGTTTTGGGACCTCCATTATTAATAAGTGATGTGGAGTTCAGTCACAAGCACAGTGGCTACTCTTTAAAATTTAATTTATCATGTTCAGGATCTGAGCATCACTGGCAAGGTCAGTGTTTATTGACCACCTCTCATTGCCCTTGAGGAGGTGATGGTGAGTCGCCTTCCTGAACAGCTGAAGACTGTGTGGTGTAGATACACCCAGAGTGGTGTTAGGGTGAGAGTTCCAGGATTTTGACCCAGCGACAGTGAAGGAACAGTGATAAAGTTCCAACAGTGTTGAGTGTGTGTGACCTGGAGGGGAACTTGCAGGTGGTGGTGTTCACATGTGCCAGCTACCCTTGTCCTAGGTGGTAGAGGTTGTGAGAGGTGATGTTGAAGAAGTCTTGGTGAGTTGCTGCTTTGTATCGTGTAGATGGTACACAGTGCACTGGTAGTGCAGAAAGCTAATTTACAAATAATACCAAGCTAATGAGGGCAGTAGACTACAAAGCTGAACAGGATAAGTTACAGGCAGATTAGAATATATTTGGGACAGGTGGCAGATGGAATTCAGTCTGGAGAAAAACCAGGAATAGATTACATACAGTTTAACTCAGGTTTCCAGTTGGCAAACTGTAACTAGTCGAGTGCCACAGGATTCCGTGCCGGAACGAGAACTATTTACGATCTATATGAATGACTTGGATGAAGGGACCAAGTATATGTTGCCAAATTTGCAGACTATACAAAAGTAGGAAAGCAAGTTGTGAGGAGGACACAAAGCATTTGCAAAGAGATATAGAGTGAGTTGGCCAAAATTTGGCAGATGGAATATAATGCAGGAAAATGTGAGGTTATCCACTTTGGCAAGAAGAATAGAAAAGCAGAATGTTATTTAAATAGAGAGAGACTGCAGAATGCTGCAGTACAGAGGGATCTGGGTGTCCTTGTACATGAATCACAAAAACTTCGCGTGCAGATACAGCAAGTAGTTAGGAAGGCAAATGGAATGTTGACATTTATTGTAAGGGGGATGGAGTATAAAAGTAGGGAAGTCTTGCTACAACTGTACAGAGCATTGGTCAGACTGCACCTAGAGTACCATGTACGGTTTTGGTCTCCTTATTTAAGGAGGGATATACTTGCATTGGAAGCAGTTCAGAGAAAGATGTGTCTGGTCACATTGCCGCGGAACCCTTCATCCAGTTGAACCATGCCGTACCACCTATCCTTCGTGGGAAAGTTTCTGCGGGAAAACACCTTTGACCGCCAATCCATCAGGCAGTGGTCTGCATGGAATGTTCTCAAGGCCCTACGGGAAAAGGAGACGGTGGATCCTGTCGGATGGTTCCCCGAGCAGACTGCCAAAGTCATTTGGCAGAATGTCTCATCACCAGAACTTTCAAACAAGCACCAAGACGTAGCCTGGCTGGTGGTGAGAAGGGCCCTCCCCGTCAGATCCTTCCTGCACGCCCGGAGTCTCGCCCCCTCCACATGCTGATCTTGTGGTGGCTGTGGTGGGGAAGAGACAGTTGCCCACCTCCTTCTGGAATGTGCCTTTGGAAAGCAGGTGTGGAAAGAGATGCAGTGTTTTTTGTTGAGGTTCATCCCAAGCAGCTCTGTAACACAGGAGTCTGTGCTCTATGGGCTGTTCCCAGGGACACACATCAAGATACACATCAACTGCTGCTGGAGGACCATCAATTCGGTGAAAGACGCTCTTTGGTCTGCCCGAAACTTGCTGGTCTTCCAGCGCAAAGAGTTGTCCACGACCGAGTGTTGCAGACTGGCACATTCCAAGGTCCAGGACTACGTGCTAAGGGACGCACTAAAGCTTGGGGCAGCCGCTGCAAAGGCTCAATGGGGAAAGACCACTGTGTAAGGTCCCCCCGCCATAGTGAACTGGGGCTGGATCCATGGGAAACCAAATATGGGTTTGCTGTAAAATGTACATGGCATGTAAAATGGAACGGAAGGGTTGTGAGGCAACTCACTCCTGTACCGAAGAAAACTGTTTTCCTTTGCACTCTTTGGAATGTCAACGCTGTGCTATTTTGAACTGTTTTGTAATGCATTTTTTACAGATTTTTATGAACAACATATATTTTGGGGGAAAAAAAGCAGTTCAGAGAAGGTTCACGCAGCTGATTCCTGGAATGAATGCGTTGTCTTATGAGGAAAGGTGGAGCAGGTTGGGCCGATACTCATTGGAGATTAGAAGACTGAGGGGTGATCTTATTAAAACATATAAGATTCTGAGGGGGTTTGATAGGGTAGATATTGAGAGGATGTTTCTGCTCATGGGGGAAATCTAGAACTAGGGAGTTTCAGAATAAGGGGCCTCCCTTTAAGATGGAGATGAGGAGGAATTTCTTCTCTCAGAGGATCATTAATCTTTGGAATTCTCTACCCAGACAGCAGTCGATGCTGGGTCATTGAATATATTCAAGGCTGAGTTAGACAGATTTTTGACCTACAGGGCAGTCGAGGGTAATGGGGGCAGGCAGGAAAGTGGAGTTAAGGCCACAATCATATCAGCCATGATCGTATTGAATGGTGGAGCAGGCTCAAGGGCCTATTCCTCCTATTTCTTATGATCTTATTAAATGGAAAGAAAATACTGTGCATTGAAATTAAACCGAAGCTATCGCAACAATCCCTGATGGCAGTGAATAAAACAAACCACATGTTGCGATGGATTAAAAGATCAATATTGATCCAAAATAATGAGCTAATCCTGCCACTGTACAAATTATTGGTGCAACCCCACTTAGAATACCAGGTACAGGTCCTGTTACATCGAGAATACAATGTAAAGTTCTGGTCACTACAATACAAAAAGGATACAGCAGCTATTGAAAATACAGAAGACAGCAACCAGAATGATTGAAGGGATGGAGCAACTGGATTATGAGCAGCGATTGTATAAATTGGGCATGTTCTCATTGAGAAAGGAAACCTTGCTAACAGGATTGTTAAAGGAACTAGATGATATCGACTGTGACAAGCTGCTTCACCTTGCCCAGAAGAATAGAAGCAGAGGATACGGGAGGGAAATTCAGAACTAATCTGCAGAAGTATTATTTCAGTCAGCGAGTGGTCAATCTATGGAACCAGCTCCCCAGGGAGATGGTGGAAAAAGTCAGCATTGATTCATTCAAATGCAAATTAGGTATTTCTTACAGTAAACAATATTTTGGGAATATATAAACAATTTGAGGCATGACATATGGTAAGTGTAGCTTCCTAGGGAGGAACAGGTATGATTCTCAAACCTTCACAACTTGGGGTTTTCCTTGCATTATGTCTGGGTCTGTTGTACACTAGCTGACAGAACACAAACTAGGTGGACCTTGGTCTTTTTGCTGTCCAGTGACTCCTGCATTCCTAAATGAGATAGTGGGTTGTGAATTTTCTCTCACTTCTTTCCCAGGTCAATGAACCAGCTGTCAATCACTGCTATCAGGGGAATGGCCTTTGGCAACTTCCTGAAGTTCCATGGTTCCAATACTCATGGTATCCCAGCCAGAATTATATCCTCAGAAGAGGGTTTTACTAAGACGAGGCGGCATGTTTGTACTGTATTAAGGTCCTTTAGCAGCTCGCAGATATTTCATGCTTCTCTACTGCCACATTCTAGTCCATTAATAGTAGATCTATGCAGGCCAGCTGTGAGATCCCTTAAATACCTTCAGCAGGGGCTGAATAACTTACGAGTGAGTGATGAAGTCCCACAATTGGAGATATTTGTCACATTACATCTTCCACTGCTGCACTCTATACAAGTCCACAGGCAACAGGTTTCCAACCTTTATAAAAAAAAATCTAATGAGCATTTCTGTTGTTTGAGCATGCTGAAACTGCTCTCTGATGACCCTGCAGCACAAATGAATTGTTTTCCCCCACATCCTCCCCTCAATATTTATAATAGGAGTGCTTCTGAACAGTATGCCAAGTGCAGCATCCTGTGATGTGCAGAGTAAGCTTCTCCCTACAGCAGTATTACAAAGCTCATTTTAGCCACTGTTGTAGTATAGGAAATTCAGTAGCCAATTTGCACACATCAAGGCCCCACGAACAGCAATTAGATAATGACCAGATAGTTGCTTTTTTGAAAAAAAGCGATGTTGGTTGAGGGATAAATATTGGCCAGGATACAGGGGAGAACTCCCCTACTCTTCTGTGAACTAGTGCCATGGGATCTTTTGCACCCACCTGAGGACCGAGGGGGCCTCGTTTTAACGTCTCATTCAAAAGAGAGTGCAGCGCTCCCTCGGTACTGAACTGGTGGGGGTGTCAGCCTGGATTATGTGCTCAAGTCTCTCAAGTGGCACTTGAACCCACGACCTGCTAACTCAAAGGTGAGATTGTCACCCACTGAGCCACGGTGACACATTAATCATTCCCACATCTGCCGGGTTTGGCCTCGAGCCTGCGTTGCTCGGGAGGTTGCATTGAGAGATCTCCACACCAAAATCAGGCAGAGCACTTACTCGGTTAAAAGTTGCTTCTGTTTCTGGTAACAGCTCAGAGTCAACTATAAGCATCACTCACCAGACTGCAAGCAAGGATATCAGACCAGGTTTTATCCCTCAGTCAGACTTTCCTCTCAAAATATTACCTGCACAATACATGGCAGGCAATTAAAAAGCAAAAGGATATATATTACGATACCGGGCAGTATTGGTGTGCTAGAGGTAGTAACAGTATGCCAGGTTATAAATTATTTACTAAGAAACAATAGCTTCTATACAGCAATGGGCTTACAGTTCCTGTTTCCGAGGTAACTCAAAAATAATGAATGAAAGGAAACCGCTGAGCTATTTGCAAGGTGGGTGCGCAGCTCCCCTGGTGAGTCAGCCAGTTTAACAGCTGGGCCATACTGACAAAAAAAAGCTCAGGTTCAATGTCAGAATCTGCTGTGATCCAGGCAACAGTAGAGGGGCTACAACTGGATCCAGCATCCATGGGTCAGGGAAGATTGGGGATGGGGGGGGGGGGGGGGGTGGGGGGGGGGGTGGCTGGTGGTGGCAGTGGTTGGTGGTGGAGGGTAAGTTTTTTATTTTTAATACTTACCAGCAGAGCACTTACCGTGTGTGTCCGGCCCGACCCGACCCGAGCCCGAAAGCCAAACCCAGAAGAGGGGCCCGACCCGAACCCAACACGTCGTCGGGTCCCGTCAGGTTCGGGTCGGGTAGCAGGTCTTTATCCTCTCTAGTGCAATTACATTCTTTCGTAATGAGATGACCAGAACTGCACACAGTGCTCAAGTTGTGGCCTAACTAATGAGTTATACAGTTCCAGCATAACCTCCCTGCTCTTGTATTCTATACATCGGCCAATAAAGTAAAGCACCTTATCGTCCTGTCCTACTACCTTCAGGGATCTGTGGACATTCACTCCAAGGTCCCTCACTTCCTCTACACTTCTCAGAATTTTTCCCATTAATCATGTATTCCTTTGCCTTGTTTGACCTCCCCAAATGCATCACCTCACACTTCTCCAAGTTGAATTCCATTTGCCACTTTTCTGCCCATCTGACCAGACCTGCAGCCTACAGCTATCCTCCTCGCTATCTACCACACAGCCAATCTTTGTGTCATCTGCAAACTTCTTGATTATGCCCCCTACATGTACGTCCAAATCGTTAATATACACCACAAAAAACAGGACCCTGTACTGAGCCCTGCGGAATGCCGCTGGAAACAGCCCTCCAGTCGCTAAAACAGCCGTCAATAACTACCCTGTGTTTCCTGCCAGTGAGCCAATTTTGTGTCCACCTTGCTGCATTTCCCTGGTTCCCATAGGATTTTATTTTTTTAACCAGTCTGCCATGTGGGACCTTGTCAAAAGCCATGCTAAGATCCATATAGACCACATCAACTGCACTACCCTCATCTATCTTCCTTGTTACTTCTTCAAAAAATTCAATCAAGTTGGTCAAACAAGGTCTTCCCTTAACAAATCCATGCTGACCAGTTCTGAAGAAGGGTTACTGACCTGAAACGTTAACTCTGCTCCTCTCTCCACAGATACTGCCAGACCTGCTAAGTGTTTCTAGCATTTCTTGTTTTTATTCCATGCTGACTATCCTTGATTAACCTGTGCCTTTCTAAGTGACAGCTTATCCTGTGTCTCAGAATAGATTCCAATAATTTGCCCACTACTGAGGTTAGACTGACTGGCCTGTAATTATTCGGTCTATCCTTCACTCCCTTTTTAAACAGAGGTACAACGTTAGCAATTCTCCAATCCTCCGGCACCAGACCTTTACCCAGTGAGGACTGGAAAATGATGGTCAGACCCACTGCTATTTCCTCTCCTGCTTCTTTAACAGCCTAGGATACATTTCATCTGGCCCTGGCGATTTATCAACTTCCAATACTTCACACTCTTCCTCCTTAACTACAATATCTGCATTGTCCCCCTCTTTTGTGAAGACAGACACAAAGTATTGATTAAGAACCATACCAGTATCTTCCACTCCTACACAGTTACCTTTTTTGTCTTTAATGGGCCTTACTCTCTCCTTAGTTATCCTCTTACTCTTAACGTATTGATAAAACATCTTTGGATTCACCTTGATTTTGCTTGCCAATATTCTTTCATGCCCTCTCTTTGCTTTCTTAATCTCCCTTTTGATTTCACCCCTCCACTTTCTATCCTCCTCTTGGCTTTCTGTAGTATTGAGTTCTCGGTGTCGGACATAAGCTTTCCTTTTCTGCCTTATCTTACTCTATAGGCTCCTTGACATCCATGGGGCTCTAGATTTGGCTGCCTCACCCTTTATCTTTGTGGGAACATGTTTACCCTGAACCCCTCGAATCTCCCCTTTGAATGCCTCCCACTGTTCTAACACTGATTTACCTTCAAGTAGCTGTTTCCAGTCCACTTTTGCTAAATCATTCCTCAGTTTAGAAAAATCAGCCTTGCCACAATTGAGAACTCTAACTCCTGTTCTATCTCTGTCCTTTTCCATAATTATGTTAAAACTGACTGAATTATGATCACTACCACCAAAATGCTCTCTCACTGCTACTCCTTCCACCTGCCCATCTTCATTTCCTAAAACTAAGCCTAAAACTGCACCCTCTCTTGTTGGACTTGCTACAGGCTGGGCAAAAAAGTTCTCCTGAATGCACCGCAAGAATTCTGCTCCCTCAATTCCTTTCACACTAAAACTATCCCAGTTAATATTGGGGTAATTAAAATCCCCTACTATTACTGCCCTATTGTTCTTGCACTTCTCAGAGATTTGCCTACATATTTGCTCTTCTATCTCCCTCTGATTGTTTGGGGGTCTATAGTACACTCCCCAGCAGTGTGATTGCCCCTTTTTTGTTCCTTAGCTCAATCTATATGGCCTCATTTGATGAGCCTTCCAACATATCATCCCTCCTCACAGCTGTAATAGTTTCCTTGACCAAAATTGCCACACCCCCTCCTTTCTTATCCCCCTCCCTATTGTGTCTGAAAACCCTGTAACCAGGAACGTTGAGCTGCCATTCCTGTCCCTCCTTAAGCCAATGTTCTGTTATAGCTATGATATCATACTGGCACGTGTCTATCTGTGCCCTCAGATCATCTGTTTTATTTACTATACTCCTTGCATTGAAATAGAGCCCCTTGAGCACTGACAAACACTCTCTTTTATTTTCTAACCCTCGTTTCCTAATTCTTCCAGACTCATCCATTAATTTTCCGCCTTCCATTTTAATTTCTGATTTTGTTCCAACTGGTCTACCCTCAGGTCCCCATCCCCCTGCCAAACTAGTTTAAACCCTCCCCAACAGCAATAGCAAAACGTCCCGCAAGGAACTCAGTCCCGGCTCGGTTCAGGTGCAACCCGTCCGGTCTGTACAGGTCTCATCTCCCCGAAATCTAAAGCCCTCCCTCCTACACCACCTTTCCAGCCACGCATTCATCTGTCTTATCCTTCTATTACTATACTCGCGCATGGCACTGGGAGTAATCCAGAGATTACTACTTTTGTGGTCCTGTTTGCTAATTTCTTACCTAGCTCCCTAACTTCTGACTGCAGGACCACATCCGTCTTTCTACATATGTTGTTGGTTCCGATCTGGACCTCGACTGCCGGCTGTTCACCCTCCCCCTTCAGGATGCTCTGCAGCCGCTCAGTGAATCGTGACTCTGCCACCAGAGAGGCAACATACCATCCTGGATTCACGTCTGCAGCCACAGAAACACCTGTCTGTTCCCCTGACTATTGAATCACCTATCATTACGGCTCTTTCAGTCTTCCCTGTACCCCACTGTGCAGCTGAGTCACCCCTGGTGCCAGGACTTGGATCTGGTTGCACTCCCCAGGTGAAGCATCACTTTCCTCAGTATTCAGAACTGAATACCCATTGGAGAGTGAGATGCACTCAGGGGTCTCCTGCACAACCTGCCTGATTCTTTTTGACTGTCTGCTGGTCACCCATTCCCTCTCCCTGCATATTCTTAAGCTGTGGGGTGACCACATCTATAAATGTGCTATCCACGTAGCTCTCATCCTCACGAATGCACTGCAGTGTCGCCAGCTGCCTCTCAAGTTCCAAAACCCAGAGCTCAAGCGGCTTCAATTGACAACACTTCCTGCACAAATGGTTCTCCAGGATCTGGGAAGCATCCTGGAGCTCCCACATAGCGCAGGAGGTGCACCCTCGAGGTTGAAGCAACCCTGTCATACCTTTCTTTATTAGTTGATCCTTTGCTACTGCTTAAAAAAAAAACCCTTACCATTATTACAACAGCTTAGAATTATGAATAAAACCTTAGTATTGATAAATCCTACTAAAAATCAATACAGTTCACTAGTTAAAATAATTACTCAAATAAACCCAGCTACTCACTTGTTCCTTATTATTAAGCTAGTTACACACACACCCTAACAGTGATGTATTAACCCAGCTATTTAGAGTTATTCCCTAACAGCAGTACTCACCAACCAATCACCTTACAGCTTTCCTGTGACGTCACTGCTCTCTTTGTTTTCAAACTCCAGCGTGCCTGGACTCCTCTCCACTACTCTCCCGGAAGCTAAGTGCTCTAGGCCGTGATTCTCGGGCTCTATTTATCCACTCCTCGCTCCTGTTCCTCTTCGCTGCTCTCCCAGAAGGTAAGTGGTGTAGGTACACCCACAGTGTTGTTAGAAAGGGAGTTCCAGGATTTTGACCCAGCGACAGTGAAGGAACAGCAATATAGTTCCAAGTCAGGAGACTTGGAGGGGAACTTGCAGGTGATGGCGTTCCCATGCATCTGCTGCCCTTGTCCTTCTAGGTGGTAGAGGTTACAGGTTTGGAAGGTGCTGTCTAAGGAGCCTTGGCAAGTTGTTGCAGTGCATCTTGTAGGTCAGGGCTGTCCAATCTTTTTGGGAGGATGGCCGCATTATGATTTTTTTAGCGGCCCATGGGGCCAGTGAGCAAATTTCAAAAGATAAAGGCATTAAAAATTTATCCCACGAATAAAAACAACAGCAAATGTGCATTTTTGTGAAAAAGCTTTAAATGAGAAGATTAATTTATTGACTTACTTTCTTGTCACTATATTGAAAACTGATTTAGTTGCATACCTGGCATTGTTTTTGCTTGTATAAGTAGTCAGTCTCTGCCTGCACACTTGATGTAGCGATGCAGAGTATTCTGGATAGATGTTCACTTTTCAGGAGAGACCTTGATCTGTGTGTGTGTTTCTCGTTCTCTCTTCCCTCCTCCCTCCCCTCTATGACTAGGGGACACATATCGAAAGTTTTGTGCAAAAGATGCAGGGGGAATATGATGAAGCACTTTTTTACACAGCGGGTGGTAATGACCTGGAACTCGCTGCCCACATGGGTGATGGAAGTGGAGATGATCAATGACATCAAGAGGAAGTTGGATGGCCACCTGAGAGAAATAGACTTGCAGGGCTACGGGGATTCTGCCGACATAATCTCCCCTTGCCTGCATGAGAGCCGACATGGACTCAATGAACAGAATGGCCTCTTTCTGTGCCATAAGTATATGACTCTTTGACTTTCACTCCCCCCTCTTTGTCTGTCTGTCCCTCTGTCTCCCTCTCCCCCCTCTCAACATCTCCGCTCCCTGCTCTCTGTCCCCCGTCTCTCTCTGTCCCTGCCCCCTCCCTTTTTCTCTCTCTCTGGTCCCCTTCTCTCTCACAGTTGTAGAGAGCGGGTTGGTCAGTTCTTTGAAAAAATATCACGCTGTCAATTTCACAGGTGACAGCTTCTGACATGAGGGTTTTCCGGTGGGCTTTCTAAAACAAAACGTCAGGACCCGGAAAACTCAGTCTGTTAGGAAACCACGGTTCCCGATGTTAGTAGTTGTCAGCTGTGAAACTGACAGTGCAATAGTTTAAAAGCCCTGACAATGGGAAAATCTCCAGTCACGAGGAGGATGAGGAACAGCCCCAGGAAGAGTTTACATCCGCGTGCTGGAAGGAAATGTTTGGCGGGTCGGATCCTGGCCTGTGGGCCATATGTTAAACAACCCTGCTGTATTTGGTACACATTGCTGCCACTGTGCAATGGTGGAGGAGAGAATGAATGTTGAAGGTGGTGGAGGGAAAGCCAGTCAAGCGGGCTGCTTTGTCTTGGATGGTGTCGAGCTTCAAGTGTTGGAGCTGCACTCATCCAGGCAAGGGGAGAGTATTCCATCACAATTCTGACTTGTGCCTTGTATAAGGTGAACAGGCTTTGGGGAGTCAGGAGGTGAGGTTAGTTGTTGCAGAATTCCCAGCCTCTGACCTGCTCTTGTAGCCACAGTATTTATATGGCAGATCCAGTCCAGTTTCTAGTCAATGGTAACCCCCAATATTGACAGTGGGGGATTCAGCGATGGTAATGCCAGGGAATGTCATGGGGACATGGATTGGATTCTCTCTTGTTGTAGATGGTCATTGCCTGGCACTTGGATGTAAAGTGCTTTGGGATGTCCAGAGGTCATGAAAGACGCTATAGAAATATACCGTGACATTGCTGATAACTGTTAGAAAGTTTCAACAAAAAAAATGTATCAAATTGATCTATTGTGAGGCCTGAGAGGGGGGAAGCAGAGCTTCTCTCGATACCACACAACAATGGAACACAATTATGACAATGGGGGAACAGCATCACGAAGGGGAAGGTGATTTAGGCATTTCTCTCTTTCACTCTATAATTGCATGAGGAAATGCACATTAAAAATAGAATCGCCCAGTCCATGGCAGAGCATTCCACAGGTCCTCAGCATTGCTGAGATCTAATAGTGAGGCTTTGCTCTGGGAGGTTTACAAACTGAAATGGTTCTGGGTTTTACTAGGCTAAGGGACATGGAGCAAAGGCAAGCAGAATGGAGCCAAGCTTCAGATCAGCAGTGATCTAACTGAGTGGCAGCACAGGCCCGAGGGGCTGAGTGGCCCATTCCAGTTCCTAATGTAACGGGCTGAGTTCGCTGATGGCAGCTGAGGCACTACATTTGGCTTCAGTTTGGCTTTCCGGAGGGAGAAAAGAAATCAGCGAATATACCCACAGTCCAGGGGCTCCTACATGAAAACATGTACGTGGCTGCCTGCATCGACAAGCAGCTATTGATGTTACCCCATCCGTCTTCAAATGGTCTGGTTGCTTCAGGTACTGGTCCTGTGCCCTCTCAGGTAGGCATAAAAGATTCCATAGGATTATTTTGAAGAACATCAGGGGAGTTCTCCCAGGTGTCATCGCCTGATATTTATTCCTCAACCAATATTGCTGAAACAGATTATCTGGCCATTATCACATTGTTGCTTGTGGGATCTTGCTGTGTGCAACTTGGTAGTTTACTGGGGAAGGCTGGTTGTTGACAGTTGTGCTCATCTCATCTCTTTAAGAGGGTGAAGAGTGTTTAATTTAAAAACAAAACAATTCTTTGCTACTTTGTTCCCTCCAAAAATATTCTTGGATTTAGAACGTGCCTTTAATGTGGAGAAATGTCCCAGAAGTATTGAAAAAAGACATTGCAGAGGCATGGGCTTCCCTCCAAAGAAAGATTTGCATTTCATAGCCTCAAGACGCCCCAAAGCTTTACAGCCATGAGGTTCTTTTGAAGCGTAGTCAATGTTGTAATAGAACACCCACAGCCAATTTGCACATAGAAAACGCCAACAAATAGCAACGAGATAAATGACCACATAGCCTATTTTTTAGCAATATTAGTTGAGGGTTCGATATTGAACAGGACACCAGGGACAGCTCCCCCACTCTTCTCTGAAATTGTACCATGGGATCTTTGACCTCCACCCAAGAGGGCAGACGCTATGTACAGGAGTGTCATACACCAGTGCGTTCAGGGATTACAGAACTTGGGTATATAACACAGCATTACATGTCATCAGAATGCTCCTGCAGATCTTACAGTAATATTAAGCTGAATATCATTGATATCCCTGAATAGAACAACATTTGCATTAATTGGGTACGACTTCCCTGTGTATAACAATATACCATGACTGCACTGATGAGGTCTGTGTGTTACTGAGTGCAATGCTGATGCATAGGACACAGTGGTCCAGATATTCGGGCATGCTTACTTTTGGATGCACACAGTACATACCCTGTGCCTGAGTTGTGGGGCCTAAGTCACCTTGATATTGGACCTCAGGCCTTACCATAATGGATCCAGCGAGGCAAAGAGCGTAAGATCGGGGAGCTATTACAGTAGGGAAAGGGGTCTGGGGGTCGGGGCCAGAGGTCGAAGCCAGTGGTTTGGGATCAGGGATCGGAGGAGCTAGAAAGGTAAGCCCACCTCCTGCCCAGCCACCTTGGGGACTTAGTAGGCTAGGTAGTGCCCTATAAACATATGCTGCATGGTCGAATGAGTGGGCCAACACATTACAGAATGATATCATTCCTCCACACTTTGTCGACACCTCCCTTAACTGCACAAGATTCCTTGGACGCCTCGTCCTCTCTCCACAACGAGTAGCCATAAAGGGCTTCATTGCCACGAGTAAATGAGGATTTCTCAAATCCTGCAGGCATCCGTTATATCTGCTCAATGAAAACTGTAGTCAGGCCCCACAAGTTTACTGTGACATGGGGGGCAAGACACTTGGTCACGATGTACAGGGCCTCCTCCACAATCACACATCCGTCGCAGCAGCTGGAGCCGGAGGAAGAACTCAAACAATGCTCTTATTTTAGGAAAAAGAAAATCTATTTTCCTATTCGGACTGGAGGACAGTCTGATATCCGCCAAGCGCAGAATCCCAAGAATGTCGTCACAGGCTCCGCACACTGCAGACAACTGCCTAAGGGGATGTAAACAAATCTCCTTTCCCTCTCTCCCGAGACTGCAACCATTTACTGCGCCATAAAACAAAAATGTCGGACTCTCTTTTCACAGATTCTGAAATTACACAAGCCTGTCACTGCTTTATGATGATCATGTGCCTTGCAGCCAGCAACAGCTGAGCTTGGGTTTGCAACTGTTGATGGGGGTTTGGGGGGGTTATGGCTATTATAATTGAAACAAGACCCTGCAAGATTCTCCGGTGCAATATAGCACCATTTGGCATCGATACTGAGCTAAAGAGATCAGGGACTCCCAGCTTCAATCCCCAGCTCTGTGCTGAGTTAGATGATGTTACCTTGGAGAGGGTGCAGAGGAGATTTACCAGAATGGCATCATGGACGTGGGACTTGAATTACATAAAAACACTGGAGAAACTGGGACTGGACTCCTTATTGCAGCCCAGAGATCTATTCTAACTTAATAAAAAGCTGGCATCTTCCCTGCAACTTGGACATTTACCACCCAACTATACTTTACTATACACAGTTTTGCGCAGTGGAAACAAACTCAGATACAATCTGAGCCAGCATGATGGCGTGAAACCCAATTAATGTCTGTTGTCCAAACACATACAGCAACTTATCAATAAAACGTAATAACACATCCCAAAGGTGCTTCACGGGAGTATCAAACAAAATTTGACACCAAAGCATGCAAGATATTTGGTCAAGCAGCCAAAAGCTTGCTCAAAGAGGTAGGTTTTAAGGAGCATCTTCAAGGAAGAAAGAGAGATCAAGAGACAGAGAGATTTAGGTGGGGGGATTTCCAGAGTTTAGGGCCTTAACAATTGAAGGCACAAGCGCCAATGGTGGAGTAATTAAAATTGGGGATGAGCAAAAGGCCAGGATTGGAGATACGCAGAGGTCTCAGGAGGATGTAGGGCTGGAGGAGGTTACAGAGCTTGGGAAGGGTGGGACCATGGAGAGATTACAAGAATGAGAATTTTAAGATTGAGGCATTGACAGACTGGAGCCAATGTAGGTCCGCGAGCGCAGGGGTGACGGGTGAATGGGACTTGGTGAGAGTTCGGATACAGGCAGCAGAGTTTAGTATAAGATCAAGTTTATGAAGGGTGAAAGGTGGGAACCTCGCCAAGAGAGCATTGGAATAGTGAAGTACAGAGGTAACAAAGGCGTGGATGAAGATTTCAGCAGCAGATGATCTGAGGCAGTAGTGGAAATTGGTGATGTTACAGAGGTGGAAAAAGATGGTCTTGGTGATGGAGAGGATATGGGATCAGATGCTCATCTCGTGGTTGTACAGAAACACAGCTCTCCAGGATGTATCTCAGGCAAGGATGCCACAGATGTCACGTGTCCAGCCACCCTGTCCATCGCCCGTGACAACAGTTCAGAAATCAGAAATCTAGATGGGAGAGCCGTGACAATCGAAGGAACCTTAAAGCTCAATAACCAAAGCTCATGATTACAGCACACAGCTCATCAGACACAGCTACTAGATCCTGCAACAGTGCACGGGGGATGAACTTCACTGAATGTAAACCAAAGTTGCCGGTCGGTTAGGCTGCTCAGCAGATAAAGGAGTAGCTGCACCTGTGTTGGCCCCAGCCAGAGGGTTTCTACAACTGATCCCAGTGGTTCTGGGCCAGGGACAGGAGAATTAGGTCAGAGCTCATCAGATTATCTGGTCATTCCTGTTTGTGAGAGCTTCCTGTGTGCAAATTGACTACTACTACTACATGAGTGACCACACTTCATAAAATACTTCATAGTGTCAGCTGTGCTTCAGTTGGTAGCACCCTCGCCTCTGAGCCAGGGACTTGAGCACAAAAATCCGGGCTGAAACTCTTTCAGATAGGATGTTAAACCAAGGTCCTGTCTGCTCTCTCAGGTGGATGTAAAAGTCCCATGGCATTATTTCAAAAAGCAGGGGAATTCCAACAGCATCCCGAGCCAACATTTTATTCCTCAACATCACTAAAACAGATGATCTAGTCATTATCACATTGCTGTTCGTGGGAGCTTGCTGTGCACAAATTGGCTGCTGTATTTCCTACATTACAACAGTGACTACACTTCAAAAGTAGCTGTAAAGCGCATTGAGATGGCCTGAGGTTGTGAAAGGAGTGATATAACTTGGAAGTTCTTTCTTTCTAGTTCCCACTCCAGTTCACTGCTTGGTGAACTTTGTGAAAACGTGTGGATGGAAAAACAGCAAGCTTGGGTAGGATTTTAATGGTTGACATGTCTCTCCGAAGCCCCAGCACGGCTGACTAGCCAGCTGAACATCAGAGCTCTCTGGAATATTGACTACTTGGCAAGTTAGTAGAAGAGCAGAAGTAATGGGGGACAAGGGCATGGGGGAGACAAGGGCATGGGGGAGACCAGGGCATGGGGGAGACAAGGGCATGGGGGAGACAAGGGCATGGGGGAGAGGAGGAGGATGAGAAACATGCTCGCCTGACAGGATGTAGACCCTGGCACAGCAGTCCACATAAAACATTACAATCTCTCACATATGCTGTTCATGAGCTGCTAACTATGCAAGTTACAGTACTGAACACATTCACCACCAATTCAAAGGCTCTCCCAATAAAAGAAAGGCACAGTCCTAACACCATAACTTTATGAATAAATATAAATTTCAGGGAGATGGAAAGGATTAAAATCTTCCCACAATCTCTCTCTCTGCCTCACATTCCAGATGTTTGAATAAAACAGGCTAATGGAGTCACAAAATCTTTTTCCACTTTGGTTAAAAAATTCACATGTATGCAAAGTTAAAAAAAAATGCTCTTAACCTAACGCCAGTAATATTAGTTTCCCAGTGCTGGTTTGGAAAAGTTTCCAGAAATGTTTCCAAATGTCAGATTGATTCGTTTAAGAGCTAAGCAGTTTTTTTTTTTAACTTGAAAAAGAAAAGCTAAGCATATTTTTTAAACTTTTGTGCGTGTTGTTACCTTTCAGACAGAACATTTTTGAGGCATACTGAAGAGCGGGATTCGGACAGACTTGCCGGCCTGCTGGTGCTGCTCACTGAAGGGTGGCACCGAGGGAGGACTACAGCACTCTGACCCAGTGCACTCAGCATGCCAGCTCTATTACAAGAACTCGGTCCAATCCAGCTGCACTCCTGACAGTCCTGAGGTCCACACCCCCTATTGTTTGAAAGCCTGAGGGATGGAGGGAGGCGATGGGGAGGCAGTAAGTAGGAGTGTCTCTGAGCTGGGACTGCCTGCCTTGGCTCTTGGCACCACCAAAGGAACCAGCCCCTGCTCCACTGCTCAGCAGCTTAAAACGGAAAAGCAGAAAAGGGTGCTAGTGCTGCCAACCTAGCTCAGTTGACCCCTCACCTACCCCATCCCCTTTCCACTTCTCTGCTCCCAGAAACAGCAGTCAGATCATGACCCAATCAACTGTTTCAGTGGTTTTGGTTGAGGGATAAATATTGTGCTGTGGGATCTTTTACATCCACCTGAAGAGGGCTTTGGATAAACGTGCCATCTGAATAGTGCTGCAGTCCCTCAGTATTGCATTGCACTATCAGCTTTGCTAACGTGCTCCAGTCTCTGGACTAGTATTCCAACTCAGGGTCGAGAGTGCTGCCACTGAGCCACAGCTGAGCCTATGCAACATTCATGCTCACGTACTTCCCAGCAAGTGGGGCCACTCGCTGGCAATGAGTGGGAGCCTTGCCTGATTTTTTTTTTCTCTGCTTAATCACAGTCCTTTATAGGGGCCTCAGCTAAGACTGGTTAACTCACAGAGACTGAGGATCGAACCTGGGACCTTCAAAGTCTGTATGGCACAAAACAGGAACAACTTGCATTTATATAACATTTACATGTTAAGAATGCCTCGCAACGCCTCATAAGAGTATGAGTAAAACAGACCTGGGGCCAAACAAAGAGGGCTTCAAGGAGAGGATGGATTAGGAAGTCCGAGAACTTTGGAGGGGGACATTCCAGAGAACATGACCCAAGTGCTGAAAGTATGACTGTCCAGTGCTGGGGGGAGGCAGTGGGGGCAGTGTGGAATGTGGAGATCAGAATCAAGGGAAGAGGAAGCCCATGTTGGGATGGAGGGGAGAAACGTTGGGAGGAGGTCACAGAGGCAGGGAGGGGTGAGGCAATAGAGGATTTTAAAGATAATCTCAAGAGCTTTAAATTTCAGACAGTGGACTAAGAGCCAGTGGAGATGAGTAATGGTGAGGGTAATGAGCCTACAGAACGTCAAATGGGACAGAATACAAGCAACAATATAGAGGAGCAGGAGGATAAACAACAACTTGCATTTATGTAGCATTTCTAACAGAGGAAAAATAAATTCCAATTCTACTGGGTGAACATACGAACAGGAGCAGACCATTCAGCCCTTCAAACCCATTCCACCATTCAATCGGATCATGAGGAATCTGTATCTCAACTCCATTCACCCGTCACTGAGCAATAACCCTTACCCAACCTGGAATCAGTAAAGACATCTTCAGGAAAAACTGCTCAACCGAGCATTTGACTCGTACCAACGGCACTACATTTTCCCAATTCACATCAGGCAGCAGCACAGGTATTACTAATGGGATATAGCGAATGATTTTTCAATGCTGCTGTGTAGTGAAAGGTGTTGAAAATTCTGTCTTACAAGTACAATCTGTAACTTGATCGCTTGTAAGTGGATCTGAAGAAAACCCATTGCAACCCAACCCTAAACTTAACAAAATCCCTTCACAAAGTGTCTCAGTGAAGGCTGGAAGCACATAAATAGTCGCAGTTTGTTCATTCTTTAACTGGGTAATAATTAAAAGCTGCTTGCATATTATTCTGTTAATCGAGGTTTCTGGCAGTCAACACCTGGAGGTTTTGTTGGTTAATCAGTTTTCTACAGCCCAACAGTAGACTCAAGCTCCCAGAGTCCAAATCTACAAGATTACAGAAAATTGACTCAATAGCACGAAGGGTGCAAGGTAGCTCCAGGGTGTCGAGAGAAAGACGTGCTTTTCTATCACGCCTTTCACAACCTCGGAATGTCCCAAAGCACTTTGCAACCAATTAAGTGAAGTCACAGTGAAGTATAGTCACTACATAATGTGCGGAAAAGCAGCAGCTCCCACGAACAGAACAATCAGATAACTTTTTTTTTTAAAGTGATGTTGATAAATATTGGCCAGAAAAATGGGGAGAACTCTCCTGTTCCTCTTCAAGACAGTGCCATGGGATCTTTTACCTCCACCTGAGGGGACAGACACAGCCTTGGTTTAATGTCACATCTGAAAGATGGCATTCCCTCAGCACAGCACTGAAATGTGAGCCTAGATTTTTGTGCCCTTCTGACTCAGAGGCGATAGTGCTACCCACTGAGCCACAGCTAACACTTAATTCTGGGATGTTGGGCTCCCAGAATCTAAACTGAGTACAGAGTCCAAGCTGACACTTCAGTGCAGTACCGAGGGAGTGCTGCACTGTCGGAGATGTCCTCTTTCGGGTGAGATGTTGAACTGAAACCCCATCTGCCCTCTCAGAGGACATAATAGGTCATTCGGCACTATATGAGAGTAGAGGTGTCCTGGCCAATATTTACCTTTCGATCAACATCACAAAAACCGATTAACTGGTCATTTATCACACTGCTAACTCAGCAGAGATATTCCAGGCCTCCTCATTTGCACAGATCATAGGAAAAATATTTTCACACTGTGCAGTCTTCCAATGCTGCTAACGGGTTTGTTATGCTGATGGTTTTAAAATGGTTAAGACAGAAGCTGATTTATACCGGCTTAGGTGGGGCATGGGGGGAAAACAGTCTGTGCGACTGACACTGTGGCAGAATGGTGCGGGGCCCCCTCCCACTAGTTGGAATGCAAGACAACAGAGGTCTGAGAATTCCCCCCAACTGGCATTTGAATAAAGCCGACTGGCATTGGCCTGGAATCTCAGAAACATGACAGGCTTGCGGGAATAGGGAGGGACCCAGCAACCCTGGATGCTTCTCTAAGGATGGTCGACAGCTGTAACTTATTGAGAGGAGTACATCATAGAGTCTAGGGTGAAGTGAACTCTAGCTAGGAGCCAGGCACAAAGCACTGGCCATTAATCAATCAGATGAGAGCTCAGGCACCCACATTATAGATTCAGGTAACATGTTACACCTCATGCAGACTCAGGGCAGGGCTTCCCAATGATTACATCAACAATTCCATTGTGTCGCAAAGATTCTGGTTTTGATGGGCACCTACTTGCCTGGGCTGCTCGGTTAGGCAGGGGTTTGAGCTATTAATTATTAGCTATAATTCATTCCAAACAGCCCACACAAATCCCCACACACCTCTTCTCCTCTGACCTTTGGTTTCACTCCAGCACCAGCTTAATGGGCACAGTGACAATGTTCTTATTCTCTGGAGCACCCTCTGCCTTGCCACCTCCCCACCCCTACAGAACCTCCTACTTGATCATGTCTGCACCTCCTTCCAGCCGCCTCCATTGTCCCTTTTCCTCTCCTCAATGTCAACCATTTCTTTGCAGCTTTAATGTAAAGCTCTTTGGGGCAATTTCTTGCATGTGAGCAGCATTCTGGAAATGTAACTTGCTGCAGCAGTAGTAATTCCAGACCATTTCTATATATATTCCTTTCAAAATTAAAGCTGGGATACTCTCCCAATTACCATACGTCATCAAAAAGCAACTTCTAAATCACCACCAAGACGAGTTCTTTCAAGACCTCAAAGCATTTTTGAACCATTCAAAACCAAAACCATTCTGTGGTCCTTGGTAGCACTATTGCCTCCGAAACAAGAGGCTGCAGTTCAAGATCCAACCCAGATGCTTGACGATTTCTGTGTAGTACTGAGGGAGTGCTGCACTGTCTTTTGGATGAAGCATTAAAAGAAGGCCCTAGATGCCTGTTTCAGGTGAATGTTAAAGATTCCACAGCAATATTAGAGTTAGAGCAGGAAGTTCTCCCAGTGTCCAGGCTAACACACATCCCTCAATCAATACCAAAATAGATTTACTGGTCACTCGTCTCATTAACGCATTGTGGGATCTTGCTCTGCGCAAATTGGCCAACAGAACAAGTCTTTGTAATTCAAAAGTAATATACTATGCGAAGAACTTTTCTACGTTTCAAACAGCTGATTGTTTATTCTATAAACGCAGCTATTTCTTTAAAGCTAACAATTTTCATTTATTTATAAATATACATGCTTGCATGTCTTTTTATTCCTCTCAGTGATTGGAAGAGAGGCTAAATTGATACTCAACCTCCTAAGTGCAGCACCATTGAGAAATGGCCACCTCAGATTCCTACATGCACATTAATTAACCCATCAAAACTGAGAAAACCATCTGTGTGCTGGTGGGACTTCAGACTAAAGGGTTTGCCCCTGGTTCGAGTCCTTCTGGACAGTGGTCTGGGAGGCCACTGCCCTCAGCATCTCCTCAGATGTGATCTACATGATGTGAACAGTGCATTTTCTAATCAGGGTAAGTAATAAATGATCTATTCTGGAGGCTTCAGAATATGCGGAGTGTTAGGACTGAGGTGGGATGAGTGCACTGTCATTTCTAGTTCCACTTCTCCACAGGTCACAACATATATTTAAATGTTTACCCGGTTACCAATGCAGTCAAAGCCAGATACTTTTTCCCAGGGTGGAAAGGGCTATCACCAGGGGGCATAATTTTAAGGTGATTGGAGGAAGGTTTCGGGGAGATGTCAGAGGTAGGTTTTTTACACAGAGAGTGGTGGGTGCGTGGAATGCGCTGCCAGCGGTGGTAATAGAAGCAGATACATTAGGGGCATTTAAGCGACTCTTGGATAGGTACATGGATGATAGTAGAATGAAGGGTAGCTAGTTAGTTTGATCTTAGAGTAGGTTAAAGGTTCGGCACAACATTGTGGGCCGAAGGGCCTGTACTGTGCTGTACTGTTCTATGTTCTATGTTCTAAAATCACAGACATTTGTAGAATCTTTAACAGAACGATTTCCATCCCTGGAATTGTGTCAATATTTCCATCCAAGGAGTTTAAAGAGAGCTTTAGAAACATTGTTTTAAACAGACCCAAGCTGCTCTCTCTTGCTTTATAAACAGTTAAAAACTGCTTCTTAAAAACATAGAAAGTCAATGCCAGTTCTTAAATATATTATGAAATGTGGCTTGGTTGAGAAGCCCAAACCAGTGAGTGTATGAGGTGGATAATTTATCATGATTTGTATCTATTTATAGTAACATTCAATTGTGGTTTGGGGCAGGGCACTCTGTCTCTGAATGCAGACAGACTGCCAACCAGCTACTTAAAATACACACAGGAATGGCCACTAAAAGCAGCTCTACCCTGCTGGGGCGACGCCCGTGGTCGAATAGCTTTTCGTCTGATCTGATGGCCTGTATCACCTGGGATAAAGCACTGTTTGATTTGATTTGATTTAGAGATACAGCACTGAAACAGGCCCTTCGGCCCACTGAGTCTGTGCCGACCATTAACTACCCATTTATACTAATCCTACACTAATCCCATATTCCTACCACATCCTCACCTGTCCCTATATTTCCCTACCACCTACCTATACTAGGGGCAATTTATAATGGCCAATTTACCTATCAACCTGCAAGTCTTTTGGCTGTGGGAGGAAACCGGAGCACCCGGAGGAAACCCACGCAGACACAGGGAGAACTTGCAAACTCCACACAGGCAGTACCCAGAATTGAACCCGGGTCGCTGGAGCTGTGAGGCTGCGGTGCTAACCACTGCGCCACAGTGCCGCCCCCTTCTCATGAAGCTTCCTCAATGTGAGTGAGGGTAAATGCAGCATTGAGCCATACCCACCAGGATGGTGCCAGATTCAATCCCTGGCCCTTCAGCCAGTTAGCTGATCTCTGGTGGGCCAAAAGTTGGGAGGCTAACGTTGGCCTCACTTCCCTTGGAGCAATGGAGGGGGAAACATCATGTTTCTGCACCTGACTCATTTCTAGCGACATCCCTCTGTCAGGAAGAAAGCCTGTGCGGACAGCGAGAGGGGACAGGATCAGAATTAATGAAGCATCACAGCCGAGCCTGTGTAATAGCCCAGAGACCTGTTAATGTGGTCAAAGTGTCCACTAGGGTCAGCAGGATACTTGAATTGGGTCCCAGCAAGAGTCAGCTTGGCATTAGCAAACTTGACCCGAGGTGGAGGGGAGATAGTAAGCAAGGATCCCTCCTCCTAACCCAAGCTGCGTGTGTCAAGCACAGTCACTGGGTGAAGAAAGCAATTGCACCCTAACGAGTCCCCACCTTGAACAAGAGAGGGGAGGAAAATTGGGAAGGGGAGAGGAAAATCTTGGGGATGGGATAATCAAACTTGGAACTCAAATGTGGGACACACACCCAAAAAACAGACCTCATTTTCAACCAACAAACTCAAGGTCAGCTCAAAGAAAGTTATCTTCTCATTTCCAATGTGTTGTATATTTACAGTTGGCAAAGAAAGAGGATAGACTTTAGAGAGCAGTTAGAAAGCAGCAATCCTTTGTCTGGTTGTACTTTATAAATGGCTGGAGTGTCATGACCCCTCAGAATAAGGCCCCTTGTGGCCACATGGGATCACCTTGAGTTTGGGTCATTATGACTGGAGTGCATGATGTTTGTTCTCCCTTGGGTTTGCAGCGAGTTCTGTCCAGAGTCTGTTCAGGTTTGAACCTGTTTACAGGAACTATGTGTACTTTGTACAAGCAGTTCAGATCTGCAAAAATAAATCCTTCAAGCAGTTGACTAATGGAAAGGATCTGACTCATTATGCTTATTCAATGACTGGTAGTGAGGGAGGGAAGGGAAGGAAGAGGAGAGAGAGAAACATAGAAAATAGGAGGAGTAGGCCATTCAGCCCTTCGGGCCTGCTCCGCCATTCAAAAAAGATCATGGCTGATCCTCTAATTCAGTATCCTGTTCCTGCTTTCTCCCCATATCCCTTGATCCCTCTGGCATTAAGAAATATATCTATTTCCCTCTTGAATATATTTAATGACTTGGCCTCCACTCCCTTCTGCGGTAGAGAATTCCACAGGTTCACCACCCTCTGAGTGAAGAAAGTTTTCCTCATCTCGGTTCTAAATGGCTTACCCCGTATCCTGAGACTGTGACTCCTGGTTCTGAACTCCCCAGCCATCGGGAACATCCTCCCTGCATCTATCTTGTCTAGTCAGACAGAGACAGAGAGAGCAAGCTAGAGAGACAGAAAGGTAGGCAGACAGAGAAATTCACACACCAGTTGGATACTGTATGTAAAGCGAGGACAGGACCACGTCTGCCTGTGATACACCCTATAGTCAAATAGCAAGTCAAAATTTACCGATTAGGTGCACAGTGAGAATGCTTTTATGGGCATGTTCCTAGGAAGAAACCAGCTCCTGTAATCCAGCAAAAGGCAACACTTAAAGCACTAAAATTGGTACTGAGTATTTCCTACACTAGGAAGGAGAAAAAGTAGTCAATGCTTCTATTCCTTTTCTGTGTCTGCTGCTGGGTAGTGTGCACAAAATTGGCTCAGTTCCGATGTCTCCCTTCAAGCTGAGTGTGATGGAATACTCTCCACTTACCATGATGGGTGCAGCTCCAACAACACTCAAGAAGCTCGACACCATTCAGGACAAGGCTTGATTGGCGCCCCAGCCACCACCTTCAACATTCACTCCCTCCACCACCAACACACACTGGCAGCAGTGTGTACCATCTACAAGATGCAATGCAGCAACGCACCCAAGGATCCTTTGACCGCACCTTCCAAACCCACAACCTCTACCATCTAGAAGGCCAAAGGCAACAGATGTATGTGAACACCACCACCTGCAAATTCCTCTCCAAGCCACACACCATCCTGACTTGGAACCACATCACCATCCCTTTACTGTCGCTGGGTCAAAATTCTGGAACTCCCTTCCTAACAGCACTGTGGGTGTACCTATACCAGATGGACTTCAGCGGTTCAAGAAGGCAGCTCACCACCACCTTCTCAAGGGCAATTAGGGATGGACAATAAATGCTGGCACTGCCAGTGATGCCTGAAGCCCGAGAATGAATACATTTTAAAAAACCTAATAGGGGTTGCACTGACCACTCAGACCCCTAGTGGTAACAATGGCCAGCAAGGAATCAATTCTACTGCAATGATCCTTCCCTGACCCTGGTTGAGGTCAACATAACTTAGTATATACTGGGGACTGGACAGGACATCTTCCACACTTGGATCATCCAGCAGTGCACCGGGTTGTGCATTGAGCCATCCAGTGCAATTTAGTGAGCTTGAATGCACAGGACAAAAACGGACGGATGAGCTCATAACTCAACCTGGCACAGGTAAATAAATACACATTGCACAAAGGGCTACAAGATTACTAAATGGCTGGTTTCACTGAACAGCTTTGGAAAATAATTAAATCCCCAGTACCATACCACATTGAAACTTCTCAAAGCGCTTCACACAATGAACTACTTTTTGAGCCCAGTGATTTTGTAAGTCATCCTTTTAAAACTGACAAGGGGAGAGGGAAGCACTGAACTGTAAATATTGATATTGAAGGTGGAAAACAGAGGCAGCAACCACTTTACCTGAATACAAAGAGGGACAGAATATCAGGCAGCCGTCAGCTGATGTGTAAACTGAGAGGGAACAAAAGGTTGACTATGCTTCCATACACTGATAAATAGGGGGAAGTGATCACGTATAAAATGGTGAACTCATAAGAGCCCTGCACAGCTGACAGTTCCACTGTTTGAAGACAACTGCTCCTTAAGAGCAAATCAATCATGCGATTTTCCCCAAACTGGAGTATGGATTTGCATTAAAAAGTTAGTCGGTCACTCCCCATCAATACCACATAAGGATTACACTCACTTGGCTGCACTGGCTTACTCACCTAAATCCTTACAAATCTGGTGCATTGCTCCTCGGTTATATGAGGCACAGTAGGGCTGTGGTTATCATGGTTACAACACAGGATGAGGCCATTTGGCCTATCGTGTCCGTGCTGGCTCTCTGCAAGTGCAACTCAGCTAGTCCAACTCACCTGCCTTTTCCCCGTGGACCAGCAAATCTTTTCTCTTCAGATAATTATCCAGTTCCCTTTTGAAAGCCACAATTGAACCTGCCTCCAACACACTCTCAGGCAGTGCATTCCAGACCCTAATCACTCGTTGTCAAAATGTTATTGCTCATATCGCCTCGGGTTTTTTTTGCCAATCACCTTAAATCGTTGTCCTCTGGTTCTCGACCCTTCCATCAATGGGAGTAGTTTCTCCCTATCTGCTCTGTCCAGACCCCTCATTATTTTGAATGTTAATGTTATGCTAATGGACTTGCAATCTAGAGGCCTAGAATAATCTGGAGATTGAGAGTTCAAATCTCTCTGTGGCAGTATGAGAAACTGAGTTTAAAAAATCTGGCATGAGTAAAAGTTACCAGGAAGTTGTCAAAATTGTCGTTAAAAACCCAACTGGCTCACTGATGCCTTTTTGAGAATGGAACCTGATGTCCTTTACCCAGTCTGGGCCTACACGTGACTCCAGTCCCACAGCAATGTGGCTGACTCTTAACTGCCCTCTGAAGTGGCCGAGCAAGCCACTCAGTTGTGTCAAACTGCTCTCAGCAATCGAAGGTGGTGATCCACTACCTTCTCAGGGCTACTAAGGATGGGCAATAAATGCCGGCCTTGCCAGTGACACCCACATTCACAAAATTTATTACAAAATGTATTTTTTTTTTCAATTTATCTACTATTTTGGCATCATCTGCAAACTTCGATTTTGCTTACTAAACAGTTAATTTTTACCTACATTCAACAGCACGCAGCCTGTCTCATGCTAGTAATTTGAGATAGACAACAAACAGCAACTGGCAGGTGAACTGCATCTCAGGGTTCTGCTGATGCCCATAAACTACCCCACTGATTATATCAGAACTGCTCACCTTGTATTTTGCCCATTACTCACAATTCATTCTTATAAATCAAACCTGTGTGAAGAATTTACAAAGAGAAGATTTGCCATTCTTCTCCTCATGGGGCCAGTAGATAACAATGCAGGTTCTAAACTATCCTTCAAGAAGGGAGAGAGAAGCTGCCAAGCTGGGAAGTTTCACCACAACTAGCAGCACAGCATCACCCAGATGGATCTGTGCAACCGTGGGCATGACCCAGGACAATAGCGAGGAATCCAGTTCCCCAAGTCCAACATCTTCTCAGCCAGCTGCTCAGTAAAGTGCCCAATGTGTTCCGACGCACTGTGCTGGGA